>NW_026043962.1:0-348441 GCF_937001465.1 Orcinus orca | reverse complement strand
GAACTGAATTTCAAAACAGAAACATGGTTCCCAAATTTAGAAAATCAACTTATGCTTGCCTAAGGGGAAAGGTGAGTTGGGGTGCTGCATAAAACCAGAGATTGAAATGAGCACAGATAAAGTTCCTTAAGCCAAATATGTAATAGACAAGAGCTACTCCTTGCTCAACGAAATGGACTCAAAACCCCATATTAAACGCCTAATAATGTACCTGACTAGTAAGTATCTTAAAACCTATGGATTGCTATGTCTCTGAAAGTGAATCAATCGTGAGTACAGGGGGCAAAAACGCAGCAGTGATAGGATTGGAGAGTTTTGGTGAGCAAATGAAGACCCTTTGAAGTCATATTGCATGGTACCCATTCCACGGGTCTCAACTCTCCAGGTTTAAGGGATTCTTCCTTCAGCTAAAACATGCATGTGAGAACCCAGAGTATGATCAACCGTGTGATCGGGAGACGTGTTGAAATATGTCTCAGTTCTCGTCCCCTGGTACTCGGGTGCAACATTCCAGATGCTTTACTAACACTCTCTCCCGACTTGGAGAGTCAGTGCCTTTAACCTCCTGTTTTGGCCCAGTTTGCAAATTCCGCGGAAGATGAACAGGAATAGGGAGAACCAATGAGAGACTAGCTGGAGGTGTCTGGACGGGAAAAATTTAACTCTCATTTCCCACCAGGAAGAGGAATTAACCAAAGGCTCAGCGTGCCATGCCGGAACCAGATTAGGGCCTGAAGCAATCCTGCGGTGTTGCGCCAGCTCACAAGAAAGCGAGTTGAAGAAAGGAGCTCAGGGGCACTGTAATTCACAAACCTGCAGAGTTATAAATGACAGCTATCATCCAAAAATATACTGAAGTAAGGCTGCCAAGAGGACTTGAAAGCCGGGCAGAATTGCAGGAAACCGATTTCAGGAGGTAGACTGGAATTGCATTAAAGCATAGGAAAAGAGGCAGAAGGTCGACAATGATGCACTTGGCCAAAAAGGGCGTATGCGTTTTTTCCTGAATATATTCAGGAAAAAACGCATACGCCCTTTTTGGCCACACCAAGCAAGCTTGCAAAGGAAATCTGCACTAACATGAAGTCTCACTTCCCCCCCCCCCCCCCGTCAAAAGGGCCATCTGAAAAAAGTGTAAAATCCAGAAAGGCAGGACAGGCATGGAGAACTTGGAGCCTTGTTATGCTGATGGGCGGGATGTAAATTGCCAACAGCCACTCGGGAGAAGTGTATGGTGTTTCCTGAAACATCTAAAAACAAAGCAACAGAGCCTAGGGCACTTCCACTTATGTGTCCTATAGCTTAGGGAAATTAAAATCAAAAAGACACAGCCACCCCAAAGTTTGGGATGGGCTCTGGTTTACAAGAAACTCGTTTACGGTACAAGTTCAATATCGCATAAAGCGAAAAATGGATAAAGAAGTTGTGGTACTTACGTACAATGCAATACACTCAGCAATGACATCTATGTCATCAGGCCCATAGCAGCATAATGAGTGGATTCAGGTATGATGATTCTAACTGAAATAAGTCACACAGAAAAAAGAAACATCATAAGATATCACTAATACACGGAATGTAAACTTGGCTACACAGGAACTGAATTTCAAAACAGAACATGGTCCGAAATTTATCAAATCAACTTATGCTTGCTTAAGGGGAAAGGTGAGTTGGGGTGCTGCATAAAACCAGAGATTGAAATGAGCACAGATAAAGTTCCTTAAGCCAAATATGTAATAGACAAGAGCTACTCCTTGCTCAACAAAATGGACTCAAAACCCCATATTAAACGCCTAATAATGTACCTGACTAGTAAGTATCTTAAAACCTATGGATTGCTATGTCTCTGAAAGTGAATCAATCGGGAGTACAGGGGCAAAAACGCAGCAGTGATAGGATTGGAGAGTTTTGGTGGAGCAAATGAAGACCCTTTGAAGTCATATTGCATGGTACCCATTCCACGGGTCTCAACTCTCCAGGTTTAAGGGATTCTTCCTTCAGCTAAAACATGCATGTGGAACCCAGAGTATGATCAACCGTGTGATCGGGAGACGTGTTGAAATATGTCTCAGTTCTCGTCCCTGGTACTCGGGCGCAACATTCCAGAGGCTTTACTAACACTCTCCCGACTTGGAGAGTCAGTGCCTTTAACCTCCTGTTTGGCCCAGTTTGCAAATTCCGCGGAAGATGAACAGGAATAGGGAGAACCAATGAGAGACTAGCTGGAGGTGTCTGGACGGGAAAATTTAACTCTCATTTCCCACCAGGAAGAGGAATTAACCAAAGGCTCAGCGTGCCATGCCGAACCAGATTAGGGCCTGAAGCAATCCTGCGGTGTTGCGGCCAGCTCACAAGAAAGCGAGTTGAAGAAAGGAGCTCAGGGGCACTGTAATTCACAAACCTGCAGAGTTATAAATGACAGCTATCATCCAAAAATATACTGAAGTAAGGCTGCCAAGAGGACTTGAAAGCCGGGCAGAATTGCAGGAAACCGATTTCAGGAGGTAGACTGGAATTGCATTTAAAGCATAGGAAAAGAGGCAGAAGGTCGACAATGATGCACTTGGCCAAAAAGGGCGTATGCGTTTTTTCCTGAATATATTCAGGAAAAAACGCATACGCCCTTTTTGGCCAACCAAGCAAGCTTGCAAAGGAAATCTGCACTACAATGAAGTCTCACTTCCCCCCCCCCCCCCCCCCGTCAAAAGGGCCATCTGAAAAAAGTGTAAAATATAGAAAGGCAGGACAGGCCATGGAGAACTGGGAGCCTTGTTATGCTGATGGGCGGGATGTAAATTGCCAACAGCCACTCGGAGAAGTGTATGGTGTTTCCTGAAACATCTAAAAAACAAAGCAACAGAGCCTAGGGCACTTCCACTTATGGTCCTATAGCCTTAGGGAAATTAAAATCAAAAAGACACAGCCACCCCAAAGTTTGGGATGGCTCTGTTTACAAGAAACTCGTTTACGGTACAAGTTCAATATCTCATAAAGCGAAAAATGGATAAAGAAGTTGTGGTACTTACGTACAATGCAATATCACTCAGCAATGACATCTATGTCATCAGGCCCATAGCAGCATAATGAGTGGATTCAGGTATGATGATTCTAACTGAAATAAGTCACACAGAAAAAGAAACATCATAAGATATCACTAATACACGGAATGTAAACTTGGCTACACAGGAACTGAATTTCAAAACAGAACATGGTCCCAAATTTAGAAAATCAACTTATGCTTGCCTAAGGGGAAAGGTGAGTTGGGGTGCTGCATAAAACCAGAGATTGAAATGAGCACAGATAAAGTTCCTTAAGCCAAATATGTAATAGACAAGAGCTACTCCTTGCTCAACGAAATGGACTCAAAACCCCATATTAAACGCCTAATAATGTACCTGACTAGTAAGTATCTTAAACCTATGGATTGCTATGTCTCTGAAAGTGAATCAATCGTGAGTACAGGGGCAAAAACGCAGCAGTGATAGGATTGGAGAGTTTTGGTGAGCAAATGAAGACCCTTTGAAGTCATATTGCATGGTACCCATTCCACGGGTCTCAACTCTCCAGGTTTAAGGGATTCTTCCTTCAGCTAAAACATGCATGTGGAACCCAGAGTATGATCAACCGTGTGATCGGGAGACGTGTTGAAATATGTCTCAGTTCTCGTCCCCTGGTACTCGGGTGCAACATTCCAGAGGCTTTACTAACACTCTCCCGACTTGGAGAGTCAGTGCCTTTAACCTCCTCTTTGGCCCAGTTTGCAAATTCCACGGAAGATGAACAGGAATAGGGAGAACCAATGAGAGACTAGCTGGAGGTGTCTGGACGGGAAAATTTAACTCTCATTTCCCACCAGGAAGAGGAATTAACCAAAGGCTCAGTGTGCCATGCCGGAACCAGATTAGGGCCTGAAGCAATCCTGCGGTGTTGCGGCCAGCTCACAAGAAAGCGAGTTGAAGAAAGGAGCTCAGGGGCACTGTAATTCACAAACCTGCAGAGTTATAAATGACAGCTATCATCCAAAAATATACTGAAGTAAGGCTGCCAAGAGGACTTGAAAGCCGGGCAGAATTGCAGGAAACCGATTTCAGGAGGTAGACTGGAATTGCATTTAAAGCATAGGAAAAGAGGCAGAAGGTCGACAATGATGCACTTGGCCAAAAAGGGCGTATGCGTTTTTTCCTGAATATATTCAGGAAAAAACGCATACGCCCTTTTTGGCCAACCAAGCAAGCTTGCAAAGGAAATCTGCACTACAATGAAGTCTCACTTCCCCCCCGTCAAAAGGGCCATCTGAAAAAAGTGTAAAATCCAGAAAGGCAGGACAGGCCATGGAGAACTGGGGAGCCTTGTTATGCTGATGGGCGGGATGTAAATTGCCAACAGCCACTCGGGAGAAGTGTATGGTGTTTCCTGAAACATCTAAAAAACAAAGCAACAGAGCCTAGGGCACTTCCACTTATGGTCCTATAGCTTAGGGAAATTAAAATCAAAAAGACACAGCCACCCCAAAGTTTGGGGATGGCTCTGTTACAAGAAACTCGTTTACGGTACAAGTTCAATATCGCATAAAGCGAAAAATGGATAAAGAAGTTGTGGTACTTACGTACAATGCAATATCACTCAGCAATGACATCTATGTCATCAGGCCCATAGCAGCATAATGAGTGGATTCAGGTATGATGATTCTAACTGAAATAAGTCACACAGAAAAAGAAACATCATAAGATATCACTAATACACGGAATGTAAACTTGGCTACACAGGAACTGAATTTCAAAACAGAACATGGTCCCAAATTTAGAAAATCAACTTATGCTTGCCTAAGGGGAAAGGTGAGTTGGGTGCTGCATAAAACCAGAGATTGAAATGAGCACAGATAAAGTTCCTTAAGCCAAATATGTAATAGACAAGAGCTACTCCTTGCTCAACGAAATGGACTCAAAACCCCATATTAAACGCCTAATAATGTACCTGACTAGTAAGTATCTTAAAACCTATGGATTGCTATGTCTCTGAAAGTGAATCAATCGTGAGTACAGGGGCAAAAACGCAGCAGTGATAGGATTGGAGAGTTTTGGTGAGCAAATGAAGACCCTTTGAAGTCATATTGCATGGTACCCATTCCACGGGTCTCAACTCTCCAGGTTTAAGGGATTCTTCCTTCAGCTAAAACATGCATGTGGAACCCAGAGTATGATCAACCGTGTGATCGGGAGACGTGTTGAAATATGTCTCAGTTCTCGTCCCCTGGTACTCGGGTGCAACATTCCAGATGCTTTACTAACACTCTCCCGACTTGGAGAGTCAGTGCCTTTAACCTCCTGTTTGGGCCCAGTTTGCAAATTCCGCGGAAGATGAACAGGAATAGGGAGAACCAATGAGAGACTAGCTGGAGGTGTCTGGACGGGAAAATTTAAACTCTCATTTCCCACCAGGAAGAGGAATTAACCAAAGGCTCAGCGTGCCATGCCGGAACCAGATTAGGGCCCTGAAGCAATCCTGCGGTGTTGCGGCCAGCTCACAAGAAAGCGAGTTGAAGAAAGGAGCTCAGGGGCACTGTAATTCACAAACCTGCAGAGTTATAAATGACAGCGATCATCCAAAAATATACTGAAGTAAGGCTGCCAAGAGGACTTGAAAGCCGGGCAGAATTGCAGGAAACCGATTTCAGGAGGTAGACTGGAATTGCATTTAAAGCATAGGAAAAGAGGCAGAAGGTCGACAATGATGCACTTGGCCAAAAAGGGCGTATGCGTTTTTTCCTGAATATATTCAGGAAAAAACGCATATGCCCTTTTTGGCCAACCAAGCAAGCTTGCAAAGGAAATCTGCACTACAATGAAGTCTCACTTCCCCCCCCCCCCCCCGTCAAAAGGGCCATCTGAAAAAAGTGTAAAATCCAGAAAGGCAGGACAGGCCATGGAGAACTGGGAGCCTTGTTATGCTGATGGGCGGGATGTAACTTGCCAACAGCCACTCGGGAGGAAGTGTATGGTGTTTCCTGAAACATCTAAAAAACAAAGCAACAGAGCCTAGGGCACTTCCACTTATGGTCCTATAGCTTAGGGAAATTAAAATCAAAAGACACAGCCACCCCAAAGTTTGGGATGGCTCTGTTTACAAGAAACTCGTTTACGGTACAAGTTCAATATCGCATAAAGCGAAAAATGGATAAAGAAGTTGTGGTACTTACGTACAATGCAATATCACTCAGCAATGACATCTATGTCATCAGGCCCATAGCAGCATAATGAGTGGATTCAGGTATGATGATTCTAACTGAAATAAGTCACACAGAAAAAGAAACATCATAAGATATCACTAATACACGGAATGTAAACTTGGCTACACAGGAACTGAATTTCAAAACAGAACATGGTCCCAAATTTAGAAAATCAACTTATGCTTGCTTTAAGGGGGAAAGGTGAGTTGGGGTGCTGCATAAAACCAGAGATTGAAATGAGCACAGATAAAGTTCCTTAAGCCAAATATGTAATAGACAAGAGCTACTCCTTGCTCAACGAAATGGACTCAAAAACCCCATATTAAACGCCTAATAATGTACCTGACTAGTAAGTATCTTAAAACCTATGGATTGCTATGTCTCTGAAAGTGAATCAATCGTGAGTACAGGGGCAAAAACGCAGCAGTGATAGGATTGGAGAGTTTTGGTGAGCAAATGAAGACCCTTTGAAGTCATATTGCATGGTACCCATTCCACGGGTCTCACTCTCCAGGTTTAAGGGATTCTTCCTTCAGCTAAAACATGCATGTGGAACCCAGAGTATGATCAACCGTGTGATCGGGAGACGTGTTGAAATATGTCTCAGTTCTCGTCCCCTGGTACTCGGGTGCAACATTCCAGATGCTTTACTAACACTCTCCCGACTTGGAGAGTCAGTGCCTTTAACCTCCTGTTTGGCCCAGTTTGCAAATTCCGCGGAAGATGAACAGGAATAGGGAGAACCAATGAGAGACTAGCTGGAGGTGTCTGGACGGGAAAATTTAACTCTCATTTCCCACCAGGAAGAGGAATTAACCAAAGGCTCAGCGTGCCATGCCGGAACCAGATTAGGGCCTGAAGCAATCCTGCGGTGTTGCGGCCAGCCTCACAAGAAAGCGAGTTGAAGAAAGGAGCTCAGGGGCACTGTAATTCACAAACCTGCAGAGTTATAAATGACAGCTATCATCCAAAAATATACTGAAGTAAGGCTGCCAAGAGGACTTGAAAGCCGGGCAGAATTGGCAGGAAACCGATTTCAGGAGGTAGACTGGAATTGCATTTAAAGCATAGGAAAAGAGGCAGAAGGTCGACAATGATGCACTTGGCCAAAAAGGGCGTATGCGTTTTTTCCTGAATATATTCAGGAAAAAACGCATACGCCCTTTTTGGCCAACCAAGCAAGCTTGCAAAGGAAATCTGCACTACAATGAAGTCTCACTTCCCCCCGTCAAAAGGGCCATCTGAAAAAAGGTGTAAAATCCAGAAAGGCAGGACAGGCCATGGAGAACTGGGAGCCTTGTTATGCTGATGGGCGGGATGTAAATTGCCAACAGCCACTCGGGAGAAGTGTATGTGTTTCCTGAAACATCTAAAAAACAAAGCAACAGAGCCTAGGGCACTTCCACTTATGGTCCTATAGCTTAGGGAAATTAAAATCAAAAAGACACAGCCACCCCAAAGTTTGGGATGGCTCTGTTTACAAGAAACTCGTTTACGGTACAAGTTCAATATCGCATAAAGCGAAAAATGGATAAAGAAGTTGTGGTACTTACGTACAATGCAATATCACTCAGCAATGACATCTATGTCCATCAGGCCCATAGCAGCATAATGAGTGGATTCAGGTATGATGATTCTAACTGAAATAAGTCACACAGAAAAAGAAACATCATAAGATATCACTAATACACGGAATGTAAACTTGGCTACACAGGAACTGAATTTCAAAACAGAACATGGTCCCCAAATTTAGAAAATCAACTTATGCTTGCCTAAGGGGAAAGGTGAGTTGGGGTGCTGCATAAAACCAGAGATTGAAATGAGCACAGATAAAGTTCCTTAAGCCAAATATGTAATAGACAAGAGCTACTCCTTGCTCAACGAAATGGACTCAAAACCCCATATTAAACGCCTAATAATGTACCTGACTAGTAAGTATCTTAAAACCTATGGATTGCTATGTCTCTGAAAGTGAATCAATCGTGAGTACAGGGGCAAAAACGCAGCAGTGATAGGATTGGAGAGTTTTGGTGAGCAAATGAAGACCCTTTGAAGTCATATTGCATGGTACCCATTCCACGGGTCTCAACTCTCCAGGTTTAAGGGATTCTTCCTTCAGCTAAAACATGCATGTGGAACCCAGAGTATGATCAACCGTGTGATCGGGAGACGTGTTGAAATATGTCTCAGTTCTCGTCCCCTGGTACTCGGGTGCAACATTCCAGATGCTTTACTAACACTCTCCCGACTTGGAGAGTCAGTGCCTTTAACCTCCTGTTTGGCCCAGTTTGCAAATTCCGCGGAAGATGAACAGGAATAGGGAGAACCAATGAGAGACTAGCTGGAGGTGTCTGGACGGGAAAATTTAACTCTCATTTCCCACCAGGAAGAGGAATTAACCAAAGGCTCAGCGTGCCATGCCGGAACCAGATTAGGGCCTGAAGCAATCCTGCGGTGTTGCGGCCAGCTCACAAGAAAGCGAGTTGAAGAAAGGAGCTCAGGGGCACTGTAATTCACAAACCTGCAGAGTTATAAATGACAGCTATCATCCAAAAATATACTGAAGTAAGGCTGCCAAGAGGACTTGAAAGCCGGGCAGAATTGCAGGAAACCGATTTCAGGAGGTAGACTGGAATTGCATTTAAAGCATAGGAAAAGAGGCAGAAGGTCGACAATGATGCACTTGGCCAAAAAGGGCGTATTGCGTTTTTTCCCTGAATATATTCAGGAAAAAACGCATACGCCCTTTTTGGCCAACCAAGCAAGCTTGCAAAGGAAATCTGCACTACAATGAAGTCTCACTTCCCCCCCCCCCCCGTCAAAAGGGCCATCTGAAAAAAGTGTAAAATCCAGAAAGGCAGGACAGGCCATGGAGAACTGGGAGCCTTGTTATGCTGATGGGCGGGATGTAAATTGCCAACAGCCACTCGGGAGAAGTGTATGGTGTTTCCTGAAACATCTAAAAAACAAAGCAACAGAGCCTAGGGCACTTCCACTTATGGTCCTATAGCTTAGGGGAAATTAAAATCAAAAAGACACAGCCACCCCAAAGTTTGGGATGGCTCTGTTTACAAGAAACTCGGTTTACGGTACAAGTTCAATATCGCATAAAGCGAAAAATGGATAAAGAAGTTGTGGTACTTACGTACAATGCAATATCACTCAGCAATGACATCTATGTCATCAGGCCCATAGCAGCATAATGAGTGGATTCAGGTATGATGATTCTAACTGAAATAAGTCACACAGAAAAAGAAACATCATAAGATATCACTAATACACGGAATGTAAACTTGGCTACACAGGAACTGAATTTCAAAACAGAACATGGTCCGAAATTTATCAAATCAACTTATGCTTGCTTAAGGGGAAAAGGTGAGTTGGGGTGCTGCATAAAACCAGAGATTGAAATGAGCACAGATAAAGTTCCTTAAGCCAAATATGTAATAGACAAGAGCTACTCCTTGCTCAACAAAATGGACTCAAAACCCCATATTTAAACGCCTAATAATGTACCTGACTAGTAAGTATCTTAAAACCTATGGATTGCTATGTCTCTGAAAGTGAATCAATCGGGAGTACAGGGGCAAAAAACGCAGCAGTGATAGGATTGGAGAGTTTTGGTGAGCAAATGAAGACCCTTTGAAGTCATATTGCCATGGTACCCATTCCACGGGTCTCAACTCTCCAGGTTTAAGGGATTCTTCCTTCAGCTAAAACATGCATGTGGAACCCAGAGTATGATCAACCGTGTGATCGGGAGACGTGTTGAAATATGTCTCAGTTCTCGTCCCCTGGTACTCGGGCGCAAACATTCCAGAGGCTTTACTAACACTCTCCCCGACTTGGAGAGTCAGTGCCTTTAACCTCCTGTTTGGCCCAGTTTGCAAATTCCGCGGAAGATGAACAGGAATAGGGAGAACCAAAGAGAGACTAGCTGGAGGTGTCTGGACGGGAAAATTTAACTCTCATTTCCCACCAGGAAGAGGAATTAACCAAAGGCTCAGCGTGCCATGCCGGAACCAGATTAGGGCCTGAAGCAATCCTGCGGTGTTGCGGCCAGCTCACAAGAAAGCGAGTTGAAGAAAGGAGCTCAGGGGCACTGTAATTCACAAACCTGCAGAGTTATAAATGACAGCTATCATCCAAAAATATACTGAAGTAAGGCTGCCAAGAGGACTTGAAAGCCGGGCAGAATTGCAGGAAACCGATTTCAGGAGGTAGACTGGAATTGCATTTAAAGCATAGGAAAAGAGGCAGAAGGTCGACAATGATGCACTTGGCCAAAAAGGGCGTATGCGTTTTTTCCTGAATATATTCAGGAAAAAACGCATACGCCCTTTTTGGCCAACCAAGCAAGCTTGCAAAGGAAATCTGCACTACAATGAAGTCTCACTTCCCCCCCCCCCCCCCCCCCCCCGTCAAAAGGGCCATCTGGAAAAAAGTGTAAAATATAGAAAGCAGGACAGGCCATGGAGAACTGGGAGCCTTGTTATGCTGATGGGCGGGATGTAAATTGCCAACAGCCACTCGGGAGAAGTGTATGGTGTTTCCTGAAACATCTAAAAAAACAAAGCAACAGAGCCTAGGGCACTTCCACTTATGGTCCTATAGCTTAGGGAAATTAAAATCAAAAAGACACAGCCACCCCAAAGTTTGGGATGGCTCTGTTTACAAGAAACTCGTTTACGGTACAAGTTCAATATCTCATAAAGCGAAAAATGGATAAAGAAGTTGTGGTACTTACGTACAATGCAATATCACTCAGCAATGACATCTATGTCATCAGGCCCATAGCAGCATAATGAGTGGATTCAGGTATGATGATTCTAACTGAAATAAGTCACACAGAAAAAGAAACATCATAAGATATCACTAAATACACGAATGTAAACTTGGCTACACAGGAACTGAATTTCAAAACAGAACATGGTCCCAAATTTAGAAAATCAACTTATGCTTGCCTAAGGGGAAAGGTGAGTTGGGGTGCTGCATAAAACCAGAGATTGAAATGAGCACAGATAAAGTTCCTTAAGCCAAATATGTAATAGACAAGAGCTACTCCTTGCTCAACGAAATGGACTCAAAACCCCATATTAAACGCCTAATAATGTACCTGACTAGTAAGTATCTTAAAACCTATGGATTGCTATGTCTCTGAAAGTGAATCAATCGTGAGTACAGGGGCAAAAACGCAGCAGTGATAGGATTGGAGAGTTTTGGTGAGCAAATGAAGACCCTTTGAAGTCATATTGCATGGTACCCATTCCACGGGTCTCAACTCTCCAGGTTTAAGGGATTCTTCCTTCAGCTAAAACATGCATGTGGAACCCAGAGTATGATCAACCGTGTGATCGGGAGACGTGTTGAAATATGTCTCAGTTCTCGTCCCCTGGTACTCGGGTGCAACATTCCAGAGCTTTACTAACACTCTCCCGACTTGGAGAGTCAGTGCCTTTAACCTCCTCTTTGCCCAGTTTGCAAATTCCACGGAAGATGAACAGGAATAGGGAGAACCAATGAGAGACTAGCTGGAGGTGTCTGGACGGGAAAATTTAACTCTCATTTCCCACCAGGAAGAGGAATTAACCAAAGGCTCAGTGTGCCATGCCGGAACCAGATTAGGGCCTGAAGCAATCCTGCGGTGTTGCGGCCAGCTCACAAGAAAGCGAGTTGAAGAAAGGAGCTCAGGGGCACTGTAATTCACAAACCTGCAGAGTTATAAATGACAGCTATCATCCAAAAATATACTGAAGTAAGGCTGCCAAGAGGACTTGAAAGCCGGGCAGAATTGCAGGAAACCGATTTCAGGAGGTAGACTGGAATTGCATTTAAAGCATAGGAAAAGAGGCAGAAGGTCGACAATGATGCACTTGGCCAAAAAGGGCGTATGCGTTTTTTCCTGAATATATTCAGGAAAAAACGCATACGCCCTTTTTGGCCAACCAAGCAAGCTTGCAAAGGAAATCTGCACTACAATGAAGTCTCACTTCCCCCCCGTCAAAAAGGGCCATCTGAAAAAAGTGTAAAATCCAGAAAGGCAGGACAGGCCATGGAGAACTGGGAGCCTTGTTTATGCTGATGGGCGGGATGTAAATTGCCAACAGCCACTCGGGAGAAGTGTATGGTGTTTCCTGAAACATCTAAAAAACAAAGCAACAGAGCCTAGGGCACTTCCACTTATGGTCCTATAGCTTAGGGAAATTAAAATCAAAAAGACACAGCCGCCCCAAAGTTTGGATGGCTCTGTTTACAAGAAACTCGTTTACGGTACAAGTTCAATATCGCATAAAGCGAAAAATGGATAAAGAAGTTGTGGTACTTACGTACAATGCAATATCACTCAGCAATGACATCTATGTCATCAGGCCCATAGCAGCATAATGAGTGGATTCAGGTATGATGATTCTAACTGAAATAAGTCACACAGAAAAAGAAACATCATAAGATATCACTAATACACGGAATGTAAACTTGGCTACACAGGAACTGAATTTCAAAACAGAACATGGTCCCAAATTTAGAAAATCAACTTATGCTTGCCTAAGGGGAAAGGTGAGTTGGGGTGCTGCATAAAACCAGAGATTGAAATGAGCACAGATAAAGTTCCTTAAGCCAAATATGTAATAGACAAGAGCTACTCCTTGCTCAACGAAATGGACTCAAAACCCCATATTAAACGCCTAATAATGTACCTGACTAGTAAGTATCTTAAAACCTATGGATTGCTATGTCTCTGAAAGTGAATCAATCGTGAGTACAGGGGCAAAAACGCAGCAGTGATAGGATTGGAGAGTTTTGGTGAGCAAATGAAGACCCTTTGAAGTCATATTGCATGGTACCCATTCCACGGGTCTCAACTCTCCAGGTTTAAGGGATTCTTCCTTCAGCTAAAACATGCATGTGGGAACCCAGAGTATGATCAACCGTGGTGATCGGGAGACGTTGTTGAAATATGTCTCAGTTCTCGTCCCCTGGTACTCGGGTGCAACATTCCAGATGCTTTACTAACACTCTCCCGACTTGGAGAGTCAGTGCCTTTAACCTCCTGTTTGGCCCAGTTTGCAAATTCCGCGGAAGATGAACAGGAATAGGGAGAACCAATGAGAGACTAGCTGGAGGTGTCTGGACTGGGAAAATTTAACTCTCATTTCCCACCAGGAAGAGGAATTAACCAAAGGCTCAGCGTGCCATGCCGGAACCAGATTAGGGCCTGAAGCAATCCTGCGGTGTTGCGGCCAGCTCACAAGAAAGCGAGTTGAAGAAAGGAGCTCAGGGGCACTGTAATTCACAAACCTGCAGAGTTATAAATGACAGCGATCATCCAAAAATATACTGAAGTAAGGCTGCCAAGAGGACTTGAAAGCCGGGCAGAATTGCAGGAAACCGATTTCAGGAGGTAGACTGGAATTGCATTTAAAGCATAGGAAAAGAGGCAGAAGGTCGACAATGATGCACTTGGCCAAAAAGGGGCGTATGCGTTTTTTCCTGAATATATTCAGGAAAAAAACGCATATGCCCTTTTTGGCCAACCAAGCAAGCTTGCAAAGGAAATCTGCACTACAATGAAGTCTCACTTCCCCCCCCCCCCCGTCAAAAGGGCCATCTGAAAAAAGTGTAAAATCCAGAAAGGCAGGACAGGCCATGGAGAACTGGGAGCCTTGTTATGCTGATGGGCGGGATGTAACTTGCCAACAGCCACTCGGGAGAAGTGTATGGTGTTTCCTGAAACATCTAAAAAAACAAAGCAACAGAGCCTAGGGCACTTCCACTTATGGTCCTATAGCTTAGGGAAATTAAAATCAAAAAGACACAGCCACCCCAAAGTTTGGGATGGCTCTGTTTACAAGAAACTCGTTTACGGTACAAGTTCAATATCGCATAAAGCGAAAAATGGATAAAGAAGTTGTGGTACTTACGTACAATGCAATATCACTCAGCAATGACATCTATGTCATCAGGCCCATAGCAGCATAATGAGTGGATTCAGGTATGATGATTCTAACTGAAATAAGTCACACAGAAAAAGAAACATCATAAGAATATCACTAATACACGGAATGTAAACTTGGCTACACAGGAACTGAATTTCAAAACAGAACATGGTCCCAAATTTAGAAAATCAACTTATGCTTGCTTAAGGGGAAAGGTGAGTTGGGGTGCTGCATAAAACCAGAGATTGAAATGAGCACAGATAAAGTTCCTTAAGCCAAATATGTAATAGACAAGAGCTACTCCTTGCTCAACGAAATGGACTCAAAACCCCATATTAAACGCCTAATAATGTACCTGACTAGTAAGTATCTTAAAACCTATGGATTGCTATGTCTCTGAAAGTGAATCAATCGTGAGTACAGGGGCAAAAACGCAGCAGTGATAGGATTGGAGAGTTTTGGTGAGCAAATGAAGACCCTTTGAAGTCATATTGCATGGTACCCATTCCACGGGGTCTCAACTCTCCAGGTTTAAGGGATTCTTCCTTCAGCTAAAACATGCATGTGGAACCCAGAGTATGATCAACCGTGTGATCGGGAGACGTGTTGAAATATGTCTCAGTTCTCGTCCCCTGGTACTCGGGTGCAACATTCCAGATGCTTTACTAACACTCTCCCGACTTGGAGAGTCAGTGCCTTTAACCTCCTGTTTGGCCCAGTTTGCAAATTCCGCGGAAGATGAACAGAATAGGGAGAACCAATGAGAGACTAGCTGGAGGTGTCTGGACGGGAAAATTTAACTCTCATTTCCCACCAGGAAGAGGAATTAACCAAAGGCTCAGCGTGCCATGCCGGAACCAGATTAGGGCCTGAAGCAATCCTGCGGTGTTGCGGCCAGCTCACAAGAAAGCGAGTTGAAGAAAGGAGTTCAGGGGCACTGTAATTCACAAACCTGCAGAGTTATAAATGACAGCTATCATCCAAAAATATACTGAAGTAAGGCTGCCAAGAGGACTTGAAAGCCGGGCAGGAATTGCAGGAAACCGATTTCAGGAGGTAGACTGGAATTGCATTTAAAGCATAGGAAAAGAGGCAGAAGGTCGACAATGATGCACTTGGCCAAAAAGGGCGTATGCCTTTTTTCCTGAATATATTCAGGAAAAAACGCATACGCCCTTTTTGGCCAACCAAGCAAGCTTGCAAAGGAAATCTGCACTACAATGAAGTCTCACTTCCCCCCCCGTCAAAAGGGCCATCTGAAAAAAGTGTAAAATCCAGAAAGGCAGGACAGGCCATGGAGAACTGGGAGCCTTGTTATGCTGATGGGCGGGATGTAAACTTGCCAACAGCCACTCGGGAGAAGTGTATGGTGTTTCCTGAAACATCTAAAAAACAAAGCAACAGAGCCTAGGGGCACTTCCACTTATGGTCCTATAGCTTAGGGAAATTAAAATCAAAAAGACACAGCCACCCCAAAGTTTGGGATGGCTCTGTTTACAAGAAACTCGTTTACGGTACAAGTTCAATATCGCATAAAGCGAAAAATGGATAAAGAAGTTGTGGTACTTACGTACAATGCAATATCACTCAGCAATGACATCTATGTCATCAGGCCCATAGCAGCATGATGAGTGGATTCAGGTATGATGATTCTAACTGAAATAAGTCACACAGAAAAAGAAACATCATAAGATATCACTAATACACGGAATGTAAACTTGGCTACACAGGAACTGAATTTCAAAACAGAACATGGTCCCAAATTTAGAAAACCAACTTATGCTTGCTTAAGGGGAAAGGTGAGTTGGGGTGCTGCATAAAACCAGAGATTGAAATGAGCACAGATAAAGTTCCTTAAGCCAAATATGTAATAGACAAGAGCTACTCCTTGCTCAACGAAATGGACTCAAAACCCCATATTAAACGCCTAATAATGTACCTGACTAGTAAGTATCTTAAAACCTATGGATTGCTATGTCTCTGAAAGTGAATCAATCGTGAGTACAGGGGCAAAAACGCAGCAGTGATAGGATTGGAGAGTTTTGGTGAGCAAATGAAGACCCTTTGAAGTCATATTGCATGGTACCCATTCCACGGGTCTCAACTCTCCAGGTTTAAGGGATTCTTCCTTCAGCTAAAACATGCATGTGGAACCCAGAGTATGATCAACCGTGTGATCGGGAGACGTGTTGAAATATGTCTCAGTTCTCGTCCCCTGGTACTCGGGTGCAACATTCCAGATGCTTTACTAACACTCTCCCGACTTGGAGAGTCAGTGCCTTTAACCTCCTGTTTGGCCCAGTTTGCAAATTCCGCGGAAGATGGACAGGAATAGGGAGAACCAATGAGAGACTAGCTGGAGGTGTCTGGACGGGAAAATTTAACTCTCATTTCCCACCAGGAAGAGGAATTAACCAAAGGCTCAGCGTGCCATGCCGGAACCAGATTAGGGCCTGAAGCAATCCTGCGGTGTTGCGGCCAGCTCACAAGAAAGCGAGTTGAAGAAAGGAGCTCAGGGGCACTGTAATTCACAAACCTGCAGAGTTATAAATGACAGCTATCATCCAAAAATATACTGAAGTAAGGCTGCCAAGAGGACTTGAAAGCCGGGCAGAATTGCAGGAAACCGATTTCAGGAGGTAGACTGGAATTGCATTTAAAGCATAGGAAAAGAGGCAGAAGGTCGACAATGATGCACTTGGCCAAAAAGGGCGTATGCGTTTTTTCCTGAATATATTCAGGAAAAAACGCATACGCCCTTTTTGGCCAACCAAGCAAGCTTGCAAAGGAAATCTGCACTACAATGAAGTCTCACTTCCCCCCCCGTCAAAAGGGCCATCTGAAAAAAGTGTAAAATCCAGAAAGGCAGGACAGGCCATGGAGAACTGGGAGCCTTGTTATGCTGATGGGCGGGATGTAACTTGCCAACAGCCACTCGGGAGAAGTGTATGGTGTTTCCTGAAACATCTAAAAAACAAAGCAACAGAGCCTAGGGCACTTCCACTTATGGTCCTATAGCTTAGGGAAATTAAAATCAAAAAGACACAGCCACCCCAAAGTTTGGGATGGCTCTGTTTACAAGAAACTCGTTTACGGTACAAGTTCAATATCGCATAAAGCGAAAAATGGATAAAGAAGTTGTGGTACTTACGTACAATGCAATATCACTCAGCAATGACATCTATGTCATCAGGCCCATAGCAGCATGATGAGTGGATTCAGGTATGATGATTCTAACTGAAATAAGTCACACAGAAAAAGAAACATCATAAGATATCACTAATACACGGAATGTAAACTTGGCTACACAGGAACTGAATTTCAAAACAGAACATGGTCCCAAATTTAGAAAACCAACTTATGCTTGCTTAAGGGGAAAGGTGAGTTGGGGTGCTGCATAAAACCAGAGATTGAAATGAGCACAGATAAAGTTCCTTAAGCCAAATATGTAATAGACAAGAGCTACTCCTTGCTCAACGAAATGGACTCAAAACCCCATATTAAACGCCTAATAATGTACCTGACTAGTAAGTATCTTAAAACCTATGGATTGCTATGTCTCTGAAAGTGAATCAATCGTGAGTACAGGGGCAAAAACGCAGCAGTGATAGGATTGGAGAGTTTTGGTGAGCAAATGAAGACCCTTTGAAGTCATATTGCATGGTACCCATTCCACGGGTCTCAACTCTCCAGGTTTAAGGGATTCTTCCTTCACCTAAAACATGCATGTGGAACCCAGAGTATGATCAACCGTGTGATCGGGAGACGTGTTGAAATATGTCTCAGTTCTCGTCCCCTGGTACTCGGGTGCAACATTCCAGATGCTTTACTAACACTCTCCCGACTTGGAGAGTCAGTGCCTTTAACCTCCTGTTTGGCCCAGTTTGCAAATTCCGCGGAAGATGGACAGGAATAGGGAGAACCAATGAGAGACTAGCTGGAGGTGTCTGGACGGGAAAATTTAACTCTCATTTCCCACCAGGAAGAGGAATTAACCAAAGGCTCAGCGTGCCATGCCGGAACCAGATTAGGGCCTGAAGCAATCCTGCGGTGTTGCGGCCAGCTCACAAGAAAGTGAGTTGAAGAAAGGAGCTCAGGGGCACTGTAATTCACAAACCTGCAGAGTTATAAATGACAGCTATCATCCAAAAATATACTGAAGTAAGGCTGCCAAGAGGACTTGAAAGCCGGGCAGAATTGCAGGAAACCGATTTCAGGCGGTAGACTGGAATTGCATTTAAAGCATAGGAAAAGAGGCAGAAGGTCGACAATGATGCACTTGGCCAAAAAGGGCGTATGCGTTTTTTCCTGAAAATATTCAGGAAAAAACGCATACGCCCTTTTTGGCCAACCAAGCAAGCTTGCAAAGGAAATCTGCACTACAATGAAGTCTCACTTCCCCCCCGTCAAAAGGGCCATCTGAAAAAAGTGTAAAATCCAGAAAGGCAGGACAGGCCATGGAGAACTGGGAGCCTTGTTATGCTGATGGGCGGGATGTAAATTGCCAACAGCCACTCGGGAGAAGTGTATGGTGTTTCCTGAAACATCTAAAAAACAAAGCAACAGAGCCTAGGGCACTTCCACTTATGGTCCTATAGCTTAGGGAAATTAAAATCAAAAAGACACAGCCACCCCAAAGTTTGGGATGGCTCTGTTTACAAGAAACTCGTTTACGGTACAAGTTCAATATCGCATAAAGCGAAAAATGGATAAAGAAGTTGTGGTATTTACGTACAATGCAATATCACTCAGCAATGACATCTATGTCATCAGGCCCATAGCAGCATAATGAGTGGATTCAGGTATGATGATTCTAACTGAAATAAGTCACACAGAAAAAGAAACATCATAAGATATCACTAATACACGGAATGTAAACTTGGCTACACAGGAACTGAATTTCAAAACAGAACATGGTCCCAAATTTAGAAAACCAACTTATGCTTGCTTAAGGGGAAAGGTGAGTTGGGGTGCTGCATAAAACCAGAGATTGAAATGAGCACAGATAAAGTTCCTTAAGCCAAATATGTAATAGACAAGAGCTACTCCTTGCTCAACGAAATGGACTCAAAACCCCATATTAAACGCCTAATAATGTACCTGACTAGTAAGTATCTTAAAACCTATGGATTGCTATGTCTCTGAAAGTGAATCAATCGTGAGTACAGGGGCAAAAACGCAGCAGTGATAGGATTGGAGAGTTTTGGTGAGCAAATGAAGACCCTTTGAAGTCATATTGCATGGTACCCATTCCACGGGTCTCAACTCTCCAGGTTTAAGGGATTCTTCCTTCAGCTAAAACATGCATGTGGAACCCAGAGTATGATCAACCGTGTGATCGGGAGACGTGTTGAAATATGTCTCAGTTCTCGTCCCCTGGTACTCGGGTGCAACATTCCAGATGCTTTACTAACACTCTCCCGACTTGGAGAGTCAGTGCCTTTAACCTCCTGTTTGGCCCAGTTTGCAAATTCCGCGGAAGATGAACAGGAATAGGGAGAACCAATGAGAGACTAGCTGGAGGTGTCTGGACGGGAAAATTTAACTCTCATTTCCCACCAGGAAGAGGAATTAACCAAAGGCTCAGCGTGCCATGCCGGAACCAGATTAGGGCCTGAAGCAATCCTGCGGTGTTGCGGCCAGCTCACAAGAAAGCGAGTTGAAGAAAGGAGTTCAGGGGCACTGTAATTCACAAACCTGCAGAGTTATAAATGACAGCTATCATCCAAAAATATACTGAAGTAAGGCTGCCAAGAGGACTTGAAAGCCGGGCAGAATTGCAGGAAACCGATTTCAGGAGGTAGACTGGAATTGCATTTAAAGCATAGGAAAAGAGGCAGAAGGTCGACAATGATGCACTTGGCCAAAAAGGGCGTATGCGTTTTTTCCTGAATATATTCAGGAAAAAACGCATACGCCCTTTTTGGCCAACCAAGCAAGCTTGCAAAGGAAATCTGCACTACAATGAAGTCTCACTTCCCCCCCGTCAAAAGGGCCAACTGAAAAAAGTGTAAAATCCAGAAAGGCAGGACAGGCCATGGAGAACTGGGAGCTTTGTTATGCTGATGGGCGGGATGTAAATTGCCAACAGCCACTCGGGAGAAGTGTATGGTGTTTCCT
Source organism: Orcinus orca (assembly GCF_937001465.1). Lineage (NCBI taxonomy): Eukaryota > Metazoa > Chordata > Mammalia > Artiodactyla > Delphinidae > Orcinus > Orcinus orca. The sequence continues at coordinate 328,161 of NW_026043962.1, read as the reverse complement.
GAAACATCTAAAAAACAAAGCAACAGAGCCTAGGGCACTTCCACTTATGGTCCTATAGCTTAGGGAAATTAAAATCAAAAAGACACAGCCACCCCAAAGTTTGGGATGGCTCTGTTTACAAGAAACTCGTTTACGGTACAAGTTCAATATCGCATAAAGCGAAAAATGGATAAAGAAGTTGTGGTACTTACGTACAATGCAATATCACTCAGCAATGACATCTATGTCATCAGGCCCATAGCAGCATAATGAGTGGATTCAGGTATGATGATTCTACCTGAAATAAGTCACACAGAAAAAGAAACATCATAAGATATCACTAATACACGGAATGTAAACTTGGCTACACAGGAACTGAATTTCAAAACAGAACATGGTCCCAAATTTAGAAAACCAACTTATGCTTGCTTAAGGGGAAAGGTGAGTTGGGGTGCTGCATAAAACCAGAGATTGAAATGAGCACAGATAAAGTTCCTTAAGCCAAATATGTAATAGACAAGAGCTACTCCTTGCTCAACGAAATGGACTCAAAACCCCATATTAAACGCCTAATAATGTACCTGACTAGTAAGTATCTTAAAACCTATGGATTGCTATGTCTCTGAAAGTGAATCAATCGTGAGTACAGGGGCAAAAACGCAGCAGTGATAGGATTGGAGAGTTTTGGTGAGCAAATGAAGACCCTTTGAAGTCATATTGCATGGTACCCATTCCACGGGTCTCAACTCTCCAGGTTTAAGGGATTCTTCCTTCAGCTAAAACATGCATGTGGAACCCAGAGTATGATCAACCATGTGATCGGGAGACGTGTTGAAATATGTCTCAGTTCTCGTCCCCTGGTACTCGGGTGCAACATTCCAGATGCTTTACTAACACTCTCCCGACTTGGAGAGTCAGTGCCTTTAACCTCCTGTTTGGCCCAGTTTGCAAATTCCGCGGAAGATGAACAGGAATAGGGAGAACCAATGAGAGACTAGCTGGAGGTGTCTGGACGGGAAAATTTAACTCTCATTTCCCACCAGGAAGAGGAATTAACCAAAGGCTCAGCGTGCCATGCCGGAACCAGATTAGGGCCTGAAGCAATCCTGCGGTGTTGCGGCCAGCTCACAAGAAAGCGAGTTGAAGAAAGGAGCTCAGGGGCACTGTAATTCACAAACCTGCAGAGTTATAAATGACAGCTATCATCCAAAAATATACTGAAGTAAGGCTGCCAAGAGGACTTGAAAGCCGGGCAGAATTGCAGGAAACCGATTTCAGGAGGTAGACTGGAATTGCATTTAAAGCATAGGAAAAGAGGCAGAAGGTCGACAATGATGCACTTGGCCAAAAAGGGCGTATGCGTTTTTTCCTGAATATATTCAGGAAAAAACGCATACGCCCTTTTTGGCCAACCAAGCAAGCTTGCAAAGGAAATCTGCACTACAATGAAGTCTCACTTCCCCCCCGTCAAAAGGGCCATCTGAAAAAAGTGTAAAATCCAGAAAGGCAGGACAGGCCATGGAGAACTGGGAGCCTTGTTATGCTGATGGGCGGGATGTAAATTGCCAACAGCCACTCGGGACAAGTGTATGGTGTTTCCTGAAACATCTAAAAAACAAAGCAACAGAGCCTAGGGCACTTCCACTTATGGTCCTATAGCTTAGGGAAATTAAAATCAAAAAGACACAGCCACCCCAAAGTTTGGGATGGCTCTGTTTACAAGAAACTCGTTTACGGTACAAGTACAATATCGCATAAAGCGAAAAATGGATAAAGAAGTTGTGGTACTTACGTACAATGCAATATCACTCAGCAATGACATCTATGTCATCAGGCCCATAGCAGCATGATGAGTGGATTCAGGTATGATGATTCTAACTGAAATAAGTCACACAGAAAAAGAAACATCATAAGATATCACTAATACACGGAATGTAAACTTGGCTACACAGGAACTGAATTTCAAAACAGAACATGGTCCCAAATTTAGAAAACCAACTTACGCTTGCTTAAGGGGAAAGGTGAGTTGGGGTGCTGCATAAAACCAGAGATTGAAATGAGCACAGATAAAGTTCCTTAAGCCAAATATGGAATAGACAAGAGCTACTCCTTGCTCAACGAAATGGACTCAAAACCCCATATTAAACGCCTAATAATGTACCTGACTAGTAAGTATCTTAAAACCTATGGATTGCTATGTCTCTGAAAGTGAATCAATCGTGAGTACAGGGGCAAAAACGCAGCAGTGATAGGATTGGAGAGTTTTGGTGAGCAAATGAAGACCCTTTGAAGTCATATTGCATGGTACCCATTCCACGGGTCTCAACTCTCCAGGTTTAAGGGATTCTTCCTTCAGCTAAAACATGCATGTGGAACCCAGAGTATGATCAACCGTGTGATCGGGAGACGTGTTGAAATATGTCTCAGTTCTCGTCCCCTGGTACTCGGGTGCAACAATCCAGATGCTTTACTAACACTCTCCCGACTTGGAGAGTCAGTGCCTTTAACCTCCTGTTTGGCCCAGTTTGCAAATTCCGCGGAAGATGAACAGGAATAGGGAGAACCAATGAGAGACTAGCTGGAGGTGTCTGGACGGGAAAATTTAACTCTCATTTCCCACCAGGAAGAGGAATTAACCAAAGGCTCAGCGTGCCATGCCGGAACCAGATTAGGGCCTGAAGCAATCCTGCGGTGTTGCGGCCAGCTCACAAGAAAGCGAGTTGAAGAAAGGAGCTCAGGGGCACTGTAATTCACAAACCTGCAGAGTTATAAATGACAGCTATCATCCAAAAATATACTGAAGTAAGGCTGCCAAGAGGACTTGAAAGCCGGGCAGAATTGCAGGAAACCGATTTCAGGAGGTAGACTGGAATTGCATTTAAAGCATAGGAAAAGAGGCAGAAGGTCGACAATGATGCACTTGGCCAAAAAGGGCGTATGCGTTTTTTCCTGAATATATTCAGGAAAAAACGCATACGCCCTTTTTGGCCAACCAAGCAAGCTTGCAAAGGAAATCTGCACTACAATGAAGTCTCACTTCCCCGCCCCGTCAAAAGGGCCATCTGAAAAAAGTGTAAAATCCAGAAAGGCAGGACAGGCCATGGAGAACTGGGAGCCTTGTTATGCTGATGGGCGGGATGTAACTTGCCAACAGCCACTCGGGAGAAGTGTATGGTGTTTCCTGAAACATCTAAAAAACAAAGCAACAGAGCCTAGGGCACTTCCACTTATGGTCCTATAGCTTAGGGAAATTAAAATCAAAAAGACACAGCCACCCCAAAGTTTGGGATGGCTCTGTTTACAAGAAACTCGTTTACGGTACAAGTACAATATCGCATAAAGCGAAAAATGGATAAAGAAGTTGTGGTACTTACGTACAATGCAATATCACTCAGCAATGACATCTATGTCATCAGGCCCATAGCAGCATGATGAGTGGATTCAGGTATGATGATTCTAACTGAAATAAGTCACACAGAAAAAGAAACATCATAAGATATCACTAATACACGGAATGTAAACTTGGCTACACAGGAACTGAATTTCAAAACAGAACATGGTCCCAAATTTAGAAAACCAACTTATGCTTGCTTAAGGGGAAAGGTGAGTTGGGGTGCTGCATAAAACCAGAGATTGAAATGAGCACAGATAAAGTTCCTTAAGCCAAATATGTAATAGACAAGAGCTACTCCTTGCTCAACGAAATGGACTCAAAACCCCATATTAAACGCCTAATAATGTACCTGACTAGTAAGTATCTTAAAACCTATGGATTGCTATGTCTCTGAAAGTGAATCAATCGTGAGTACAGGGGCAAAAACGCAGCAGTGATAGGATTGGAGAGTTTTGGTGAGCAAATGAAGACCCTTTGAAGTCATATTGCATGGTACCCATTCCACGGGTCTCAACTCTCCAGGTTTAAGGGATTCTTCCTTCAGCTAAAACATGCATGTGGAACCCAGAGTATGATCAACCGTGTGATCGGGAGACGTGTTGAAATATGTCTCAGTTCTCGTCCCCTGGTACTCGGGTGCAACAATCCAGATGCTTTACTAACACTCTCCCGACTTGGAGAGTCAGTGCCTTTAACCTCCTCTTTGGCCCAGTTTGCAAATTCCGCGGAAGATGAACAGGAATAGGGAGAACCAATGAGAGACTAGCTGGAGGTGTCTGGACGGGAAAATTTAACTCTCATTTCCCACCAGGAAGAGGAATTAACCAAAGGCTCAGCGTGCCATGCCGGAACCAGATTAGGGCCTGAAGCAATCCTGCGGTGTTGCGGCCAGCTCACAAGAAAGCGAGTTGAAGAAAGGAGCTCAGGGGCACTGTAATTCACAAACCTGCAGAGTTATAAATGACAGCTATCATCCAAAAATATACTGAAGTAAGGCTGCCAAGAGGACTTGAAAGCCGGGCAGAATTGCAGGAAACCGATTTCAGGAGGTAGACTGGAATTGCATTTAAAGCATAGGAAAAGAGGCAGAAGGTCGACAATGATGCACTTGGCCAAAAAGGGCGTATGCGTTTTTTCCTGAATATATTCAGGAAAAAACGCATACGCCCTTTTTGGCCAACCAAGCAAGCTTGCAAAGGAAATCTGCACTACAATGAAGTCTCACTTCCCCGCCCCGTCAAAAGGGCCATCTGAAAAAAGTGTAAAATCCAGAAAGGCAGGACAGGCCATGGAGAACTGGGAGCCTTGTTATGCTGATGGGCGGGATGTAACTTGCCAACAGCCACTCGGGAGAAGTGTATGGTGTTTCCTGAAACATCTAAAAAACAAAGCAACAGAGCCTAGGGCACTTCCACTTATGGTCCTATAGCTTAGGGAAATTAAAATCAAAAAGACACAGCCACCCCAAAGTTTGGGATGGCTCTGTTTACAAGAAACTCGTTTACGGTACAAGTTCAATATCGCATAAAGCGAAAAATGGATAAAGAAGTTGTGGTACTTACGTACAATGCAATATCACTCAGCAATGACATCTATGTCATCAGGCCCATAGCAGCATAATGAGTGGATTCAGGTATGATGATTCTAACTGAAATAAGTCACACAGAAAAAGAAACATCATAAGATATCACTAATACACGGAATGTAAACTTGGCTACACAGGAACTGAATTTCAAAACAGAACATGGTCCCAAATTTAGAAAATCAACTTATGCTTGCTTAAGGGGAAAGGTGAGTTGGGGTGCTGCATAAAACCAGAGATTGAAATGAGCACAGATAAAGTTCCTTAAGCCAAATATGTAATAGACAAGAGCTACTCCTTGCTCAACGAAATGGACTCAAAACCCCATATTAAACGCCTAATAATGTACCTGACTAGTAAGTATCTTAAAACCTATGGATTGCTATGTCTCTGAAAGTGAATCAATCGTGAGTACAGGGGCAAAATCGCAGCAGTGATAGGATTGGAGAGTTTTGGTGAGCAAATGAAGACCCTTTGAAGTCATATTGCATGGTACCCATTCCACGGGTCTCAACTCTCCAGGTTTAAGGGATTCTTCCTTCAGCTAAAACATGCATGTGGAACCCAGAGTATGATCAACCGTGTGATCGGGAGACGTGTTGAAATATGTCTCAGTTCTCGTCCCCTGGTACTCGGGTGCAACATTCCAGATGCTTTACTAACACTCTCCCGACTTGGAGAGTCAGTGCCTTTAACCTCCTGTTTGGCCCAGTTTGCAAATTCCGCGGAAGATGAACAGGAATAGGGAGAACCAATGAGAGACTAGCTGGAGGTGTCTGGACGGGAAAATTTAACTCTCATTTCCCACCAGGAAGAGGAATTAACCAAAGGCTCAGCGTGCCATGCCGGAACAAGATTAGGGCCTGAAGCAATCCTGCGGTGTTGCGGCCAGCTCACAAGAAAGCGAGTTGAAGAAAGGAGCTCAGGGGCACTGTAATTCACAAACCTGCAGAGTTATAAATGACAGCTATCATCCAAAAATATACTGAAGTAAGGCTGCCAAGAGGACTTGAAAGCCGGGCAGAATTGCAGGAAACCGATTTCAGGAGGTAGACTGGAATTGCATTTAAAGCATAGGAAAAGAGGCAGAAGGTCGACAATGATGCACTTGGCCAAAAAGGGCGTATGCGTTTTTTCCTGAATATATTCAGGAAAAAACGCATACGCCCTTTTTGGCCAACCAAGCAAGCTTGCAAAGGAAATCTGCACTACAATGAAGTCTCACTTCCCCCCGGTCAAAAGGGCCATCTGAAAAAAGTGTAAAATCCAGAAAGGCAGGACAGGCCATGGAGAACTGGGAGCCTTGTTATGCTGATGGGCGGGATGTAAATTGCCAACAGCCACTCGGGAGAAGTGTATGGTGTTTCCTGAAACATCTAAAAAACAAAGCAACAGAGCCTAGGGCACTTCCACTTATGGTCCTATAGCTTAGGGAAATTAAAATCAAAAAGACACAGCCACCCCAAAGTTTGGGATGGCTCTGTTTACAAGAAACTCGTTTACGGTACAAGTTCAATATCGCATAAAGCGAAAAATGGATAAAGAAGTTGTGGTACTTACGTACAATGCAATATCACTCAGCAATGACATCTATGTCATCAGGCCCATAGCAGCATGATGAGTGGATTCAGGTATGATGATTCTAACTGAAATAAGTCACACAGAAAAAGAAACATCATAAGATATCACTAATACACGGAATGTAAACTTGGCTACACAGGAACTGAATTTCAAAACAGAACATGGTCCCAAATTTAGAAAACCAACTTATGCTTGCTTAAGGGGAAAGGTGAGTTGGGGTGCTGCATAAAACCAGAGATTGAAATGAGCACAGATAAAGTTCCTTAAGCCAAATATGGAATAGACAAGAGCTACTCCTTGCTCAACGAAATGGACTCAAAACCCCATATTAAACGCCTAATAATGTACCTGACTAGTAAGTATCTTAAAACCTATGGATTGCTATGTCTCTGAAAGTGAATCAATCGTGAGTACAGGGGCAAAAACGCAGCAGTGATAGGATTGGAGAGTTTTGGTGAGCAAATGAAGACCCTTTGAAGTCATATTGCATGGTACCCATTCCACGGGTCTCAACTCTCCAGGTTTAAGGGATTCTTCCTTCAGCTAAAACATGCATGTGGAACCCAGAGTATGATCAACCGTGTGATCGGGAGACGTGTTGAAATATGTCTCAGTTCTCGTCCCCTGGTACTCGGGTGCAACATTCCAGATGCTTTACTAACACTCTCCCGACTTGGAGAGTCAGTGCCTTTAACCTCCTGTTTGGCCCAGTTTGCAAATTCCGCGGAAGATGAACAGGAATAGGGAGAACCAATGAGAGACTAGCTGGAGGTGTCTGGACGGGAAAATTTAACTCTCATTTCCCACCAGGAAGAGGAATTAACCAAAGGCTCAGCGTGCCATGCCGGAACCAGATTAGGGCCTGAAGCAATCCTGCGGTGTTGCGGCCAGCTCACAAGAAAGCGAGTTGAAGAAAGGAGCTCAGGGGCACTGTAATTCACAAACCTGCAGAGTTATAAATGACAGCTATCATCCAAAAATATACTGAAGTAAGGCTGCCAAGAGGACTTGAAAGCCGGGCAGAATTGCAGGAAACCGATTTCAGGAGGTTGACTGGAATTGCATTTAAAGCATAGGAAAAGAGGCAGAAGGTCGACAATGATGCACTTGGCCAAAAAGGGCGTATGCGTTTTTTCCTGAATATATTCAGGAAAAAACGCATACGCCCTTTTTGGCCAACCAAGCAAGCTTGCAAAGGAAATCTGCACTACAATGAAGTCTCACTTCCCCCCCCCGTCAAAAGGGCCATCTGAAAAAAGTGTAAAATCCAGAAAGGCAGGACAGGCCATGGAGAACTGGGAGCCTTGTTATGCTGATGGGCGGGATGTAAATTGCCAACAGCCACTCGGGAGAAGTGTATGGTGTTTCCTGAAACATCTAAAAAACAAAGCAACAGAGCCTAGGGCACTTCCACTTATGGTCCTATAGCTTAGGGAAATTAAAATCAAAAAGACACAGCCACCCCAAAGTTTGGGATGGCTCTGTTTACAAGAAACTCGTTTACGGTACAAGTTCAATATCGCATAAAGCGAAAAATGGATAAAGAAGTTGTGGTACTTACGTACAATGCAATATCACTCAGCAATGACATCTATGTCATCAGGCCCATAGCAGCATAATGAGTGGATTCAGGTATGATGATTCTAACTGAAATAAGTCACACAGAAAAAGAAACATCATAAGATATCACTAATACACGGAATGTAAACTTGGCTACACAGGAACTGAATTTCAAAACAGAACATGGTCCCAAATTTAGAAAACCAACTTATGCTTGCTTAAGGGGAAAGGTGAGTTGGGGTGCTGCATAAAACCAGAGATTGAAATGAGCACAGATAAAGTTCCTTAAGCCAAATATGTAATAGACAAGAGCTACTCCTTGCTCAACGAAATGGACTCAAAACCCCATATTAAACGCCTAATAATGTACCTGACTAGTAAGTATCTTAAAACCTATGGATTGCTATGTCTCTGAAAGTGAATCAATCGTGAGTACAGGGGCAAAAACGCAGCAGTGATAGGATTGGAGAGTTTTGGTGAGCAAATGAAGACCCTTTGAAGTCATATTGCATGGTACCCATTCCACGGGTCTCAACTCTCCAGGTTTAAGGGATTCTTCCTTCAGCTAAAACATGCATGTGGAACCCAGAGTATGATCAACCGTGTGATCGGGAGACGTGTTGAAATATGTCTCAGTTCTCGTCCCCTGGTACTCGGGTGCAACATTCCAGATGCTTTACTAACACTCTCCCGACTTGGAGAGTCAGTGCCTTTAACCTCCTGTTTGGCCCAGTTTGCAAATTCCGCGGAAGATGAACAGGAATAGGGAGAACCAATGAGAGACTAGCTGGAGGTGTCTGGACGGGAAAATTTAACTCTCATTTCCCACCAGGAAGAGGAATTAACCAAAGGCTCAGCGTGCCATGCCGGAACCAGATTAGGGCCTGAAGCAATCCTGCGGTGTTGCGGCCAGCTCACAAGAAAGCGAGTTGAAGAAAGGAGCTCAGGGGCACTGTAATTCACAAACCTGCAGAGTTATAAATGACAGCTATCATCCAAAAATATACTGAAGTAAGGCTGCCAAGAGGACTTGAAAGCCGGGCAGAATTGCAGGAAACCGATTTCAGGAGGTTGACTGGAATTGCATTTAAAGCATAGGAAAAGAGGCAGAAGGTCGACAATGATGCACTTGGCCAAAAAGGGCGTATGCGTTTTTTCCTGAATATATTCAGGAAAAAACGCATACGCCCTTTTTGGCCAACCAAGCAAGCTTGCAAAGGAAATCTGCACTACAATGAAGTCTCACTTCCCCCCCCCGTCAAAAGGGCCATCTGAAAAAAGTGTAAAATCCAGAAAGGCAGGACAGGCCATGGAGAACTGGGAGCCTTGTTATGCTGATGGGCGGGATGTAAATTGCCAACAGCCACTCGGGAGAAGTGTATGGTGTTTCCTGAAACATCTAAAAAACAAAGCAACAGAGCCTAGGGCACTTCCACTTATGGTCCTATAGCTTAGGGAAATTAAAATCAAAAAGACACAGCCACCCCAAAGTTTGGGATGGCTCTGTTTACAAGAAACTCGTTTACGGTACAAGTTCAATATCGCATAAAGCGAAAAATGGATAAAGAAGTTGTGGTACTTACGTACAATGCAATATCACTCAGCAATGACATCTATGTCATCAGGCCCATAGCAGCATAATGAGTGGATTCAGGTATGATGATTCTAACTGAAATAAGTCACACAGAAAAAGAAACATCATAAGATATCACTAATACACGGAATGTAAACTTGGCTACACAGGAACTGAATTTCAAAACAGAACATGCTCCCAAATTTAGAAAACCAACTTATGCTTGCTTAAGGGGAAAGGTGAGTTGGGGTGCTGCATAAAACCAGAGATTGAAATGAGCACAGATAAAGTTCCTTAAGCCAAATATGGAATAGACAAGAGCTACTCCTTGCTCAACGAAATGGACTCAAAACCCCATATTAAACGCCTAATAATGTACCTGACTAGTAAGTATCTTAAAACCTATGGATTGCTATGTCTCTGAAAGTGAATCAATCGTGAGTACAGGGGCAAAAACGCAGCAGTGATAGGATTGGAGAGTTTTGGTGAGCAAATGAAGACCCTTTGAAGTCATATTGCATGGTACCCATTCCACGGGTCTCAACTCTCCAGGTTTAAGGGATTCTTCCTTCAGCTAAAACATGCATGTGGAACCCAGAGTATGATCAACCGTGTGATCAGGAGACGTGTTGAAATATGTCTCAGTTCTCGTCCCCTGGTACTCGGGTGCAACATTCCAGATGCTTTACTAACACTCTCCCGACTTGGAGAGTCAGTGCCTTTAACCTCCTGTTTGGCCCAGTTTGCAAATTCCGCGGAAGATGAACAGGAATAGGGAGAACCAATGAGAGACTAGCTGGAGGTGTCTGGACGGGAAAATTTAACTCTCATTTCCCACCAGGAAGAGGAATTAACCAAAGGCTCAGCGTGCCATGCCGGAACCAGATTAGGGCCTGAAGCAATCCTGCGGTGTTGCGGCCAGCTCACAAGAAAGCGAGTTGAAGAAAGGAGCTCAGGGGCACTGTAATTCACAAACCTGCAGAGTTATAAATGACAGCTATCATCCAAAAATATACTGAAGTAAGGCTGCCAAGAGGACTTGAAAGCCGGGCAGAATTGCAGGAAACCGATTTCAGGAGGTTGACTGGAATTGCATTTAAAGCATAGGAAAAGAGGCAGAAGGTCGACAATGATGCACTTGGCCAAAAAGGGCGTATGCGTTTTTTCCTGAATATATTCAGGAAAAAACGCATACGCCCTTTTTGGCCAACCAAGCAAGCTTGCAAAGGAAATCTGCACTACAATGAAGTCTCACTTCCCCCCCCCGTCAAAAGGGCCATCTGAAAAAAGTGTAAAATCCAGAAAGGCAGGACAGGCCATGGAGAACTGGGAGCCTTGTTATGCTGATGGGCGGGATGTAAATTGCCAACAGCCACTCGGGAGAAGTGTATGGTGTTTCCTGAAACATCTAAAAAACAAAGCAACAGAGCCTAGGGCACTTCCACTTATGGTCCTATAGCTTAGGGAAATTAAAATCAAAAAGACACAGCCACCCCAAAGTTTGGGATGGCTCTGTTTACAAGAAACTCGTTTACGGTACAAGTTCAATATCGCATAAAGCGAAAAATGGATAAAGAAGTTGTGCTACTTACGTACAATGCAATATCACTCAGCAATGACATCTATGTCATCAGGCCCATAGCAGCATAATGAGTGGATTCAGGTATGATGATTCTAACTGAAATAAGTCACACAGAAAAAGAAACATCATAAGATATCACTAATACACGGAATGTAAACTTGGCTACACAGGAACTGAATTTCAAAACAGAACATGGTCCCAAATTTAGAAAACCAACTTATGCTTGCTTAAGGGGAAAGGTGAGTTGGGGTGCTGCATAAAACCAGAGATTGAAATGAGCACAGATAAAGTTCCTTAAGCCAAATATGTAATAGACAAGAGCTACTCCTTGCTCAACGAAATGGACTCAAAACCCCATATTAAACGCCTAATAATGTACCTGACTAGTAAGTATCTTAAAACCTATGGATTGCTATGTCTCTGAAAGTGAATCAATCGTGAGTACAGGGGCAAAAACGCAGCAGTGATAGGATTGGAGAGTTTTGGTGAGCAAATGAAGACCCTTTGAAGTCATATTGCATGGTACCCATTCCACGGGTCTCAACTCTCCAGGTTTAAGGGATTCTTCCTTCAGCTAAAACATGCATGTGGAACCCAGAGTATGATCAACCGTGTGATCGGGAGACGTGTTGAAATATGTCTCAGTTCTCGTCCCCTGGTACTCGGGTGCAACATTCCAGATGCTTTACTAACACTCTCCCGACTTGGAGAGTCAGTGCCTTTAACCTCCTGTTTGGCCCAGTTTGCAAATTCCGCGGAAGATGAACAGGAATAGGGAGAACCAATGAGAGACTAGCTGGAGGTGTCTGGACGGGAAAATTTAACTCTCATTTCCCACCAGGAAGAGGAATTAACCAAAGGCTCAGCGTGCCATGCCGGAACCAGATTAGGGCCTGAAGCAATCCTGCGGTGTTGCGGCCAGCTCACAAGAAAGCGAGTTGAAGAAAGGAGCTCAGGGGCACTGTAATTCACAAACCTGCAGAGTTATAAATGACAGCTATCATCCAAAAATATACTGAAGTAAGGCTGCCAAGAGGACTTGAAAGCCGGGCAGAATTGCAGGAAACCGATTTCAGGAGGTTGACTGGAATTGCATTTAAAGCATAGGAAAAGAGGCAGAAGGTCGACAATGATGCACTTGGCCAAAAAGGGCGTATGCGTTTTTTCCTGAATATATTCAGGAAAAAACGCATACGCCCTTTTTGGCCAACCAAGCAAGCTTGCAAAGGAAATCTGCACTACAATGAAGTCTCACTTCCCCCCCCGTCAAAAGGGCCATCTGAAAAAAGTGTAAAATCCAGAAAGGCAGGACAGGCCATGGAGAACTGGGAGCCTTGTTATGCTGATGGGCGGGATGTAAATTGCCAACAGCCACTCGGGAGAAGTGTATGGTGTTTCCTGAAACATCTAAAAAACAAAGCAACAGAGCCTAGGGCACTTCCACTTATGGTCCTATAGCTTAGGGAAATTAAAATCAAAAAGACACAGCCACCCCAAAGTTTGGGATGGCTCTGTTTACAAGAAACTCGTTTACGGTACAAGTTCAATATCGCATAAAGCGAAAAATGGATAAAGAAGTTGTGCTACTTACGTACAATGCAATATCACTCAGCAATGACATCTATGTCATCAGGCCCATAGCAACATAATGAGTGGATTCAGGTATGATGATTCTAACTGAAATAAGTCACACAGAAAAAGAAACATCATAAGATATCACTAATACACGGAATGTAAACTTGGCTACACAGGAACTGGATTTCAAAACAGAACATGGTCCCAAATTTAGAAAACCAACTTATGCTTGCTTAAGGGGAAAGGTGAGTTGGGGTGCTGCATAAAACCAGAGATTGAAATGAGCACAGATAAAGTTCCTTAAGCCAAATATGTAATAGACAAGAGCTACTCCTTGCTCAACGAAATGGACTCAAAACCCCATATTAAACGCCTAATAATGTACCTGACTAGTAAGTATCTTAAAACCTATGGATTGCTATGTCTCTGAAAGTGAATCAATCGTGAGTACAGGGGCAAAAACGCAGCAGTGATAGGATTGGAGAGTTTTGGTGAGCAAATGAAGACCCTTTGAAGTCATATTGCATGGTACCCATTCCACGGGTCTCAACTCTCCAGGTTTAAGGGATTCTTCCTTCAGCTAAAACATGCATGTGGAACCCAGAGTATGATCAACCGTGTGATCGGGAGACGTGTTGAAATATGTCTCAGTTCTCGTCCCCTGGTACTCGGGTGCAACATTCCAGATGCTTTACTAACACTCTCCCGACTTGGAGAGTCAGTGCTTTTAACCTCCTGTTTGGCCCAGTTTGCAAATTCCGCGGAAGATGAACAGGAATAGGGAGAACCAATGAGAGACTAGCTGGAGGTGTCTGGACGGGAAAATTTAACTCTCATTTCCCACCAGGAAGAGGAATTAACCAAAGGCTCAGCGTGCCATGCCGGAACCAGATTAGGGCCTGAAGCAATCCTGCGGTGTTGCGGCCAGCTCACAAGAAAGCGAGTTGAAGAAAGGAGCTCAGGGGCACTGTAATTCACAAACCTGCAGAGTTATAAATGACAGCTATCATCCAAAAATATACTGAAGTAAGGCTGCCAAGAGGACTTGAAAGCCGGGCAGAATTGCAGGAAACCGATTTCAGGAGGTAGACTGGAATTGCATTTAAAGCATAGGAAAAGAGGCAGAAGGTCGACAATGATGCACTTGGCCAAAAAGGGCGTATGCGTTTTTTCCTGAATATATTCAGGAAAAAACGCATACGCCCTTTTTGGCCAACCAAGCAAGCTTGCAAAGGAAATCTGCACCAAAATGAAGTCTCACTTCCCCCCCGTCAAAAGGGCCATCTGAAAAAAGTGTAAAATCCAGAAAGGCAGGACAGGCCATGGAGAACTGGGAGCCTTGTTATGCTGATGGGCGGGATGTAAATTGCCAACAGCCACTCGGGAGAAGTGTATGGTGTTTCCTGAAACATCTAAAAAACAAAGCAACAGAGCCTAGGGCACTTCCACTTATGGTCCTGCAGCTTAGGGAAATTAAAATCAAAAAGACACAGCCACCCCAAAGTTTGGGATGGCTCTGTTTACAAGAAACTCGTTTACGGTACAAGTTCAATATCGCATAAAGCGAAAAATGGATAAAGAAGTTGTGGTACTTACGTACAATGCAATATCACTCAGCAATGACATCTATGTCATCAGGCCCATAGCAGCATGATGAGTGGATTCAGGTATGATGATTCTAACTGAAATAAGTCACACAGAAAAAGAAACATCATAAGATATCACTAATACACGGAATGTAAACTTGGCTACACAGGAACTGAATTTCAAAACAGAACATGGTCCCAAATTTAGAAAATCAACTTATGCTTGCTTAAGGGGAAAGGTGAGTTGGGGTGCTGCATAAAACCAGAGATTGAAATGAGCACAGATAAAGTTCCTTAAGCCAAATATGTAATAGACAAGAGCTACTCCTTGCTCAACGAAATGGACTCAAAACCCCATATTAAACGCCTAATAATGTACCTGACTAGTAAGTATCTTAAAACCTATGGATTGCTATGTCTCTGAAAGTGAATCAATCGTGAGTACAGGGGCAAAAACGCAGGAGTGATAGGATTGGAGAGTTTTGGTGAGCAAATGAAGACCCTTTGAAGTCATATTGCATGGTACCCATTCCACGGGTCTCAACTCTCCAGGTTTAAGGGATTCTTCCTTCAGCTAAAACATGCATGTGGAACCCAGAGTATGATCAACCGTGTGATCGGGAGACGTGTTGAAATATGTCTCAGTTCTCGTCCCCTGGTACTCGGGTGCAACATTCCAGATGCTTTACTAACACTCTTCCGACTTGGAGAGTCAGTGCCTTTAACCTCCTGTTTGGCCCAGTTTGCCAATTCCGCGGAAGATGAACAGGAATAGGGAGAACCAATGAGAGACTAGCTGGAGGTGTCTGGACGGGAAAATTTAACTCTCATTTCCCACCAGGAAGAGGAATTAACCAAAGGCTCAGCGTGCCATGCCGGAACCAGATTAGGGCCTGAAGCAATCCTGCGGTGTTGCGGCCAGCTCACAAGAAAGCGAGTTGAAGAAAGGAGCTCAGGGGCACTGTAATTCACAAACCTGCAGAGTTATAAATGACAGCTATCATCCAAAAATATACTGAAGTAAGGCTGCCAAGAGGACTTGAAAGCTGGGCAGAATTGCAGGAAACCGATTTCAGGAGGTAGACTGGAATTGCATTTAAAGCATAGGAAAAGAGGCAGAAGGTCGACAATGATGCACTTGGCCAAAAAGGGCGTATGCGTTTTTTCCTGAATATATTCAGGAAAAAACGCATACGCCCTTTTTGGCCAACCAAGCAAGCTTGCAAAGGAAATCTGCACTACAATGAAGTCTCACTTCCCCCCCGTCAAAAGGGCCATCTGAAAAAAGTGTAAAATCCAGAAAGGCAGGACAGGCCATGGAGAACTGGGAGCCTTGTTATGCTGATGGGCGGGATGTAAATTGCCAACAGCCACTCGGGAGAAGTGTATGGTGTTTCCTGAAACATCTAAAAAACAAAGCAACAGAGCCTAGGGCACTTCCACTTATGGTCCTATAGCTTAGGGAAATTAAAATCAAAAAGACACAGCCACCCCAAAGTTTGGGATGGCTCTGTTTACAAGAAACTCGTTTACGGTACAAGTTCAATATCGCATAAAGCGAAAAATGGATAAAGAAGTTGTGGTACTTACGTACAATGCAATATCACTCAGCAATGACATCTATGTCATCAGGCCCATAGCAGCATAATGAGTGCATTCAGGTATGATGATTCTAACTGAAATAAGTCACACAGAAAAAGAAACATCATAAGATATCACTAATACACGGAATGTAAACTTGGCTACACAGGAACTGAATTTCAAAACAGAACATGGTCCCAAATTTAGAAAACCAACTTATGCTTGCTTAAGGGGAAAGGTGAGTTGGGGTGCTGCATAAAACCAGAGATTGAAATGAGCACAGATAAAGTTCCTTAAGCCAAATATGTAATAGACAAGAGCTACTCCTTGCTCAACGAAATGGACTCAAAACCCCATATTAAACGCCTAATAATGTACCTGACTAGTAAGTATCTTAAAACCTATGGATTGCTATGTCTCTGAAAGTGAATCAATCGTGAGTACAGGGGCAAAAACGCAGCAGTGATAGGATTGGAGAGTTTTGGTGAGCAAATGAAGACCCTTTGAAGTCATATTGCATGGTACCCATTCCACGGGTCTCAACTCTCCAGGTTTAAGGGATTCTTCCTTCAGCTAAAACATGCATGTGGAACCCAGAGTATGATCAACCGTGTGATCGGGAGACGTGTTGAAATATGTCTCAGTTCTCGTCCCCTGGTACTCGGGTGCAACATTCCAGATGCTTTACTAACACTCTCCCGACTTGGAGAGTCAGTGCCTTTAACCTCCTGTTTGGCCCAGTTTGCAAATTCCGCGGAAGATGAACAGGAATAGGGAGAACCAATGAGAGACTAGCTGGAGGTGTCTGGACGGGAAAATTTAACTCTCATTTCCCACCAGGAAGAGGAATTAACCAAAGGCTCAGCGTGCCATGCCGGAACCAGATTAGGGCCTGAAGCAATCCTGCGGTGTTGCGGCCAGCTCACAAGAAAGCGAGTTGAAGAAAGGAGCTCAGGGGCACTGTAATTCACAAACCTGCAGAGTTATAAATGACAGCTATCATCCAAAAATATACTGAAGTAAGGCTGCCAAGAGGACTTGAAAGCCGGGCAGAATTGCAGGAAACCGATTTCAGGAGGTAGACTGGAATTGCATTTAAAGCATAGGAAAAGAGGCAGAAGGTCGACAATGATGCACTTGGCCAAAAAGGGCGTATGCGTTTTTTCCTGAATATATTCAGGAAAAAACGCATACGCCCTTTTTGGCCAACCAAGCAAGCTTGCAAAGGAAATCTGCACTACAATGAAGTCTCAATTCCGCCCCGTCAAAAGGGCCATCTGAAAAAAGTGTAAAATCCAGAAAGGCAGGACAGGCCATGGAGAACTGGGAGCCTTGTTATGCTGATGGGCGGGATGTAACTTGCCAACAGCCACTCGGGAGAAGTGTATGGTGTTTCCTGAAACATCTAAAAAACAAAGCAACAGAGCCTAGGGCACTTCCACTTATGGTCCTATAGCTTAGGGAAATTAAAATCAAAAAGACACAGCCACCCCAAAGTTTGGGATGGCTCTGTTTACAAGAAACTCGTTTACGGTACAAGTTCAATATCGCATAAAGCGAAAAATGGATAAAGAAGTTGTGGTACTTACGTACAATGCAATATCACTCAGCAATGACATCTATGTCATCAGGCCCATAGCAGCATAATGAGTGCATTCAGGTATGATGATTCTAACTGAAATAAGTCACACAGAAAAAGAAACATCATAAGATATCACTAATACACGGAATGTAAACTTGGCTACACAGGAACTGAATTTCAAAACAGAACATGGTCCCAAATTTAGAAAACCAACTTATGCTTGCTTAAGGGGAAAGGTGAGTTGGGGTGCTGCATAAAACCAGAGATTGAAATGAGCACAGATAAAGTTCCTTAAGCCAAATATGTAATAGACAAGAGCTACTCCTTGCTCAACGAAATGGACTCAAAACCCCATATTAAACGCCTAATAATGTACCTGACTAGTAAGTATCTTAAAACCTATGGATTGCTATGTCTCTGAAAGTGAATCAATCGTGAGTACAGGGGCAAAAACGCAGCAGTGATAGGATTGGAGAGTTTTGGTGAGCAAATGAAGACCCTTTGAAGTCATATTGCATGGTACCCATTCCACGGGTCTCAACTCTCCAGGTTTAAGGGATTCTTCCTTCAGCTAAAGCATGCATGTGGAACCCAGAGTATGATCAACCGTGTGATTGGGAGACGTGTTGAAATATGTCTCAGTTCTCGTCCCCTGGTACTCGGGTGCAACATTCCAGATGCTTTACTAACACTCTCCCGACTTGGAGAGTCAGTGCCTTTAACCTCCTGTTTGGCCCAGTTTGCAAATTCCGCGGAAGATGAACAGGAATAGGGAGAACCAATGAGAGACTAGCTGGAGGTGTCTGGACGGGAAAATTTAACTCTCATTTCCCACCAGGAAGAGGAATTAACCAAAGGCTCAGCGTGCCATGCCGGAACCAGATTAGGGCCTGAAGCAATCCTGCGGTGTTGCGGCCAGCTCACAAGAAAGCGAGTTGAAGAAAGGAGCTCAGGGGCACTGTAATTCACAAACCTGCAGAGTTATAAATGACAGCTATCATCCAAAAATATACTGAAGTAAGGCTGCCAAGAGGACTTGAAAGCCGGGCAGAATTGCAGGAAACCGATTTCAGGAGGTAGACTGGAATTGCATTTAAAGCATAGGAAAAGAGGCAGAAGGTCGACAATGATGCACTTGGCCAAAAAGGGCGTATGCGTTTTTTCCTGAATATATTCAGGAAAAAACGCATACGCCCTTTTTGGCCAACCAAGCAAGCTTGCAAAGTAAATCTGCACCACAATGAAGTCTCACTTCCCCCCCGTCAAAAGGGCCATCTGAAAAAAGTGTAAAATCCAGAAAGGCAGGACAGGCCATGGAGAACTGGGAGCCTTGTTATGCTGATGGGCGGGATGTAAATTGCCAACAGCCACTCGGGAGAAGTGTATGGTGTTTCCTGAAACATCTAAAAAACAAAGCAACAGAGCCTAGGGCACTTCCACTTATGGTCCTGCAGCTTAGGGAAATTAAAATCAAAAAGACACAGCCACCCCAAAGTTTGGGATGGCTCTGTTTACAAGAAACTCGTTTACGGTACAAGTTCAATATCGCATAAAGCGAAAAATGGATAAAGAAGTTGTGGTACTTACGTACAATGCAATATCACTCAGCAATGACATCTATGTCATCAGGCCCATAGCAGCATGATGAGTGGATTCAGGTATGATGATTCTAACTGAAATAAGTCACACAGAAAAAGAAACATCATAAGATATCACTAATACATGGAATGTAAACTTGGCTACACAGGAACTCAATTTCAAAACAGAACATGGTCCCAAATTTAGAAAATCAACTTATGCTTGCTTAAGGGGAAAAGTGAGTTGGGGTGCTGCATAAAACCAGAGATTGAAATGAGCACAGATAAAGTTCCTTAAGCCAAATATGTAATAGACAAGAGCTACTCCTTGCTCAACGAAATGGACTCAAAACCCCATATTAAACGCCTAATAATGTACCTGACTAGTAAGTATCTTAAAACCTATGGATTGCTATGTCTCTGAAAGTGAATCAATCGTGAGTACAGGGGCAAAAACGCAGCAGTGATAGGATTGGAGAGTTTTGGTGAGCAAATGAAGACCCTTTGAAGTCATATTGCATGGTACCCATTCCACGGGTCTCAACTCTCCAGGTTTAAGGGATTCTTCCTTCAGCTAAAGCATGCATGTGGAACCCAGAGTATGATCAACCGTGTGATCGGGAGACGTGTTGAAATATGTCTCAGTTCTCGTCCCCTGGTACTCGGGTGCAACATTCCAGATGCTTTACTAACACTCTCCCGACTTGGAGAGTCAGTGCCTTTAACCTCCTGTTTGGCCCAGTTTGCAAATTCCGCGGAAGATGAACAGGAATAGGGAGAACCAATGAGAGACTAGCTGGAGGTGTCTGGACGGGAAAATTTAACTCTCATTTCCCACCAGGAAGAGGAATTAACCAAAGGCTCAGCGTGCCATGCCGGAACCAGATTAGGGCCTGAAGCAATCCTGCGGTGTTGCGGCCAGCTCACAAGAAAGCGAGTTGAAGAAAGGAGCTCAGGGGCACTGTAATTCACAAACCTGCAGAGTTATAAATGACAGCTATCATCCAAAAATATACTGAAGTAAGGCTGCCAAGAGGACTTGAAAGCCGGGCAGAATTGCAGGAAACCGATTTCAGGAGGTAGACTGGAATTGCATTTAAAGCATAGGAAAAGAGGCAGAAAGTCGACAATGATGCACTTGGCCAAAAAGGGCGTATGCGTTTTTTCCTGAATATATTCAGGAAACAACGCATACGCCCTTTTTGGCCAACCAAGCAAGCTTGCAAAGGAAATCTGCACCAAAATGAAGTCTCACTTCCCCCCCGTCAAAAGGGCCATCTGAAAAAAGTGTAAAATCCAGAAAGGCAGGACAGGCCATGGAGAACTGGGAGCCTTGTTATGCTGATGGGCGGGATGTAAATTGCCAACAGCCACTCGGGAGAAGTGTATGGTGTTTCCTGAAACATCTAAAAAACAAAGCAACAGAGCCTAGGGCACTTCCACTTATGGTCCTGCAGCTTAGGGAAATTAAAATCAAAAAGACACAGCCACCCCAAAGTTTGGGATGGCTCTGTTTACAAGAAACTCGTTTACGGTACAAGTTCAATATCGCATAAAGCGAAAAATGGATAAAGAAGTTGTGGTACTTACGTACAATGCAATATCACTCAGCAATGACATCTATGTCATCAGGCCCATAGCAGCATGATGAGTGGATTCAGGTATGATGATTCTAACTGAAATAAGTCACACAGAAAAAGAAACATCATAAGATATCACTAATACACGGAATGTAAACTTGGCTACACAGGAACTGAATTTCAAAACAGAACATGGTCCCAAATTTAGAAAATCAACTTATGCTTGCTTAAGGGGAAAGGTGAGTTGGGGTGCTGCATAAAACCAGAGATTGAAATGAGCACAGATAAAGTTCCTTAAGCCAAATATGTAATAGACAAGAGCTACTCCTTGCTCAACGAAATGGACTCAAAACCCCATATTAAACGCCTAATAATGTACCTGACTAGTAAGTATCTTAAAACCTATGGATTGCTATGTCTCTGAAAGTGAATCAATCGTGAGTACAGGGGCAAAAACGCAGCAGTGATAGGATTGGAGAGTTTTGGTGAGCAAATGAAGACCCTTTGAAGTCATATTGCATGGTACCCATTCCACGGGTCTCAACTCTCCAGGTTTAAGGGATTCTTCCTTCAGCTAAAACATGCATGAGGAACCCAGAGTATGATCAACCGTGTGATCGGGAGACGTGTTGAAATATGTCTCAGTTCTCGTCCCCTGGTACTCGGGTGCAACATTCCAGATGCTTTACTAACACTCTCCTGACTTGGAGAGTCAGTGCCTTTAACCTCCTGTTTGGCCCAGTTTGCAAATTCTGAGGAAGATGAACAGGAATAGGGAGAACCAATGAGAGACTAGCTGGAGGTGTCTGGACGGGAAAATTTAACTCTCATTCCCCACCAGGAAGAGGAATTAACCAAAGGCTCAGTGTGCCATGCCGGAACCAGATTAGGGCCTGAAGCAATCCTGCGGTGTTGCGGCCAGCTCACAAGAAAGCGAGTTGAAGAAAGGAGCTCAGGGGCACTGTAATTCACAAACCTGCAGAGTTATAAATGACAGCTATCATCCAAAAATATACTGAAGTAAGGCTACCAAGAGGACGTGAAAGCCGGGCAGAATTGCAGGAAACCGATTTCAGGAGGTAGACTGGAATTGCATTTAAAGCATAGGAAAAGAGGCAGAAGGTCGACAATGATGCACTTGGCCAAAAAGTGCGTATGCGTTTTTTCCTGAATATATTCAGGAAAAAACGCATACGCCCTTTTTGGCCAACCAAGCAAGCTTGCAAAGGAAATCTGCACTACAATGAAGTCTCAATTCCGCCCCGTCAAAAGGGCCATCTGAAAAAAGTGTAAAATCCAGAAAGGCAGGACAGGCCATGGAGAACTGGGAGCCTTGTTATGCTGATGGGCGGGATGTAACTTGCCAACAGCCACTCGGGAGAAGTGTATGGTGTTTCCTGAAACATCTAAAAAACAAAGCAACAGAGCCTAGGGCACTTCCACTTATGGTCCTATAGCTTAGGGAAATTAAAATCAAAAAGACACAGCCACCCCAAAGTTTGGGATGGCTCTGTTTACAAGAAACTCGTTTACGGTACAAGTTCAATATCGCATAAAGCGAAAAATGGATAAAGAAGTTGTGGTACTTACGTACAATGCAATATCACTCAGCAATGACATCTATGTCATCAGGCCCATAGCAGCATAATGAGTGGATTCAGGTATGATGATTCTAACTGAAATAAGTCACACAGAAAAAGAAACATCATAAGATATTACTAATACACGGAATGTAAACTTGGCTACACAGGAACTGAATTTCAAAACAGAACATGGTCCCAAATTTAGAAAACCAACTTATGCTTGCTTAAGGGGAAAGGTGAGTTGGGGTGCTGCATAAAACCAGAGATTGAAATGAGCACAGATAAAGTTCCTTAAGCCAAATATGTAATAGACAAGAGCTACTCCTTGCTCAACGAAATGGACTCAAAACCCCATATTAAACGCCTAATAATGTACCTGACTAGTAAGTATCTTAAAACCTATGGATTGCTATGTCTCTGAAAGTGAATCAATCGTGAGTACAGGGGCAAAAACGCAGCAGTGATAGGATTGGAGAGTTTTGGTGAGCAAATGAAGACCCTTTGAAGTCATATTGCATGGTACCCATTCCACGGGTCTCAACTCTCCAGGTTTAAGGGATTCTTCCTTCAGCTAAAACATGCATGTGGAACCCAGAGTATGATCAACCGTGTGATCGGGAGACGTGTTGAAATATGTCTCAGTTCTCGTCCCCTGGTACTCGGGTGCAACATTCCAGATGCTTTACTAACACTCTCCCGACTTGGAGAGTCAGTGCCTTTAACCTCCTGTTTGGCCCAGTTTGCAAATTCCGCGGAAGATGAACAGGAATAGGGAGAACCAATGAGAGACTAGCTGGAGGTGTCTGGACGGGAAAATTTAACTCTCATTTCCCACCAGGAAGAGGAATTAACCAAAGGCTCAGCGTGCCATGCCGGAACCAGATTAGGGCCTGAAGCAATCCTGCGGTGTTGCGGCCAGCTCACAAGAAAGCGAGTTGAAGAAAGGAGCTCAGGGGCACTGTAATTCACAAACCTGCAGAGTTATAAATGACAGCTATCATCCAAAAATATACTGAAGTAAGGCTGCCAAGAGGACTTGAAAGCCGGGCAGAATTGCAGGAAACCGATTTCAGGAGGTAGACTGGAATTGCATTTAAAGCATAGGAAAAGAGGCAGAAGGTCGACAATGATGCACTTGGCCAAAAAGGGCATATGCGTTTTTTCCTGAATATATTCAGGAAAAAACGCATACACCCTTTTTGGCCAACCAAGCAAGCTTGCAAAGGAAATCTGCACTACAATGAAGTCTCACTTCCCCCCCGTCAAAAGGGCCATCTGAAAAAAGTGTAAAATCCAGAAAGGCAGGACAGGCCATGGAGAACTGGGAGCCTTGTTATGCTGATGGGCGGGATGTAACTTGCCAACAGCCACTCGGGAGAAGTGTATGGTGTTTCCTGAAACATCTAAAAAACAAAGCAACAGAGCCTAGGGCACTTCCACTTATGGTCCTGCAGCTTAGGGAAATTAAAATCAAAAAGACACAGCCACCCCAAAGTTTGGGATGGCTCTGTTTACAAGAAACTCGTTTACGGTACAAGTTCAATATCGCATAAAGCGAAAAATGGATAAAGAAGTTGTGGTACTTACGTACAATGCAATATCACTCAGCAATGACATCTATGTCATCAGGCCCATAGCAGCATAATGAGTGGATTCAGGTATGATGATTCTAACTGAAATAAGTCACACAGAAAAAGAAACATCATAAGATATCACTAATACACGGAATGTAAACTTGGCTACACAGGAACTGAATTTCAAAACAGAACATGGTCCCAAATTTAGAAAATCAACTTATGCTTGCTTAAGGGGAAAGGTGAGTTGGGGTGCTGCATAAAACCAGAGATTGAAATGAGCACAGATAAAGTTCCTTAAGCCAAATATGTAATAGACAAGAGCTACTCCTTGCTCAACGAAATGGACTCAAAACCCCATATTAAACGCCTAATAATGTACCTGACTAGTAAGTATCTTAAAACCTATGGATTGCTATGTCTCTGAAAGTGAATCAATCGTGAGTACAGGGGCAAAAACGCAGCAGTGATAGGATTGGAGAGTTTTGGTGAGCAAATGAAGACCCTTTGAAGTCATATTGCATGGTACCCATTCCACGGGTCTCAACTCTCCAGGTTTAAGGGATTCTTCCTTCAGCTAAAGCATGCATGTGGAACCCAGAGTATGATCAACCGTGTGATCGGGAGACGTGTTGAAATATGTCTCAGTTCTCGTCCCCTGGTACTCGGGTGCAACATTCCAGATGCTTTACTAACACTCTCCCGACTTGGAGAGTCAGTGCCTTTAACCTCCTGTTTGGCCCAGTTTGCAAATTCTGCGGAAGATGAACAGGAATAGGGAGAACCAATGAGAGACTAGCTGGAGGTGTCTGGACGGGAAAATTTAACTCTCATTTCCCACCAGGAAGAGGAATTAACCAAAGGCTCAGCGTGCCATGCCGGAACCAGATTAGGGCCTGAAGCAATCCTGCGGTGTTGCGGCCATCTCACAAGAAAGCGAGTTGAAGAAAGGAGCTCAGGGGCACTGTAATTCACAAACCTGCAGAGTTATAAATGACAGCTATCATCCAAAAATATACTGAAGTAAGGCTGCCAAGAGGACTTGAAAGCCGGGCAGAATTGCAGGAAACCGATTTCAGGAGGTAGACTGGAATTGCATTTAAAGCATAGGAAAAGAGGCAGAAGGTCGACAATGATGCACTTGGCCAAAAAGGGCGTATGCGTTTTTTCCTGAATATATTCAGGAAAAAACGCATACGCCCTTTTTGGCCAACCAAGCAAGCTTGCAAAGGAAATCTGCACTACAATGAAGTCTCAATTCCGCCCCGTCAAAAGGGCCATCTGAAAAAAGTGTAAAATCCAGAAAGGCAGGACAGGCCATGGAGAACTGGGAGCCTTGTTATGCTGATGGGCGGGATGTAACTTGCCAACAGCCACTCGGGAGAAGTGTATGGTGTTTCCTGAAACATCTAAAAAACAAAGCAACAGAGCCTAGGGCACTTCCACTTATGGTCCTATAGCTTAGGGAAATTAAAATCAAAAAGACACAGCCACCCCAAAGTTTGGGATGGCTCTGTTTACAAGAAACTCGTTTACGGTACAAGTTCAATATCACATAAAGCGAAAAATGGATAAAGAAGTTGTGGTACTTACGTACAATGCAATATCACTCAGCAATGACATCTATGTCATCAGGCCCATAGCAGCATAATGAGTGGATTCAGGTATGATGATTCTAACTGAAATAAGTCACACAGAAAAAGAAACATCATAAGATATTACTAATACACGGAATGTAAACTTGGCTACACAGGAACTGAATTTCAAAACAGAACATGGTCCCAAATTTAGAAAACCAACTTATGCTTGCTTAAGGGGAAAGGTGAGTTGGGGTGCTGCATAAAACCAGAGATTGAAATGAGCACAGATAAAGTTCCTTAAGCCAAATATGTAATAGACAAGAGCTACTCCTTGCTCAACGAAATGGACTCAAAACCCCATATTAAACGCCTAATAATGTACCTGACTAGTAAGTATCTTAAAACCTATGGATTGCTATGTCTCTGAAAGTGAATCAATCGTGAGTACAGGGGCAAAAACGCAGCAGTGATAGGATTGGAGAGTTTTGGTGAGCAAATGAAGACCCTTTGAAGTCATATTGCATGGTACCCATTCCACGGGTCTCAACTCTCCAGGTTTAAGGGATTCTTCCTTCAGCTAAAACATGCATGTGGAACCCAGAGTATGATCAACCGTGTGATTGGGAGACGTGTTGAAATATGTCTCAGTTCTCGTCCCCTGGTACTCGGGTGCAACATTCCAGATGCTTTACTAACACTCTCCCGACTTGGAGAGTCAGTGCCTTTAACCTCCTGTTTGGCCCAGTTTGCAAATTCCGCGGAAGATGAACAGGAATAGGGAGAACCAATGAGAGACTAGCTGGAGGTGTCTGGACGGGAAAATTTAACTCTCATTTCCCACCAGGAAGAGGAATTAACCAAAGGCTCAGCGTGCCATGCCAGAACCAGATTAGGGCCTGAAGCAATCCTGCGGTGTTGCGGCCAGCTCACAAGAAAGCGAGTTGAAGAAAGGAGCTCAGGGGCACTGTAATTCACAAACCTGCAGAGTTATAAATGACAGCTATCATCCAAAAATATACTGAAGTAAGGCTGCCAAGAGGACTTGAAAGCCGGGCAGAATTGCAGGAAACCGATTTCAGGAGGTAGACTGGAATTGCATTTAAAGCATAGGAAAAGAGGCAGAAGGTCGACAATGATGCACTTGGCCAAAAAGGGCGTATGCGTTTTTTCCTGAATATATTCAGGAAAAAACGCATACGCCCTTTTTGACCAACCAAGCAAGCTTGCAAAGGAAATCTGCACTACAATGAAGTCTCACTTCCCCCCTGTCAAAAGGGCCATCTGAAAAAAGTGTAAAATCCAGAAAGGCAGGACAGGCCATGGAGAACTGGGAGCCTTGTTATGCTGATGGGCGGGATGTAACTTGCCAACAGCCACTCGGGAGAAGTGTATGGTGTTTCCTGAAACATCTAAAAAACAAAGCAACAGAGCCTAGGGCACTTCCACTTATGGTCCTATAGCTTAGGGAAATTAAAATAAAAAAGACACAGCCACCCCAAAGTTTTGGATGGCTCTGTTTACAAGAACCTCGTTTACGGTACAAGTTCAATATCGCATAAAGCTAAAAATGGATAAAGAAGTTGTGGTACTTACGTACAATGCAATATCACTCAGCAATGACATCTATGTCATCAAGCCCATAGCAGCATAATGAGTGGATTCAGGTATGATGATTCTAACTGAAATAAGTCACACAGAAAAAGAAACATCATAAGATATCACTAATACACGGAATGTAAACTTGGCTACACAGGAACTGAATTTCAAAACAGAACATGGTCCCAAATTTAGAAAACCAACTTATGCTTGCTTAAGGGGAAAGGTGAGTTGGGGTGCTGCATAAAACCAGAGATTGAAATGAGCACAGATAAAGTTCCTTAAGCCAAATATGTAATAGACAAGAGCTACTCCTTGCTCAACGAAATGGACTCAAAACCCCATATTAAACGCCTAATAATGTACCTGACTAGTAAGTATCTTAAAACCTATGGATTGCTATGTCTCTGAAAGTGAATCAATCGTGAGTACAGGGGCAAAAACGCAGCAGTGATAGGATTGGAGAGTTTTGGTGAGCAAATGAAGACCCTTTGAAGTCATATTGCATGGTACCCATTCCACGGGTCTCAACACTCCAGGTTTAAGGGATTCTTCCTTCAGCTAAAACATGCATGTGGAACCCAGAGTATGATCAACCGTGTGATCGGGAGACGTGTTGAAATATGTCTCAGTTCTCGTCCCCTGGTACTCGGGTGCAACATTCCAGATGCTTTACTAACACTCCCCCGACTTGGAGAGTCAGTGCCTTTAACCTCCTGTTTGGCCCAGTTTGCAAATTCCGCGGAAGATGAACAGGAATAGGGAGAACCAATGAGAGACTAGCTGGAGGTGTCTGGACGGGAAAATTTAACTCTCATTTCCCACCAGGAAGAGGAATTAACCAGAGGCTCAGCGTGCCATGCCGGAACCAGATTAGGGCCTGAAGCAATCCTGCGGTGTTGCGGCCAGCTCACAAGAAAGCGAGTTGAAGAAAGGAGCTCAGGGGCACTGTAATTCACAAACCTGCAGAGTTATAAATGACAGCTATCATCCAAAAATATACTGAAGTAAGGCTGCCAAGAGGACTTGAAAGCCGGGCAGAATTGCAGGAAACCGATTTCAGGAGGTAGACTGGAATTGCATTTAAAGCATAGGAAAAGAGGCAGAAGGTCGACAATGATGCACTTGGCCAAAAAGGGCGTATGCGTTTTTTCCTGAATATATTCAGGAAAAAACGCATACGCCCTTTTTGGCCAACCAAGCAAGCTTGCAAAGGAAATCTGCACTACAATGAAGTCTCACTTCCCCCCCCCCAGTCAAAAGGGCCATCTGAAAAAAGTGTAAAATCCAGAAAGGCAGGACAGGCCATGGAGAACTGGGAGCCTTGTTATGCTGATGGGCGGGATGTAACTTGCCAACAGCCACTCGGGAGAAGTGTATGGTGTTTCCTGAAACATCTAAAAAACAAAGCAACAGAGCCTAGGGCACTTCCACTTATGGTCCTATAGCTTAGGGAAATTAAAATCAAAAAGACACAGCCACCCTAAAGTTTGGGATGGCTCTGTTTACAAGAAACTCGTTTACGGTACAAGTTCAATATCGCATAAAGCGAAAAATGGATAAAGAAGTTGTGGTACTTACGTACAATGCAATATCACTCAGCAATGACATCTATGTCATCAAGCTCATAGCAGCATAATGAGTGGATTCAGGTATGATGATTCTAACTGAAATAAGTCACACAGAAAAAGAAACATCATAAGATATCACTAATACACGGAATGTAAACTTGGCTACACAGGAACTGAATTTCAAAACAGAACATGGTCCCAAATTTAGAAAATCAACTTATGCTTGCTTAAGGGGAAAGGTGAGTTGGGGTGCTGCATAAAACCAGAGATTGAAATGAGCACAGATAAAGTTCCTTAAGCCAAATATGTAATAGACAAGAGCTACTCCTTGCTCAACGAAATGGACTCAAAACCCCATATTAAACGCCTAATAATGTACCTGACTAGTAAGTATCTTAAAACCTATGGATTGCTATGTCTCTGAAAGTGAATCAATCGTGAGTACAGGGGCAAAAACGCAGCAGTGATAGGATTGGAGAGTTTTGGTGAGCAAATGAAGACCCTTTGAAGTCATATTGCATGGTATCCATTCCACGGGTCTCAACTCTCCAGGTTTAAGGGATTCTTCCTTCAGCTAAAACATGCATGTGGAACCCAGAGTATGATCAACCGTGTGATCGGGAGACGTGTTGAAATATGTCTCAGTTCTCGTCCCCTGGTTCTCGGGTGCAACATTCCAGATGCTTTACTAACACTCTCCCGACTTGGAGAGTCAGTGCCTTTAACCTCCTCTTTGGCCCAGTTTGCAAATTCCACGGAAGATGAACAGGAATAGGGAGAACCAATGAGAGACTAGCTGGAGGTGTCTGGACGGGAAAATTTAACTCTCATTTCCCACCAGGAAGAGGAATTAACCAAAGGCTCAGCGTGCCATGCCGGAACCAGATTAGGGCCTGAAGCAATCCTGCGGTGTTGCGGCCAGCTCACAAGAAAGCGAGTTGAAGAAAGGAGCTCAGGGGCACTGTAATTCACAAACCTGCAGAGTTATAAATGACAGCTATCATCCAAAAATATACTGAAGTAAGGCTGCCAAGAGGACTTGAAAGCCGGGCAGAATTGCAGGAAACCGATTTCAGGAGGTAGACTGGAATTGCATTTAAAGCATAGGAAAAGAGGCAGAAGGTCGACAATGATGCACTTGGCCAAAAAGGGCGTATGCGTTTTTTCCTGAATATATTCAGGAAAAAACGCATACGCCCTTTTTGGCCAACCAAGCAAGCTTGCAAAGGAAATCTGCACTACAATGAAGTCTCACTTCTCCCCCGTCAAAAGGGCCATCTGAAAAAAGTGTAAAATCCAGAAAGGCAGGACAGGCCATGGAGAACTGGGAGCCTTGTTATGCTGATGGGCGGGATGTAACTTGCCAACAGCCACTCGGGAGAAGTGTATGGTGTTTCCTGAAACATCTAAAAAACAAAGCAACAGAGCCTAGGGCACTTCCACTTATGGTCCTATAGCTTAGGGAAATTAAAATCAAAAAGACACAGCCACCCCAAAGTTTGGGATGGCTCTGTTTACAAGAAACTCGTTTACGGTACAAGTTCAATATCGCATAAAGCGAAAAATGGATAAAGAAGTTGTGGTACTTACGTACAATGCAATATCACTCAGCAATGACATCTATGTCATCAGGCCCATAGCAGCATAATGAGTGGATTCAGGTATGATGATTCTAACTGAAATAAGTCACACAGAAAAAGAAACATCATAAGATATCACTAATACACGGAATGTAAACTTGGCTACACAGGAACTGGATTTCAAAACAGAACATGGTCCCAAATTTAGAAAACCAACTTATGCTTGCTTAAGGGGAAAGGTGAGTTGGGGTGCTGCATAAAACCAGAGATTGAAATGAGCACAGATAAAGTTCCTTAAGCCAAATATGTAATAGACAAGAGCTACTCCTTGCTCAACGAAATGGACTCAAAACCCCATATTAAACGCCTAATAATGTACCTGACTAGTAAGTATCTTAAAACCTATGGATTGCTATGTCTCTGAAAGTGAATCAATCGTGAGTACAGGGGCAAAAACGCAGCAGTGATAGGATTGGAGAGTTTTGGTGAGCAAATGAAGACCCTTTGAAGTCATATTGCATGGTACCCATTCCACGGGTCTCAACTCTCCAGGTTTAAGGGATTCTTCCTTCAGCTAAAACATGCATGTGGAACCCAGAGTATGATCAACCGTGTGATCGGGAGACGTGTTGAAATATGTCTCAGTTCTCGTCCCCTGGTACTCGGGTACAACATTCCAGATGCTTTACTAACACTCTCCCGACTTGGAGAGTCAGTGCCTTTAACCTCCTGTTTGGCCCAGTTTGCAAATTCCGCGGAAGATGAACAGGAATAGGGAGAACCAATGAGAGACTAGCTGGAGGTGTCTGGACGGGAAAATTTAACTCTCATTTCCCACCAGGAAGAGGAATTAACCAAAGGCTCAGCGTGCCATGCCGGAACCAGATTAGGGCCTGAAGCAATCCTGCGGTGTTGCGGCCAGCTCACAAGAAAGCGAGTTGAAGAAAGGAGCTCAGGGGCACTGTAATTCACAAACCTGCAGAGTTATAAATGACAGCTATCATCCAAAAATATACTGAAGTAAGGCTGCCAAGAGGACTTGAAAGCCGGGCAGAATTGCAGGAAACCGATTTCAGGAGGTAGACTGGAATTGCATTTAAAGCATAGGAAAAGAGGCAGAAGGTCGACAATGATGCACTTGGCCAAAAAGGGCGTATGCGTTTTTTCCTGAATATATTCAGGAAAAAACGCATACGCCCTTTTTGGCCAACCAAGCAAGCTTGCAAAGGAAATCTGCACTACAATGAAGTCTCACTTCTCCCCCGTCAAAAGGGCCATCTGAAAAAAGTGTAAAATCCAGAAAGGCAGGACAGGCCATGGAGAACTGGGAGCCTTGTTATGCTGATGGGCGGGATGTAACTTGCCAACAGCCACTCGGGAGAAGTGTATGGTGTTTCCTGAAACATCTAAAAAACAAAGCAACAGAGCCTAGGGCACTTCCACTTATGGTCCTATAGCTTAGGGAAATTAAAATCAAAAAGACACAGCCACCCCAAAGTTTGGGATGGCTCTGTTTACAAGAAACTCGTTTACGGTACAAGTTCAATATCGCATAAAGCGAAAAATGGATAAAGAAGTTGTGGTACTTACGTACAATGCAATATCACTCAGCAATGACATCTATGTCATCAGGCCCATAGCAGCATAATGAGTGGATTCAGGTATGATGATTCTAACTGAAATAAGTCACACAGAAAAAGAAACATCATAAGATATCACTAATACACGGAATGTAAACTTGGCTACACAGGAACTGGATTTCAAAACAGAACATGGTCCCAAATTTAGAAAACCAACTTATGCTTGCTTAAGGGGAAAGGTGAGTTGGGGTGCTGCATAAAACCAGAGATTGAAATGAGCACAGATAAAGTTCCTTAAGCCAAATATGTAATAGACAAGAGCTACTCCTTGCTCAACGAAATGGACTCAAAACCCCATATTAAACGCCTAATAATGTACCTGACTAGTAAGTATCTTAAAACCTATGGATTGCTATGTCTCTGAAAGTGAATCAATCGTGAGTACAGGGGCAAAAACGCAGCAGTGATAGGATTGGAGAGTTTTGGTGAGCAAATGAAGACCCTTTGAAGTCATATTGCATGGTACCCATTCCACGGGTCTCAACTCTCCAGGTTTAAGGGATTCTTCCTTCAGCTAAAACATGCATGTGGAACCCAGAGTATGATCAACCGTGTGATCGGGAGACGTGTTGAAATATGTCTCAGTTCTCGTCCCCTGGTACTCGGGTACAACATTCCAGATGCTTTACTAACACTCTCCCGACTTGGAGAGTCAGTGCCTTTAACCTCCTGTTTGGCCCAGTTTGCAAATTCCGCGGAAGATGAACAGGAATAGGGAGAACCAATGAGAGACTAGCTGGAGGTGTCTGGACGGGAAAATTTAACTCTCATTTCCCACCAGGAAGAGGAATTAACCAAAGGCTCAGCGTGCCATGCCGGAACCAGATTAGGGCCTGAAGCAATCCTGCGGTGTTGCGGCCAGCTCACAAGAAAGCGAGTTGAAGAAAGGAGCTCAGGGGCACTGTAATTCACAAACCTGCAGAGTTATAAATGACAGCTATCATCCAAAAATATACTGAAGTAAGGCTGCCAAGAGGACTTGAAAGCCGGGCAGAATTGCAGGAAACCGATTTCAGGAGGTAGACTGGAATTGCATTTAAAGCATAGGAAAAGAGGCAGAAGGTCGACAATGATGCACTTGGCCAAAAAGGGCGTATGCGTTTTTTCCTGAATATATTCAGGAAAAAACGCATACGCCCTTTTTGGCCAACCAAGCAAGCTTGCAAAGGAAATCTGCACTACAATGAAGTCTCAATTCCGCCCCGTCAAAAGGGCCATCTGAAAAAAGTGTAAAATCCAGAAAGGCAGGACAGGCCATGGAGAACTGGGAGCCTTGTTATGCTGATGGGCGGGATGTAAATTGCCAACAGCCACTCGGGAGAAGTGTATGGTGTTTCCTGAAACATCTAAAAAACAAAGCAACAGAGCCTAGGGCACTTCCACTTATGGTCCTGCAGCTTAGGGAAATTAAAATCAAAAAGACACAGCCACCCCAAAGTTTGGGATGGCTCTGTTTACAAGAAACTCATTTACGGTACAAGTTCAATATCGCATAAAGCGAAAAATGGATAAAGAAGTTGTGGTACTTACGTACAATGCAATATCACTCAGCAATGACATCGATGTCATCAGGTCCATAGCAGCATAATGAGTGGATTCAGGTATGATGATTCTAACTGAAATAAGTCACACAGAAAAAGAAACATCATAAGATATCACTAATACACGGAATGTAAACTTGGCTACACAGGAACTGAATTTCAAAACAGAACATGGTCCCAAATTTAGAAAATCAACTTATGCTTGCTTAAGGGGAAAGGTGAGTTGGGGTGCTGCATAAAACCAGAGATTGAAATGAGCACAGATAAAGTTCCTTAAGCCAAATATGTAATAGACAAGAGCTACTCCTTGCTCAACGAAATGGACTCAAAACCCCATATTAAACGCCTAATAATGTACCTGACTAGTAAGTATCTTAAAACCTATGGATTGCTATGTCTCTGAAAGTGAATCAATCGTGAGTACAGGGGCAAAAACGCAGCAGTGATAGGATTGGAGAGTTTTGGTGAGCAAATGAAGACCCTTTGAAGTCATATTGCATGGTACCCATTCCACGGGTCTCAACTCTCCAGGTTTAAGGGATTCTTCCTTCAGCTAAAACATGCATGTGGAACCCAGAGTATGATCAACCGTGTGATCGGGAGACGTGTTGAAATATGTCTCAGTTCTCGTCCCCTGGTACTCGGGTGCAACATTCCAGATGCTTTACTAACACTCTCCCGACTTGGAGAGTCAGTGCCTTTAACCTCCTCTTTGGCCCAGTTTGCAAATTCCACGGAAGATGAACAGGAATAGGGAGAACCAATGAGAGACTAGCTGGAGGTGTCTGGACGGGAAAATTTAACTCTCATTTCCCACCAGGAAGAGGAATTAACCAAAGGCTCAGCGTGCCATGCCGGAACCAGATTAGGGCCTGAAGCAATCCTGCGGTGTTGCGGCCAGCTCACAAGAAAGCGAGTTGAAGAAAGGAGCTCAGGGGCACTGTAATTCACAAACCTGCAGAGTAATAAATGACAGCTATCATCCAAAAATATACTGAAGTAAGGCTGCCAAGAGGACTTGAAAGCCGGGCAGAATTGCAGGAAACCGATTTCAGGAGGTAGACTGGAATTGCATTTAAAGCATAGGAAAAGAGGCAGAAGGTCGACAATGATGCACTTGGCCAAAAAGGGCGTATGCGTTTTTTCCTGAATATATTCAGGAAAAAACGCATACGCCCTTTTTGGCCAACCAAGCAAGCTTGCAAAGGAAATCTGCACTACAATGAAGTCTCACTTCCCCCCCGTCAAAAGGGCCATCTGAAAAAAGTGTAAAATCCAGAAAGGCAGGACAGGCCATGGAGAACTGGGAGCCTTGTTATGCTGATGGGCGGGATGTAACTTGCCAACAGCCACTCGGGAGAAGTGTATGGTGTTTCCTGAAACATCTAAAAAACAAAGCAACAGAGCCTAGGGCACTTCCACTTATGGTCCTATAGCTTAGGGAAATTAAAATCAAAAAGACACAGCCACCCCAAAGTTTGGGATGGCTCTGTTTACAAGAAACTCGTTTACGGTACAAGTTCAATATCGCATAAAGCGAAAA
This sequence comes from Orcinus orca, assembly GCF_937001465.1. Lineage (NCBI taxonomy): Eukaryota > Metazoa > Chordata > Mammalia > Artiodactyla > Delphinidae > Orcinus > Orcinus orca. The sequence goes on along the minus strand of NW_026043962.1, from coordinate 293,221 downwards.
ATGGATAAAGAAGTTGTGGTACTTACGTACAATGCAATATCACTCAGCAATGACATCTATGTCATCAGGCCCATAGCAGCATAATGAGTGGATTCAGGTATGATGATTCTAACTGAAATAAGTCACACAGAAAAAGAAACATCATAAGATATCACTAATACACGGAATGTAAACTTCGCTACACAGAAACTGAATTTCAAAACAGAACATGGTCCCAAATTTAGAAAACCAACTTATGCTTGCTTAAGGGGAAAGGTGAGTTGGGGTGCTGCATAAAACCAGAGATTGAAATGAGCACAGATAAAGTTCCTTAAGCCAAATATGTAATAGACAAGAGCTACTCCTTGCTCAACGAAATGGACTCAAAACCCCATATTAAACGCCTAATAATGTACCTGACTAGTAAGTATCTTAAAACCTATGGATTGCTATGTCTCTGAAAGTGAATCAATCGTGAGTACAGGGGCAAAAACGCAGCAGTGATAGGATTGGAGAGTTTTGGTGAGCAAATGAAGACCCTTTGAAGTCATATTGCATGGTACCCATTCCACGGGTCTCAACTCTCCAGGTTTAAGGGATTCTTCCTTCAGCTAAAACATGCATGTGGAACCCAGAGTATGATCAACCGTGTTATCGGGAGACGTGTTGAAATATGTCTCAGTTCTCGTCCCCTGGTACTCGGGTGCAACATTCCAGATGCTTTACTAACACTCTCCCGACTTGGAGAGTCAGTGCCTTAAACCTCCTCTTTGGCCCAGTTTGCAAATTCCACGGAAGATGAACAGGAATAGGGAGAACCAATGAGAGACTAGCTGGAGGTGTCTGGACGGGAAAATTTAACTCTCATTTCCCACCAGGAAGAGGAATTAACCAAAGGCTCAGCGTGCCATGCCGGAACCAGATTAGGGCCTGAAGCAATCCTGCGGTGTTGCGGCCAGCTCACAAGAAAGCGAGTTGAAGAAAGGAGCTCAGGGGCACTGTAATTCACAAACCTGCAGAGTTATAAATGACAGCTATCATCCAAAAATATACTGAAGTAAGGCTGCCAAGAGGACTTGAAAGCCGGGCAGAATTGCAGGAAACCGATTTCAGGAGGTAGACTGGAATTGCATTTAAAGCATAGGAAAAGAGGCAGAAGGTCGACAATGATGCACTTGGCCAAAAAGGGCGTATGCGTTTTTTCCTGAATATATTCAGGAAAAAACGCATACGCCCTTTTTGGCCAACCAAGCAAGCTTGCAAAGGAAATCTGCACTACAATGAAGTCTCACTCCCCCCCCCCCCCGTCAAAAGGGCCATCTGAAAAAAGTGTAAAATCCAGAAAGGCAGGACAGGCCATGGAGAACTGGGAGCCTTGTTATGCTGATGGGCGGGATGTAAATTGCCAACAGCCACTCGGGAGAAGTGTATGGTGTTTCCTGAAACATCTAAAAAACAAAGCAACAGAGCCTAGGGCACTTCCACTTATGGTCCTATAGCTTAGGGAAATTAAAATCAAAAAGACACAGCCACCCCAAAGTTTGGGATGGCTCTGTTTACAAGAAACTCGTTTACGGTACAAGTTCAATATCGCATAAAGCGAAAAATGGATAAAGAAGTTGTGGTAATTACGTACAATGCAATATCACTCAGCAATGACATCTATGTCATCAGGCCCATAGCAGCATAATGAGTGGATTCAGGTATGATGATTCTAACTGAAATAAGTCACACAGAAAAAGAAACATCATAAGATATCACTAATACACGGAATGTAAACTTGGCTGCACAGGAACTGAATTTGAAAACAGAACATGGTCCCAAATTTAGAAAACCAACTTATGCTTGCTTAAGGGGAAAGGTGAGTTGGGGTGCTGCATAAAACCAGAGATTGAAATGAGCACAGATAAAGTTCCTTAAGCCAAATATGTAATAGACAAGAGCTACTCCTTGCTCAACGAAATGGACTCAAAACCCCATATTAAACGCCTAATAATGTACCTGACTAGTAAGTATCTTAAAACCTATGGATTGCTATGTCTCTGAAAGTGAATCAATCGTGAGTACAGGGGCAAAAACGCAGCAGTGATAGGATTGGAGAGTTTTGGTGAGCAAATGAAGACCCTTTGAAGTCATATTGCATGGTACCCATTCCACGGGTCTCAACTCTCCAGGTTTAAGGGATTCTTCCTTCAGCTAAAACATGCATGTGGAACCCAGAGTATGATCAACCGTGTGATCGGGAGACGTGTTGAAATATGTCTCAGTTCTCGTCCCCTGGTACTCGGGTGCAACATTCCAGATGCTTTACTAACACTCTCCCGACTTGGAGAGTCAGTGCCTTTAACCTCCTCTTTGGCCCAGTTTGCAAATTCCGCGGAAGATGAACAGGAATAGGGAGAACCAATGAGAGACTAGCTGGAGGTGTCTGGACGGGAAAATTTAACTCTCATTTCCCACCAGGAAGAGGAATTAACCAAAGGCTCAGCGTGCCATGCCGGAACCAGATTAGGACCTGAAGCAATCCTGCGGTGTTGCGGCCAGCTCACAAGAAAGCGAGTTGAAGAAAGGAGCTCAGGGGCACTGTAATTCACAAACCTGCAGAGTTATAAATGACAGCTATCATCCAAAAATATACTGAAGTAAGGCTGCCAAGAGGACTTGAAAGCCGGGCAGAATTGCAGGAAACCGATTTCAGGAGGTAGACTGGAATTGCATTTAAAGCATAGGAAAAGAGGCAGAAGGTCGACAATGATGCACTTGGCCAAAAAGGGCGTATGCGTTTTTTCCTGAATATATTCAGGAAAAAACGCATACGCCCTTTTTGGCCAACCAAGCAAGCTTGCAAAGGAAATCTGCACTACAATGAAGTCTCACTTCCGCCCCGTCAAAAGGGCCATCAGAAAAAAGTGTAAAATCCAGAAAGGCAGGACAGGCCATGGAGAACTGGGAGCCTTGTTATGCTGATGGGCGGGATGTAAATTGCCAACAGCCACTCGGGAGAAGTGTATGGTGTTTCCTGAAACATCTAAAAAACAAAGCAACAGAGCCTAGGGCACTTCCACTTATGGTCCTATAGCTTAGGGAAATTAAAATCAAAAAGACACAGCCACCCCAAAGTTTGGGATGGCTCTGTTTACAAGAAACTCGTTTACGGTACAAGTTCAATATCGCATAAAGCGAAAAATGGATAAAGAAGTTGTGGTACTTACGTACAATGCAATATCACTCAGCAATGACATCTATGTCATCAGGCCCATAGCAGCATAATGAGTGGATTCAGGTATGATGATTCTAACTGAAATAAGTCACACAGAAAAAGAAACATCATAAGATATCACTAATACACGGAATGTAAACTTGGCTACACAGGAACTGAATTTCAAAACAGAACATGGTCCCAAATTTAGAAAACCAACTTATGCTTGCTTAAGGGGAAAGGTGAGTTGGGGTGCTGCATAAAACCAGAGATTGAAATGAGCACAGATAAAGTTCCTTAAGCCAAATATGTAATAGACAAGAGCTACTCCTTGCTCAACGAAATGGACTCAAAACCCCATATTAAACGCCTAATAATGTACCTGACTAGTAAGTATCTTAAAACCTATGGATTGCTATGTCTCTGAAAGTGAATCAATCGTGAGTACAGGGGCAAAAACGCAGCAGTGATAGGATTGGAGAGTTTTGGTGAGCAAATGAAGACCCTTTGAAGTCATATTGCATGGTACCCATTCCACGGGTCTCAACTCTCCAGGTTTAAGGGATTCTTCCTTCAGCTAAAACATGCATGTGGAACCCAGAGTATGATCAACCGTGTGATCGGGAGACGTGTTGAAATATGTCTCAGTTCTCGTCCCCTGGTACTCGGGTGCAACATTCCAGATGCTTTACTAACACTCTCCTGACTTGGAGAGTCAGTGCCTTTAACCTCCTGTTTGGCCCAGTTTGCAAATTCCGCGGAAGATGAACAGGAATAGGGAGAACCAATGAGAGACTAGCTGGAGGTGTCTGGACGGGAAAATTTAACTCTCATTTCCCACCAGGAAGAGGAATTAACCAAAGGCTCAGCGTGCCATGCCGGAACCAGATTAGGGCCTGAAGCAATCCTGCGGTGTTGCGGCCAGCTCACAAGAAAGCGAGTTGAAGAAAGGAGCTCAGGGGCACTGTAATTCACAAACCTGCAGAGTTATAAATGACAGCTATCATCCAAAAATATACTGAAGTAAGGCTGCCAAGAGGACTTGAAAGACGGGCAGAATTGCAGGAAACCGATTTCAGGAGGTAGACTGGAATTGCATTTAAAGCATAGGAAAAGAGGCAGAAGGTCGACAATGATGCACTTGGCCAAAAAGGGCGTATGCGTTTTTTCCTGAATATATTCAGGAAAAAACGCATACGCCCTTTTTGGCCAACCAAGCAAGCTTGCAAAGGAAATCTGCACTACAATGAAGTCTCACTTCCCCCCCGTCAAAAGGGCCATCTGAAAAAAGTGTAAAATCCAGAAAGGCAGGACAGGCCATGGAGAACTGGGAGCCTTGTTATGCTGATGGGCGGGATGTAACTTGCCAACAGCCACTCGGGAGAAGTGTATGGTGTTTCCTGAAACATCTAAAAAACAAAGCAACAGAGCCTAGGGCACTTCCACTTATGGTCCTATAGCTTAGGGAAATTAAAATCAAAAAGACACAGCCACCCCAAAGTTTGGGATGGCTCTGTTTACAAGAAACTCGTTTACGGTACAAGTTCAATATCGCATAAAGTGAAAACTGGATAAAGAAGTTGTGGTACTTACGTACAATGCAATATCACTCAGCAATGACATCTATGTCATCAGGCCCATAGCAGCATAATGAGTGGATTCAGGTATGATGATTCTAACTGAAATAAGTCACACAGAAAAAGAAACATCATAAGATATCACTAATACACGGAATGTAAACTTGGCTACACAGGAACTGGATTTCAAAACAGAACATGGTCCCAAATTTAGAAAACCAACTTATGCTTGCTTAAGGGGAAAGGTGAGTTGGGGTGCTGCATAAAACCAGAGATTGAAATGAGCACAGATAAAGTTCCTTAAGCCAAATATGTAATAGACAAGAGCTACTCCTTGCTCAACGAAATGGACTCAAAACCCCATATTAAACGCCTAATAATGTACCTGACTAGTAAGTATCTTAAAACCTATGGATTGCTATGTCTCTGAAAGTGAATCAATCGTGAGTACAGGGGCAAAAACGCAGCAGTGATAGGATTGGAGAGTTTTGGTGAGCAAATGAAGACCCTTTGAAGTCATATTGCATGGTACCCATTCCACGGGTCTCAACTCTCCAGGTTTAAGGGATTCTTCCTTCAGCTAAAACATGCATGTGGAACCCAGAGTATGATCAACCGTGTGATCGGGAGACGTGTTGAAATATGTCTCAGTTCTCGTCCCCTGGTACTCGGGTACAACATTCCAGATGCTTTACTAACACTCTCCCGACTTGGAGAGTCAGTGCCTTTAACCTCCTGTTTGGCCCAGTTTGCAAATTCCGCGGAAGATGAACAGGAATAGGGAGAACCAATGAGAGACTAGCTGGAGGTGTCTGGACGGGAAAATTTAACTCTCATTTCCCACCAGGAAGAGGAATTAACCAAAGGCTCAGCGTGCCATGCCGGAACCAGATTAGGGCCTGAAGCAATCCTGCGGTGTTGCGGCCAGCTCACAAGAAAGCGAGTTGAAGAAAGGAGCTCAGGGGCACTGTAATTCACAAACCTGCAGAGTTATAAATGACAGCTATCATCCAAAAATATACTGAAGTAAGGCTGCCAAGAGGACTTGAAAGCCGGGCAGAATTGCAGGAAACCGATTTCAGGAGGTAGACTGGAATTGCATTTAAAGCATAGGAAAAGAGGCAGAAGGTCGACAATGATGCACTTGGCCAAAAAGGGCGTATGCGTTTTTTCCTGAATATATTCAGGAAAAAACGCATACGCCCTTTTTGGCCAACCAAGCAAGCTTGCAAAGGAAATCTGCACTACAATGAAGTCTCACTCCCCCCCCCCCGCCCCATCAAAAGGGCCATCTGAAAAAAGTGTAAAATCCAGAAAGGCAGGACAGGCCATGGAGAACTGGGAGCCTTGTTATGCTGATGGGCGGGATGTAAATTGCCAACAGCCACTCGGGAGAAGTGTATGGTGTTTCCTGAAACATCTAAAAAACAAAGCAACAGAGCCTAGGGCACTTCCACTTATGGTCCTGCAGCTTAGGGAAATTAAAATCAAAAAGACACAGCCACCCCAAAGTTTGGGATGGCTCTGTTTACAAGAAACTCATTTACGGTACAAGTTCAATATCGCATAAAGCGAAAACTGGATAAAGAAGTTGTGGTACTTACGTACAATGCAATATCACTCAGCAATGACATCGATGTCATCAGGTCCATAGCAGCATAATGAGTGGATTCAGGTATGATGATTCTAACTGAAATAAGTCACACAGAAAAAGAAACATCATAAGATATCACTAATACACGGAATGTAAACTTGGCTACACAGGAACTGAATTTCAAAACAGAACATGGTCCCAAATTTAGAAAATCAACTTATGCTTGCTTAAGGGGAAAGGTGAGTTGGGGTGCTGCATAAAACCAGAGATTGAAATGAGCACAGATAAAGTTCCTTAAGCCAAATATGTAATAGACAAGAGCTACTCCTTGCTCAACGAAATGGACTCAAAACCCCATATTAAACGCCTAATAATGTACCTGACTAGTAAGTATCTTAAAACCTATGGATTGCTATGTCTCTGAAAGTGAATCAATCGTGAGTACAGGGGCAAAAACGCAGCAGTGATAGGATTGGAGAGTTTTGGTGAGCAAATGAAGACCCTTTGAAGTCATATTGCATGGTACCCATTCCACGGGTCTCAACTCTCCAGGTTTAAGGGATTCTTCCTTCAGCTAAAACATGCATGTGGAACCCAGAGTATGATCAACCGTGTGATCGGGAGACGTGTTGAAATATGTCTCAGTTCTCGTCCCCTGGTACTCGGGTGCAACATTCCAGATGCTTTACTAACACTCTCCCGACTTGGAGAGTCAGTGCCTTTAACCTCCTCTTTGGCCCAGTTTGCAAATTCCACGGAAGATGAACAGGAATAGGGAGAACCAATGAGAGACTAGCTGGAGGTGTCTGGACGGGAAAATTTAACTCTCATTTCCCACCAGGAAGAGGAATTAACCAAAGGCTCAGCGTGCCATGCCGGAACCAGATTAGGGCCTGAAGCAATCCTGCGGTGTTGCGGCCAGCTCACAAGAAAGCGAGTTGAAGAAAGGAGCTCAGGGGCACTGTAATTCACAAACGTGCAGAGTAATAAATGACAGCTATCATCCAAAAATATACTGAAGTAAGGCTGCCAAGAGGACTTGAAAGCCGGGCAGAATTGCAGGAAACCGATTTCAGGAGGTAGACTGGAATTGCATTTAAAGCATAGGAAAAGAGGCAGAAGGTCGACAATGATGCACTTGGCCAAAAAGGGTGTATGCGTTTTTTCCTGAATATATTCAGGAAAAAACGCATACGCCCTTTTTGGCCAACCAAGCAAGCTTGCAAAGGAAATCTGCACTACAATGAAGTCTCACTTCCCCCCCGTCAAAAGGGCCATCTGAAAAAAGTGTAAAATCCAGAAAGGCAGGACAGGCCATGGAGAACTGGGAGCCTTGTTATGCTGATGGGCGGGATGTAACTTGCCAACAGCCACTCGGGAGAAGTGTATGGTGTTTCCTGAAACATCTAAAAAACAAAGCAACAGAGCCTAGGGCACTTCCACTTATGGTCCTATAGCTTAGGGAAATTAAAATCAAAAAGACACAGCCACCCCAAAGTTTGGGATGGCTCTGTTTACAAGAAACTCGTTTACGGTACAAGTTCAATATCGCATAAAGCGAAAAATGGATAAAGAAGTTGTGGTACTTACGTACAATGCAATATCACTCAGCAATGACATCTATGTCATCAGGCCCATAGCAGCATAATGAGTGCATTCAGGTATGATGATTCTAACTGAAATAAGTCACACAGAAAAAGAAACATCATAAGATATCACTAATACACGGAATGTAAACTTGGCTACACAGGAACTGAATTTCAAAACAGAACATGGTCCCAAATTTAGAAAATCAACTTATGCTTGCTTAAGGGGAAAGGTGAGTTGGGGTGCTGCATAAAACCAGAGATTGAAATGAGCACAGATAAAGTTCCTTAAGCCAAATATGTAATAGACAAGAGCTACTCCTTGCTCAACGAAATGGACTCAAAACCCCATATTAAACGCCTAATAATGTACCTGACTAGTAAGTATCTTAAAACCTATGGATTGCTATGTCTCTGAAAGTGAATCAATCGTGAGTACAGGGGCAAAAACGCAGCAGTGATAGGATTGGAGAGTTTTGGTGAGCAAATGAAGACCCTTTGAAGTCATATTGCATGGTACCCATTCCACGGGTCTCAACTCTCCAGGTTTAAGGGATTCTTCCTTCAGCTAAAACATGCATGTGGAACCCAGAGTATGATCAACCGTGTGATCGGGAGACGTGTTGAAATATGTCTCAGTTCTCGTCCCCTGGTACTCGGGTGCAACATTCCAGATGCTTTACTAACACTCTCCCGACTTGGAGAGTCAGTGCCTTTAACCTCCTGTTTGGCCCAGTTTGCAAATTCCACGGAAGATGAACAGGAATAGGGAGAACCAATGAGAGACTAGCTGGAGGTGTCTGGACGGGAAAATTTAACTCTCATTTCCCACCAGGAAGAGGAATTAACCAAAGGCTCAGCGTGCCATGCCGGAACCAGATTAGGGCCTGAAGCAATCCTGCGGTGTTGCGGCCAGCTCACAAGAAAGCGAGTTGAAGAAAGGAGCTCAGGGGCACTGTAATTCACAAACCTGCAGAGTTATAAATGACAGCTATCATCCAAAAATATACTGAAGTAAGGCTGCCAAGAGGACTTGAAAGCCGGGCAGAATTGCAGGAAACCGATTTCAGGAGGTAGACTGGAATTGCATTTAAAGCATAGGAAAAGAGGCAGAAGGTCGACAATGATGCACTTGGCCAAAAAGGGCGTATGCGTTTTTTCCTGAATATATTCAGGAAAAAACGCATACGCCCTTTTTGGCCAACCAAGCAAGCTTGCAAAGGAAATCTGCACTACAATGAAGTCTCACTTCCCCCCCGTCAAAAGGGCCATCTGAAAAAAGTGTAAAATCCAGAAAGGCAGGACAGGCCATGGAGAACTGGGAGCCTTGTTATGCTGATGGGCGGGATGTAACTTGCCAACAGCCACTCGGGAGAAGTGTATGGTGTTTCCTGAAACATCTAAAAAACAAAGCAACAGAGCCTAGGGCACTTCCACTTATGGTCCTATAGCTTAGGGAAATTAAAATCAAAAAGACACAGCCACCCCAAAGTTTGGGATGGCTCTGTTTACAAGAAACTCGTTTACGGTACAAGTTCAATATCGCATAAAGCGAAAAATGGATAAAGAAGTTGTGGTACTTACGTACAATGCAATATCACTCAGCAATGACATCTATGTCATCAAGCTCATAGCAGCATAATGAGTGGATTCAGGTATGATGATTCTAACTGAAATAAGTCACACAGAAAAAGAAACATCATAAGATATCACTAATACACGGAATGTAAACTTGGCTACACAGGAACTGAATTTGAAAACAGAACATGGTCCCAAATTTAGAAAACCAACTTATGCTTGCTTAAGGGGAAAGGTGAGTTGGGGTGCTGCATAAAACCAGAGATTGAAATGAGCACAGATAAAGTTCCTTAAGCCAAATATGTAATAGACAAGAGCTACTCCTTGCTCAACGAAATGGACTCAAAACCCCATATTAAACGCCTAATAATGTACCTGACTAGTAAGTATCTTAAAACCTATGGATTGCTATGTCTCTGAAAGTGAATCAATCGTGAGTACAGGGGCAAAAACGCAGCAGTGATAGGATTGGAGAGTTTTGGTGAGCAAATGAAGACCCTTTGAAGTCATATTGCATGGTACCCATTCCACGGGTCTCAACTCTCCAGGTTTAAGGGATTCTTCCTTCAGCTAAAACATGCATGTGGAACCCAGAGTATGATCAACCGTGTGATCGGGAGACGTGTTGAAATATGTCTCAGTTCTCGTCCCCTGGTACTCGGGTGCAACATTCCAGATGCTTTACTAACACTCTCCCGACTTGGAGAGTCAGTGCCTTTAACCTCCTGTTTGGCCCAGTTTGCAAATTCCGCGGAAGATGAACAGGAATAGGGAGAACCAATGAGAGACTAGCTGGAGGTGTCTGGACGGGAAAATTTAACTCTCATTTCCCACCAGGAAGAGGAATTAACCAAAGGCTCAGCGTGCCATGCCGGAACCAGATTAGGGCCTGAAGCAATCCTGCGGTGTTGCGGCCAGCTCACAAGAAAGCGAGTTGAAGAAAGGAGCTCAGGGGCACTGTAATTCACAAACCTGCAGAGTTATAAATGACAGCTATCATCCAAAAATATACTGAAGTAAGGCTGCCAAGAGGACTTGAAAGCCGGGCAGAATTGCAGGAAACCGATTTCAGGAGGTAGACTGGAATTGCATTTAAAGCATAGGAAAAGAGGCAGAAGGTCGACAATGATGCACTTGGCCAAAAAGGGCGTATGCATTTTTTCCTGAATATATTCAGGAAAAAACGCATACGCCCTTTTTGGCCAACCAAGCAAGCTTGCAAAGGAAATCTGCACTACAATGAAGTCTCACTTCCCCCCCGTCAAAAGGGCCATCTGAAAAAAGTGTAAAATCCAGAAAGGCAGGACAGGCCATGGAGAACTGGGAGCCTTGTTATGCTGATGGGCGGGATGTAACTTGCCAACAGCCACTCGGGAGAAGTGTATGGTGTTTCCTGAAACATCTAAAAAACAAAGCAACAGAGCCTAGGGCACTTCCACTTATGGTCCTATAGCTTAGGGAAATTAAAATCAAAAAGACACAGCCACCCCAAAGTTTGGGATGGCTCTGTTTACAAGAAACTCGTTTACGGTACAAGTTCAATATCGCATAAAGCGAAAAATGGATAAAGAAGTTGTGGTACTTACGTACAATGCAATATCACTCAGCAATGACATCTATGTCATCAAGCTCATAGCAGCATAATGAGTGGATTCAGGTATGATGATTCTAACTGAAATAAGTCACACAGAAAAAGAAACATCATAAGATATCACTAATACACGGAATGTAAACTTGGCTACACAGGAACTGAATTTCAAAACAGAACATGGTCCCAAATTTAGAAAACCAACTTATGCTTGCTTAAGGGGAAAGGTGAGTTGGGGTGCTGCATAAAACCAGAGATTGAAATGAGCACAGATAAAGTTCCTTAAGCCAAATATGTAATAGACAAGAGCTACTCCTTGCTCAACGAAATGGACTCAAAACCCCATATTAAACGCCTAATAATGTACCTGACTAGTAAGTATCTTAAAACCTATGGATTGCTATGTCTCTGAAAGTGAATCAATCGTGAGTACAGGGGCAAAAACGCAGCAGTGATAGGATTGGAGAGTTTTGGTGAGCAAATGAAGACCCTTTGAAGTCATATTGCATGGTACCCATTCCACGGGTCTCAACTCTCCAGGTTTAAGGGATTCTTCCTTCAGCTAAAACATGCATGTGGAACCCAGAGTATGATCAACCGTGTGATCGGGAGACGTGTTGAAATATGTCTCAGTTCTCGTCCCCTGGTACTCGGGTGCAACATTCCAGATGCTTTACTAACACTCTTCCGACTTGGAGAGTCAGTGCCTTTAACCTCCTGTTTGGCCCAGTTTGCAAATTCCGCGGAAGATGAACAGGAATAGGGAGAACCAATGAGAGACTAGCTGGAGGTGTCTGGACGGGAAAATTTAACTCTCATTTCCCACCAGGAAGAGGAATTAACCAAAGGCTCAGCGTGCCATGCCGGAACCAGATTAGGGCCTGAAGCAATCCTGCGGTGTTGCGGCCAGCTCACAAGAAAGCGAGTTGAAGAAAGGAGCTCAGGGGCACTGTAATTCACAAACCTGCAGAGTTATAAATGACAGCTATCATCCAAAAATATACTGAAGTAAGGCTGCCAAGAGGACTTGAAAGCCGGGCAGAATTGCAGGAAACCGATTTCAGGAGGTAGACTGGAATTGCATTTAAAGCATAGGAAAAGAGGCAGAAGGTCGACAATGATGCACTTGGCCAAAAAGGGCGTATGCGTTTTTTCCTGAATATATTCAGGAAAAAACGCATACGCCCTTTTTGGCCAACCAAGCAAGCTTGCAAAGGAATTCTGCACTACAATGAAGTCTCACTCCCCCCCCCGTCAAAAGGGCCATCTGAAAAAAGTGTAAAATCCAGAAAGGCAGGACAGGCCATGGAGAACTGGGAGCCTTGTTATGCTGATGGGCGGGATGTAAATTGCCAACAGCCACTCGGGAGAAGTGTATGGTGTTTCCTGAAACATCTAAAAAACAAAGCAACAGAGCCTAGGGCACTTCCACTTATGGTCCTATAGCTTAGGGAAATTAAAATCAAAAAGACACAGCCACCCCAAAGTTTGGGATGGCTCTGTTTACAAGAAACTCGTTTACGGTACAAGTTCAATATCGCATAAAGCGAAAAATGGATAAAGAAGTTGTGGTACTTACGTACAATGCAATATCACTCAGCAATGACATCTATGTCATCAGGCCCATAGCAGCATAATGAGTGCATTCAGGTATGATGATTCTAACTGAAATAAGTCACACAGAAAAAGAAACATCATAAGATATCACTAATACACGGAATGTAAACTTGGCTACACAGGAACTGAATTTCAAAACAGAACATGGTCCCAAATTTAGAAAATCAACTTATGCTTGCTTAAGGGGAAAGGTGAGTTGGGGTGCTGCATAAAACCAGAGATTGAAATGAGCACAGATAAAGTTCCTTAAGCCAAATATGTAATAGACAAGAGCTACTCCTTGCTCAACGAAATGGACTCAAAACCCCATATTAAACGCCTAATAATGTACCTGACTAGTAAGTATCTTAAAACCTATGGATTGCTATGTCTCTGAAAGTGAATCAATCGTGAGTACAGGGGCAAAAACGCAGCAGTGATAGGATTGGAGAGTTTTGGTGAGCAAATGAAGACCCTTTGAAGTCATATTGCATGGTACCCATTCCACGGGTCTCAACTCTCCAGGTTTAAGGGATTCTTCCTTCAGCTAAAACATGCATGTGGAACCCAGAGTATGATCAACCGTGTGATCGGGAGACGTGTTGAAATATGTCTCAGTTCTCGTCCCCTGGTACTCGGGTGCAACATTCCAGATGCTTTACTAACACTCTCCCGACTTGGAGAGTCAGTGCCTTTAACCTCCTGTTTGGCCCAGTTTGCAAATTCCGCGGAAGATGAACAGGAATAGGGAGAACCAATGAGAGACTAGCTGGAGGTGTCTGGACGGGAAAATTTAACTCTCATTTCCCACCAGGAAGAGGAATTAACCAAAGGCTCAGCGTGCCATGCCGGAACCAGATTAGGGCCTGAAGCAATCCTGCGGTGTTGCGGCCAGCTCACAAGAAAGCGAGTTGAAGAAAGGAGCTCAGGGGCACTGTAATTCACAAACCTGCAGAGTTATAAATGACAGCTATCATCCAAAAATATACTGAAGTAAGGCTGCCAAGAGGACTTGAAAGCCGGGCAGAATTGCAGGAAACCGATTTCAGGAGGTAGACTGGAATTGCATTTAAAGCATAGGAAAAGAGGCAGAAGGTCGACAATGATGCACTTGGCCAAAAAGGGCGTATGCGTTTTTTCCTGAATATATTCAAGAAAAAACGCATACGCACTTTTTGGCCAACCAAGCAAGCTTGCAAAGTAAATCTGCACCACAATGAAGTCTCACTTCCCCCCCGTCAAAAGGGCCATCTGAAAAAAGTGTAAAATCCAGAAAGGCAGGACAGGCCATGGAGAACTGGGAGCCTTGTTATGCTGATGGGCGGGATGTAAATTGCCAACAGCCACTCGGGAGAAGTGTATGGTGTTTCCTGAAACATCTAAAAAACAAAGCAACAGAGCCTAGGGCACTTCCACTTATTGTCCTGCAGCTTAGGGAAATTAAAATCAAAAAGACACAGCCACCCCAAAGTTTGGGATGGCTCTGTTTACAAGAAACTCGTTTACGGTACAAGTTCAATATCGCATAAAGCGAAAAATGGATAAAGAAGTTGTGGTACTTACGTACAATGCAATATCACTCAGCAATGACATCTATGTCATCAGGCCCATAGCAGCATGATGAGTGGATTCAGGTATGATGATTCTAACTAAAATAAGTCACACAGAAAAAGAAACATCATAAGATATCACTAATACATGGAATGTAAACTTGGCTACACAGGAACTGAATTTCAAAACAGAACATGGTCCCAAATTTAGAAAATCAACTTATGCTTGCTTAAGGGGAAAAGTGAGTTGGGGTGCTGCATAAAACCAGAGATTGAAATGAGCACAGATAAAGTTCCTTAAGCCAAATATGTAATAGACAAGAGCTACTCCTTGCTCAACGAAATGGACTCAAAACCCCATATTAAACGCCTAATAATGTACCTGACTAGTAAGTATCTTAAAACCTATGGATTGCTATGTCTCTGAAAGTGAATCAATCGTGAGTACAGGGGCAAAAACGCAGCAGTGATAGGATTGGAGAGTTTTGGTGAGCAAATGAAGACCCTTTGAAGTCATATTGCATGGTACCCATTCCACGGGTCTCAACTCTCCAGGTTTAAGGGATTCTTCCTTCAGCTAAAGCATGCATGTGGAACCCAGAGTATGATCAACCGTGTGATCGGGAGACGTGTTGAAATATGTCTCAGTTCTCGTCCCCTGGTACTCGGGTGCAACATTCCAGATGCTTTACTAACACTCTCCCGACTTGGAGAGTCAGTGCCTTTAACCTCCTGTTTGGCCCAGTTTGCAAATTCCGCGGAAGATGAACAGGAATAGGGAGAACCAATGAGAGACTAGCTGGAGGTGTCTGGACGGGAAAATTTAACTCTCATTTCCCACCAGGAAGAGGAATTAACCAAAGGCTCAGCGTGCCATGCTGGAACCAGATTAGGGCCTGAAGCAATCCTGCGGTGTTGCGGCCAGCTCACAAGAAAGCGAGTTGAAGAAAGGAGCTCAGGGGCACTGTAATTCACAAACCTGCAGAGTTATAAATGACAGCTATCATCCAAAAATATACTGAAGTAAGGCTGCCAAGAGGACTTGAAAGCCGGGCAGAATTGCAGGAAACCGATTTCAGGAGGTAGACTGGAATTGCATTTAAAGCATAGGAAAAGAGGCAGAAGGTCGACAATGATGCACTTGGCCAAAAAGGGCGTATGCGTTTTTTCCTGAATATATTCAGGAAAAAACGCATACGCCCTTTTTGGCCAACCAAGCAAGCTTGCAAAGGAAATCTGCACCAAAATGAAGTCTCACTTCCCCCCCGTCAAAAGGGCCATCTGAAAAAAGTGTAAAATCCAGAAAGGCAGGACAGGCCATGGAGAACTGGGAGCCTTGTTATGCTGATGGGCGGGATGTAAATTGCCAACAGCCACTCGGGAGAAGTGTATGGTGTTTCCTGAAACATCTAAAAAACAAAGCAACAGAGCCTAGGGCACTTCCACTTATGGTCCTGCAGCTTAGGGAAATTAAAATCAAAAAGACACAGCCACCCCAAAGTTTGGGATGGCTCTGTTTACAAGAAACTCGTTTACGGTACAAGTTCAATATCGCATAAAGCGAAAAATGGATAAAGAAGTTGTGGTACTTACGTACAATGCAATATCACTCAGCAATGACATCTATGTCATCAGGCCCATAGCAGCATGATGAGTGGATTCAGGTATGATGATTCTAACTGAAATAAGTCACACAGAAAAAGAAACATCATAAGATATCACTAATACACGGAATGTAAACTTGGCTACACAGGAACTGAATTTCAAAACAGAACATGGTCCCAAATTTAGAAAATCAACTTATGCTTGCTTAAGGGGAAAGGTGAGTTGGGGTGCTGCATAAAACCAGAGATTGAAATGAGCACAGATAAAGTTCCTTAAGCCAAATATGTAATAGACAAGAGCTACTCCTTGCTCAACGAAATGGACTCAAAACCCCATATTAAACGCCTAATAATGTACCTGACTAGTAAGTATCTTAAAACCTATGGATTGCTATGTCTCTGAAAGTGAATCAATCGTGAGTACAGGGGCAAAAACGCAGCAGTGATAGGATTGGAGAGTTTTGGTGAGCAAATGAAGACCCTTTGAAGTCATATTGCATGGTACCCATTCCACGGGTCTCAACTCTCCAGGTTTAAGGGATTCTTCCTTCAGCTAAAACATGCATGTGGAACCCAGAGTATGATCAACCGTGTGATCGGGAGACGTGTTGAAATATGTCTCAGTTCTCGTCCCCTGGTACTCGGGTGCAACATTCCAGATGCTTTACTAACACTCTTCCGACTTGGAGAGTCAGTGCCTTTAACCTCCTGTTTGGCCCAGTTTGCAAATTCCGCGGAAGATGAACAGGAATAGGGAGAACCAATGAGAGACTAGCTGGAGGTGTCTGGACGGGAAAATTTAACTCTCATTTCCCACCAGGAAGAGGAATTAACCAAAGGCTCAGCGTGCCATGCCGGAACCAGATTAGGGCCTGAAGCAATCCTGCGGTGTTGCGGCCAGCTCACAAGAAAGCGAGTTGAAGAAAGGAGCTCAGGGGCACTGTAATTCACAAACCTGCAGAGTTATAAATGACAGCTATCATCCAAAAATATACTGAAGTAAGGCTGCCAAGAGGACTTGAAAGCCGGGCAGAATTGCAGGAAACCGATTTCAGGAGGTAGACTGGAATTGCATTTAAAGCATAGGAAAAGAGGCAGAAGGTCGACAATGATGCACTTGGCCAAAAAGGGCGTATGCGTTTTTTCCTGAATATATTCAGGAAAAAACGCATACGCCCTTTTTGGCCAACCAAGCAAGCTTGCAAAGGAAATCTGCACTACAATGAAGTCTCACTCCCCCCCCGTCAAAAGGGCCATCTGAAAAAAGTGTAAAATCCAGAAAGGCAGGACAGGCCATGGAGAACTGGGAGCCTTGTTATGCTGATGGGCGGGATGTAAATTGCCAACAGCCACTCGGGAGAAGTGTATGGTGTTTCCTGAAACATCTAAAAAACAAAGCAACAGAGCCTAGGGCACTTCCACTTATGGTCCTATAGCTTAGGGAAATTAAAATCAAAAAGACACAGCCACCCCAAAGTTTGGGATGGCTCTGTTTACAAGAAACTCGTTTACGGTACAAGTTCAATATCGCATAAAGCGAAAAATGGATAAAGAAGTTGTGGTACTTACGTACAATGCAATATCACTCAGCAATGACATCTATGTCATCAGGCCCATAGCAGCATAATGAGTGCATTCAGGTATGATGATTCTAACTGAAATAAGTCACACAGAAAAAGAAACATCATAAGATATCACTAATACACGGAATGTAAACTTGGCTACACAGGAACTGAATTTCAAAACAGAACATGGTCCCAAATTTAGAAAATCAACTTATGCTTGCTTAAGGGGAAAGGTGAGTTGGGGTGCTGCATAAAACCAGAGATTGAAATGAGCACAGATAAAGTTCCTTAAGCCAAATATGTAATAGACAAGAGCTACTCCTTGCTCAACGAAATGGACTCAAAACCCCATATTAAACGCCTAATAATGTACCTGACTAGTAAGTATCTTAAAACCTATGGATTGCTATGTCTCTGAAAGTGAATCAATCGTGAGTACAGGGGCAAAAACGCAGCAGTGATAGGATTGGAGAGTTTTGGTGAGCAAATGAAGACCCTTTGAAGTCATATTGCATGGTACCCATTCCACGGGTCTCAACTCTCCAGGTTTAAGGGATTCTTCCTTCAGCTAAAACATGCATGTGGAACCCAGAGTATGATCAACCGTGTGATCGGGAGACGTGTTGAAATATGTCTCAGTTCTCGTCCCCTGGTACTCGGGTGCAACATTCCAGATGCTTTACTAACACTCTCCCGACTTGGAGAGTCAGTGCCTTTAACCTCCTGTTTGGCCCAGTTTGCAAATTCCGCGGAAGATGAACAGGAATAGGGAGAACCAATGAGAGACTAGCTGGAGGTGTCTGGACGGGAAAATTTAACTCTCATTTCCCACCAGGAAGAGGAATTAACCAAAGGCTCAGCGTGCCATGCCGGAACCAGATTAGGGCCTGAAGCAATCCTGCGGTGTTGCGGCCAGCTCACAAGAAAGCGAGTTGAAGAAAGGAGCTCAGGGGCACTGTAATTCACAAACCTGCAGAGTTATAAATGACAGCTATCATCCAAAAATATACTGAAGTAAGGCTGCCAAGAGGACTTGAAAGCCGGGCAGAATTGCAGGAAACCGATTTCAGGAGGTAGACTGGAATTGCATTTAAAGCATAGGAAAAGAGGCAGAAGGTCGACAATGATGCACTTGGCCAAAAAGGGCGTATGCGTTTTTTCCTGAATATATTCAGGAAAAAACGCATACGCCCTTTTTGGCCAACCAAGCAAGCTTGCAAAGGAAATCTGCACTACAATGAAGTCTCAATTCCGCCCCGTCAAAAGGGCCATCTGAAAAAAGTGTAAAATCCAGAAAGGCAGGACAGGCCATGGAGAACTGGGAGCCTTGTTATGCTGATGGGCGGGATGTAACTTGCCAACAGCCACTCGGGAGAAGTGTATGGTGTTTCCTGAAACATCTAAAAAACAAAGCAACAGAGCCTAGGGCACTTCCACTTATGGTCCTATAGCTTAGGGAAATTAAAATCAAAAAGACACAGCCACCCCAAAGTTTGGGATGGCTCTGTTTACAAGAAACTCGTTTACGGTACAAGTTCAATATCGCATAAAGCGAAAAATGGATAAAGAAGTTGTGGTACTTACGTACAATGCAATATCACTCAGCAATGACATCTATGTCATCAGGCCCATAGCAGCATAATGAGTGCATTCAGGTATGATGATTCTAACTGAAATAAGTCACACAGAAAAAGAAACATCATAAGATATCACTAATACACGGAATGTAAACTTGGCTACACAGGAACTGAATTTCAAAACAGAACATGGTCCCAAATTTAGAAAACCAACTTATGCTTGCTTAAGGGGAAAGGTGAGTTGGGGTGCTGCATAAAACCAGAGATTGAAATGAGCACAGATAAAGTTCCTTAAGCCAAATATGTAATAGACAAGAGCTACTCCTTGCTCAACGAAATGGACTCAAAACCCCATATTAAACGCCTAATAATGTACCTGACTAGTAAGTATCTTAAAACCTATGGATTGCTATGTCTCTGAAAGTGAATCAATCGTGAGTACAGGGGCAAAAACGCAGCAGTGATAGGATTGGAGAGTTTTGGTGAGCAAATGAAGACCCTTTGAAGTCATATTGCATGGTACCCATTCCACGGGTCTCAACTCTCCAGGTTTAAGGGATTCTTCCTTCAGCTAAAGCATGCATGTGGAACCCAGAGTATGATCAACCGTGTGATTGGGAGACGTGTTGAAATATGTCTCAGTTCTCGTCCCCTGGTACTCGGGTGCAACATTCTAGATGCTTTACTAACACTCTCCCGACTTGGAGAGTCAGTGCCTTTAACCTCCTGTTTGGCCCAGTTTGCAAATTCCGCGGAAGATGAACAGGAATAGGGAGAACCAATGAGAGACTAGCTGGAGGTGTCTGGACGGGAAAATTTAACTCTCATTTCCCACCAGGAAGAGGAATTAACCAAAGGCTCAGCGTGCCATGCCGGAACCAGATTAGGGCCTGAAGCAATCCTGCGGTGTTGCGGCCAGCTCACAAGAAAGCGAGTTGAAGAAAGGAGCTCAGGGGCACTGTAATTCACAAACCTGCAGAGTTATAAATGACAGCTATCATCCAAAAATATACTGAAGTAAGGCTGCCAAGAGGACTTGAAAGCCGGGCAGAATTGCAGGAAACCGATTTCAGGAGGTAGACTGGAATTGCATTTAAAGCATAGGAAAAGAGGCAGAAGGTCGACAATGATGCACTTGGCCAAAAAGGGCGTATGCGTTTTTTCCTGAATATATTCAGGAAAAAATGCATACGCCCTTTTTGGCCAACCAAGCAAGCTTGCAAAGTAAATCTGCACCACAATGAAGTCTCACTTCCCCCCCGTCAAAAGGGCCATCTGAAAAAAGTGTAAAATCCAGAAAGGCAGGACAGGCCATGGAGAACTGGGAGCCTTGTTATGCTGATGGGCGGGATGTAAATTGCCAACAGCCACTCGGGAGAAGTGTATGGTGTTTCCTGAAACATCTAAAAAACAAAGCAACAGAGCCTAGGGCACTTCCACTTATGGTCCTGCAGCTTAGGGAAATTAAAATCAAAAAGACACAGCCACCCCAAAGTTTGGGATGGCTCTGTTTACAAGAAACTCGTTTACGGTACAAGTTCAATATCGCATAAAGCGAAAAATGGATAAAGAAGTTGTGGTACTTACGTACAATGCAATATCACTCAGCAATGACATCTATGTCATCAGGCCCATAGCAGCATGATGAGTGGATTCAGGTATGATGATTCTAACTGAAATTAGTCACACAGAAAAAGAAACATCATAAGATATCACTAATACATGGAATGTAAACTTGGCTACACAGGAACTGAATTTCAAAACAGAACATGGTCCCAAATTTAGAAAATCAACTTATGCTTGCTTAAGGGGAAAAGTGAGTTGGGGTGCTGCATAAAACCAGAGATTGAAATGAGCACAGATAAAGTTCCTTAAGCCAAATATGTAATAGACAAGAGCTACTCCTTGCTCAACGAAATGGACTCAAAACCCCATATTAAACGCCTAATAATGTACCTGACTAGTAAGTATCTTAAAACCTATGGATTGCTATGTCTCTGAAAGTGAATCAATCGTGAGTACAGGGGCAAAAACGCAGCAGTGATAGGATTGGAGAGTTTTGGTGAGCAAATGAAGACCCTTTGAAGTCATATTGCATGGTACCCATTCCATGGGTCTCAACTCTCCAGGTTTAAGGGATTCTTCCTTCAGCTAAAGCATGCATGTGGAACCCAGAGTATGATCAACCGTGTGATCGGGAGACGTGTTGAAATATGTCTCAGTTCTCGTCCCCTGGTACTCGGGTGCAACATTCCAGATGCTTTACTAACACTCTCCCGACTTGGAGAGTCAGTGCCTTTAACCTCCTGTTTGGCCCAGTTTGCAAATTCCGCGGAAGATGAACAGGAATAGGGAGAACCAATGAGAGACTAGCTGGAGGTGTCTGGACGGGAAAATTTAACTCTCATTTCCCACCAGGAAGAGGAATTAACCAAAGGCTCAGCGTGCCATGCCGGAACCAGATTAGGGCCTGAAGCAATCCTGCGGTGTTGCGGCCAGCTCACAAGAAAGCGAGTTGAAGAAAGGAGCTCAGGGGCACTGTAATTCACAAACCTGCAGAGTTATAAATGACAGCTATCATCCAAAAATATACTGAAGTAAGGCTGCCAAGAGGACTTGAAAGCCGGGCAGAATTGCAGGAAACCGATTTCAGGAGGTAGACTGGAATTGCATTTAAAGCATAGGAAAAGAGGCAGAAGGTCGACAATGATGCACTTGGCCAAAAAGGGCGTATGCGTTTTTTCCTGAATATATTCAGGAAAAAACGCATACGCCCTTTTTGGCCAACCAAGCAAGCTTGCAAAGGAAATCTGCACCAAAATGAAGTCTCACTTCCCCCCCGTCAAAAGGGCCATCTGAAAAAAGTGTAAAATCCAGAAAGGCAGGACAGGCCATGGAGAACTGGGAGCCTTGTTATGCTGATGGGCGGGATGTAAATTGCCAACAGCCACTCGGGAGAAGTGTATGGTGTTTCCTGAAACATCTAAAAAACAAAGCAACAGAGCCTAGGGCACTTCCACTTATGGTCCTATAGCTTAGGGAAATTAAAATCAAAAAGACACAGCCACCCCAAAGTTTGGGATGGCTCTGTTTACAAGAAACTCGTTTACGGTACAAGTTCAATATCGCATAAAGCGAAAAATGGATAAAGAAGTTGTGGTAATTACGTACAATGCAATATCACTCAGCAATGACATCTATGTCATCAGGCCCATAGCAGCATGATGAGTGGATTCAGGTATGATGATTCTAACTGAAATAAGTCACACAGAAAAAGAAACATCATAAGATATCACTAATACACGGAATGTAAACTTGGCTACACAGGAACTGAATTTCAAAACAGAACATGGTCCCAAATTTAGAAAATCAACTTATGCTTGCTTAAGGGGAAAGGTGAGTTGGGGTGCTGCATAAAACCAGATATTGAAATGAGCACAGATAAAGTTCCTTAAGCCAAATATGTAATAGACAAGAGCTACTCCTTGCTCAACGAAATGGACTCAAAACCCCATATTAAACGCCTAATAATGTACCTGACTAGTAAGTATCTTAAAACCTATGGATTGCTATGTCTCTGAAAGTGAATCAATCGTGAGTACAGGGGCAAAAACGCAGCAGTGATAGGATTGGAGAGTTTTGGTGAGCAAATGAAGACCCTTTGAAGTCATATTGCATGGTACCCATTCCACGGGTCTCAACTCTCCAGGTTTAAGGGATTCTTCCTTCAGCTAAAACATGCATGAGGAACCCAGAGTATGATCAACCGTGTGATCGGGAGACGTGTTGAAATATGTCTCAGTTCTCGTCCCCTGGTACTCGGGTGCAACATTCCAGATGCTTTACTAACACTCTCCTGACTTGGAGAGTCAGTGCCTTTAACCTCCTGTTTGGCCCAGTTTGCAAATTCTGAGGAAGATGAACAGGAATAGGGAGAACCAATGAGAGACTAGCTGGAGGTGTCTGGACGGGAAAATTTAACTCTCATTCCCCACCAGGAAGAGGAATTAACCAAAGGCTCAGCGTGCCATGCCGGAACCAGATTAGGGCCTGAAGCAATCCTGCGGTGTTGCGGCCAGCTCACAAGAAAGCGAGTTGAAGAAAGGAGCTCAGGGGCACTGTAATTCACAAACCTGCAGAGTTATAAATGACAGCTATCATCCAAAAATATACTGAAGTAAGGCTGCCAAGAGGACGTGAAAGCCGGGCAGAATTGCAGGAAACCGATTTCAGGAGGTAGACTGGAATTGCATTTAAAGCATAGGAAAAGAGGCAGAAGGTCGACAATGATGCACTTGGCCAAAAAGGGCGTATGCGTTTTTTCCTGAATGTATTCAGGAAAAAACGCATACGCCCTTTTTGGCCAACCAAGCAAGCTTGCAAAGGAAATCTGCACTACAATGAAGTCTCACTTCCCCCCCGTCAAAAGGGCCATCTGAAAAAAGTGTAAAATCCAGAAAGGCAGGACAGGCCATGGAGAACTGGGAGCCTTGTTATGCTGATGGGCGGGATGTAACTTGCCAACAGCCACTCGGGAGAAGTGTATGGTGTTTCCTGAAACATCTAAAAAACAAAGCAACAGAGCCTAGGGCACTTCCACTTATGGTCCTGCAGCTTAGGGAAATTAAAATCAAAAAGACACAGCCACCCCAAAGTTTGGGATGGCTCTGTTTACAAGAAACTCGTTTACGGTACAAGTTCAATATCGCATAAAGCGAAAAATGGATAAAGAAGTTGTGGTACTTACGTACAATGCAATATCACTCAGCAATGACATCTATGTCATCAGGCCCATAGCAGCATAATGAGTGGATTCAGGTATGATGATTCTAACTGAAATAAGTCACACAGAAAAAGAAACATCATAAGATATCACTAATACACGGAATGTAAACTTGGCTACACAGGAACTGAATTTCAAAACAGAACATGGTCCCAAATTTAGAAAATCAACTTATGCTTGCTTAAGGGGAAAGGTGAGTTGGGGTGCTGCATAAAACCAGAGATTGAAATGAGCACAGATAAAGTTCCTTAAGCCAAATATGTAATAGACAAGAGCTACTCCTTGCTCAACGAAATGGACTCAAAACCCCATATTAAACGCCTAATAATGTACCTGACTAGTAAGTATCTTAAAACCTATGGATTGCTATGTCTCTGAAAGTGAATCAATCGTGAGTACAGGGGCAAAAACGCAGCAGTGATAGGATTGGAGAGTTTTGGTGAGCAAATGAAGACCCTTTGAAGTCATATTGCATGGTACCCATTCCACGGGTCTCAACTCTCCAGGTTTAAGGGATTCTTCCTTCAGCTAAAGCATGCATGTGGAACCCAGAGTATGATCAACCGTGTGATCGGGAGACGTGTTGAAATATGTCTCAGTTCTCGTCCCCTGGTACTCGGGTGCAACATTCCAGATGCTTTACTAACACTCTCCCGACTTGGAGAGTCAGTGCCTTTAACCTCCTGTTTGGCCCAGTTTGCAAATTCTGCGGAAGATGAACAGGAATAGGGAGAACCAATGAGAGACTAGCTGGAGGTGTCTGGACGGGAAAATTTAACTCTCATTTCCCACCAGGAAGAGGAATTAACCAAAGGCTCAGCGTGCCATGCCGGAACCAGATTAGGGCCTGAAGCAATCCTGCGGTGTTGCGGCCAGCTCACAAGAAAGCGAGTTGAAGAAAGGAGCTCAGGGGCACTGTAATTCACAAACCTGCAGAGTTATAAATGACAGCTATCATCCAAAAATATACTGAAGTAAGGCTGCCAAGAGGACTTGAAAGCCGGGCAGAATTGCAGGAAACCGATTTCAGGAGGTAGACTGGAATTGCATTTAAAGCATAGGAAAAGAGGCAGAAGGTCGACAATGATGCACTTGGCCAAAAAGGGCGTATGCGTTTTTTCCTGAATATATTCAGGAAAAAACGCATACGCCCTTTTTGGCCAACCAAGCAAGCTTGCAAAGGAAATCTGCACTACAATGAAGTCTCAATTCCGCCCCGTCAAAAGGGCCATCTGAAAAAAGTGTAAAATCCAGAAAGGCAGGACAGGCCATGGAGAACTGGGAGCCTTGTTATGCTGATGGGCGGGATGTAACTTGCCAACAGCCACTCGGGAGAAGTGTATGGTGTTTCCTGAAACATCTAAAAAACAAAGCAACAGAGCCTAGGGCACTTCCACTTATGGTCCTATAGCTTAGGGAAATTAAAATCAAAAAGACACAGCCACCCCAAAGTTTGGGATGGCTCTGTTTACAAGAAACTCGTTTACGGTACAAGTTCAATATCGCATAAAGCGAAAAATGGATAAAGAAGTTGTGGTACTTACGTACAATGCAATATCACTCAGCAATGACATCTATGTCATCAGGCCCATAGCAGCATAATGAGTGCATTCAGGTATGATGATTCTAACTGAAATAAGTCACACAGAAAAAGAAACATCATAAGATATTACTAATACACGGAATGTAAACTTGGCTACACAGGAACTGAATTTCAAAACAGAACATGGTCCCAAATTTAGAAAACCAACTTATGCTTGCTTAAGGGGAAAGGTGAGTTGGGGTGCTGCATAAAACCAGAGATTGAAATGAGCACAGATAAAGTTCCTTAAGCCAAATATGTAATAGACAAGAGCTACTCCTTGCTCAACGAAATGGACTCAAAACCCCATATTAAACGCCTAATAATGTACCTGACTAGTAAGTATCTTAAAACCTATGGATTGCTATGTCTCTGAAAGTGAATCAATCGTGAGTACAGGGGCAAAAACGCAGCAGTGATAGGATTGGAGAGTTTTGGTGAGCAAATGAAGACCCTTTGAAGTCATATTGCATGGTACCCATTCCACGGGTCTCAACTCTCCAGGTTTAAGGGATTCTTCCTTCAGCTAAAACATGCATGTGGAACCCAGAGTATGATCAACCGTGTGATCGGGAGACGTGTTGAAATATGTCTCAGTTCTCGTCCCCTGGTACTCGGGTGCAACATTCCAGATGCTTTACTAACACTCTCCCGACTTGGAGAGTCAGTGCCTTTAACCTCCTGTTTGGCCCAGTTTGCAAATTCCGCGGAAGATGAACAGGAATAGGGAGAACCAATGAGAGACTAGCTGGAGGTGTCTGGACGGGAAAATTTAACTCTCATTTCCCACCAGGAAGAGGAATTAACCAAAGGCTCAGCGTGCCATGCCGGAACCAGATTAGGGCCTGAAGCAATCCTGCGGTGTTGCGGCCAGCTCACAAGAAAGCGAGTTGAAGAAAGGAGCTCAGGGGCACTGTAATTCACAAACCTGCAGAGTTATAAATGACAGCTATCATCCAAAAATATACTGAAGTAAGGCTGCCAAGAGGACTTGAAAGCCGGGCAGAATTGCAGGAAACCGATTTCAGGAGGTAGACTGGAATTGCATGTAAAGCATAGGAAAAGAGGCAGAAGGTCGACAATGATGCACTTGGCCAAAAAGGGCGTATGCGTTTTTCCTGAATATATTCAGGAAAAAACGCATACGCCCTTTTTGGCCAACCAAGCAAGCTTGCAAAGGAAATCTGCACTACAATGAAGTCTCACTCCCCCCCCCCCCCCCGTCAAAAGGGCCATCTGAAAAAAGTGTAAAATCCAGAAAGGCAGGACAGGCCATGGAGAACTGGGAGCCTTGTTATGCTGATGGGCGGGATGTAAATTGCCAACAGCCACTCGGGAGAAGTGTATGGTGTTTCCTGAAACATCTAAAAAACAAAGCAACAGAGCCTAGGGCACTTCCACTTATGGTCCTATAGCTTAGGGAAATTAAAATCAAAAAGACACAGCCACCCCAAAGTTTGGGATGGCTCTGTTTACAAGAAACTCGTTTACGGTACAAGTTCAATATCGCATAAAGCGAAAAATGGATAAAGAAGTTGTGGTAATTACGTACAATGCAATATCACTCAGCAATGACATCTATGTCATCAGGCCCATAGCAGCATAATGAGTGGATTCAGGTATGATGATTCTAACTGAAATAAGTCACACAGAAAAAGAAACATCATAAGATATCACTAATACACGGAATGTAAACTTGGCTATACAGGAACTGAATTTCAAAACAGAACATGGTCCCAAATTTAGAAAACCAACTTATGCTTGCTTAAGGGGAAAGGTGAGTTGGGGTGCTGCATAAAACCAGAGATTGAAATGAGCACAGATAAAGTTCCTTAAGCCAAATATGTAATAGACAAGAGCTACTCCTTGCTCAACGAAATGGACTCAAAACCCCATATTAAACGCCTAATAATGTACCTGACTAGTAAGTATCTTAAAACCTATGGATTGCTATGTCTCTGAAAGTGAATCAATCGTGAGTACAGGGGCAAAAACGCAGCAGTGATAGGATTGGAGAGTTTTGGTGAGCAAATGAAGACCCTTTGAAGTCATATTGCATGGTACCCATTCCACGGGTCTCAACTCTCCAGGTTTAAGGGATTCTTCCTTCAGCTAAAACATGCATGTGGAACCCAGAGTATGATCAACCGTGTGATCGGGAGACGTGTTGAAATATGTCTCAGTTCTCGTCCCCTGGTACTCGGGTGCAACATTCCAGATGCTTTACTAACACTCTCCCGACTTGGAGAGTCAGTGCCTTTAACCTCCTCTTTGGCCCAGTTTGCAAATTCCGCGGAAGATGAACAGGAATAGGGAGAACCAATGAGAGACTAGCTGGAGGTGTCTGGACGGGAAAATTTAACTCTCATTTCCCACCAGGAAGAGGAATTAACCAAAGGCTCAGCGTGCCATGCCGGAACCAGATTAGGGCCTGAAGCAATCCTGCGGTGTTGCGGCCAGCTCACAAGAAAGCGAGTTGAAGAAAGGAGCTCAGGGGCACTGTAATTCACAAACCTGCAGAGTTATAAATGACAGCTATCATCCAAAAATATACTGAAGTAAGGCTGCCAAGAGGACTTGAAAGCCGGGCAGAATTGCAGGAAACCGATTTCAGGAGGTAGACTGGAATTGCATGTAAAGCATAGGAAAAGAGGCAGAAGGTCGACAATGATGCACTTGGCCAAAAAGGGCGTATGCGTTTTTTCCTGAATATATTCAGGAAAAAACGCATACGCCCTTTTTGGCCAACCAAGCAAGCTTGCAAAGGAAATCTGCACTACAATGAAGTCTCACTCCCCCCCCCCCCCGTCAAAAGGGCCATCTGAAAAAAGTGTAAAATCCAGAAATGCAGGACAGGCCATGGAGAACTGGGAGCCTTGTTATGCTGATGGGCGGGATGTAAATTGCCAACAGCCACTCGGGAGAAGTGTATGGTGTTTCCTGAAACATCTAAAAAACAAAGCAACAGAGCCTAGGGCACTTCCACTTATGGTCCTATAGCTTAGGGAAATTAAAATCAAAAAGACACAGCCACCCCAAAGTTTGGGATGGCTCTGTTTACAAGAAACTCGTTTACGGTACAAGTTCAATATCGCATAAAGCGAAAAATGGATAAAGAAGTTGTGGTACTTACGTACAATGCAATATCACTCAGCAATGACATCTATGTCATCAGGCCCATAGCAGCATAATGAGTGGATTCAGGTATGATGATTCTAACTGAAATAAGTCACACAGAAAAAGAAACATCATAAGATATCACTAATACACGGAATGTAAACTTGGCTACACAGGAACTGAATTTCAAAACAGAACATGGTCCCCAAATTTAGAAAACCAACTTATGCTTGCTTAAGGGGAAAGGTGAGTTGGGGTGCTGCATAAAACCAGAGATTGAAATGAGCACAGATAAAGTTCCTTAAGCCAAATATGTAATAGACAAGAGCTACTCCTTGCTCAACGAAATGGACTCAAAACCCCATATTAAACGCCTAATAATGTACCTGACTAGTAAGTATCTTAAAACCTATGGATTGCTATGTCTCTGAAAGTGAATCAATCGTGAGTACAGGGGCAAAAACGCAGCAGTGATAGGATTGGAGAGTTTTGGTGAGCAAATGAAGACCCTTTGAAGTCATATTGCATGGTACCCATTCCACGGGTCTCCACTCTCCAGGTTTAAGGGATTCTTCCTTCAGCTAAAACATGCATGTGGAACCCAGAGTATGATCAACCGTGTGATCGGGAGACGTGTTGAAATATGTCTCAGTTCTCGTCCCCTGGTACTCGGGTGCAACATTCCAGATGCTTTACTAACACTCTCCCGACTTGGAGAGTCAGTGCCTTTAACCTCCTGTTTGGCCCAGTTTGCAAATTCCGCGGAAGATGAACAGGAATAGGGAGAACCAATGAGAGACTAGCTGGAGGTGTCTGGACGGGAAAATTTAACTCTCATTTCCCACCAGGAAGAGGAATTAACCAAAGGCTCAGCGTGCCATGCCGGAACCAGATTAGGGCCTGAAGCAATCCTGCGGTGTTGCGGCCAGCTCACAAGAAAGCGAGTTGAAGAAAGGAGCTCAGGGGCACTGTAATTCACAAACCTGCAGAGTTATAAATGACAGCTATCATCCAAAAATATACTGAAGTAAGGCTGCCAAGAGGACTTGAAAGCCGGGCAGAATTGCAGGAAACCGATTTCAGGAGGTAGACTGGAATTGCATTTAAAGCATAGGAAAAGAGGCAGAAGGTCGACAATGATGCACTTGGCCAAAAAGGGCGTATGCGTTTTTTCCTGAATATATTCAGTAAAAAACGCATACGCCCTTTTTGGCCAACCAAGCAAGCTTGCAAAGGAAATCTGCACTACAATGAAGTCTCACTTCCGCCCCGTCAAAAGGGCCATCAGAAAAAAGTGTAAAATCCAGAAAGGCAGGACAGGCCATGGAGAACTGGGAGCCTTGTTATGCTGATGGGCGGGATGTAACTTGCCAACAGCCACTCGGGAGAAGTGTATGGTGTTTCCTGAAACATCTAAAAAACAAAGCAACAGAGCCTAGGGCACTTCCACTTATGGTCCTATAGCTTAGGGAAATTAAAATCAAAAAGACACAGCCACCCCAAAGTTTGGGATGGCTCTGTTTACAAGAAACTCGTTTACGGTACAAGTTCAATATCGCATAAAGCGAAAAATGGATAAAGAAGTTGTGGTACTTACGTACAATGCAATATCACTCAGCAATGACATCTATGTCATCAGGCCCATAGCAGCATAATGAGTGGATTCAGGTATGATGATTCTAACTGAAATAAGTCACACAGAAAAAGAAACATCATAAGATATCACTAATACACGGAATGTAAACTTGGCTACACAGGAACTGAATTTCAAAACAGAACATGGTCCCAAATTTAGAAAACCAACTTATGCTTGCTTAAGGGGAAAGGTGAGTTGGGGTGCTGCATAAAACCAGAGATTGAAATGAGCACAGATAAAGTTCCTTAAGCCAAATATGTAATAGACAAGAGCTACTCCTTGCTCAACGAAATGGACTCAAAACCCCATATTAAACGCCTAATAATGTACCTGACTAGTAAGTATCTTAAAACCTATGGATTGCTATGTCTCTGAAAGTGAATCAATCGTGAGTACAGGGGCAAAAACGCAGCAGTGATAGGATTGGAGAGTTTTGGTGAGCAAATGAAGACCCTTTGAAGTCATATTGCATGGTACCCATTCCACGGGTCTCCACTCTCCAGGTTTAAGGGATTCTTCCTTCAGCTAAAACATGCATGTGGAACCCAGAGTATGATCAACCGTGTGATCGGGAGACGTGTTGAAATATGTCTCAGTTCTCGTCCCCTGGTACTCGGGTGCAACATTCCAGATGCTTTACTAACACTCTCCCGACTTGGAGAGTCAGTGCCTTTAACCTCCTGTTTGGCCCAGTTTGCAAATTCCGCGGAAGATGAACAGGAATAGGGAGAACCAATGAGAGACTAGCTGGAGGTGTCTGGACGGGAAAATTTAACTCTCATTTCCCACCAGGAAGAGGAATTAACCAAAGGCTCAGCGTGCCATGCCGGAACCAGATTAGGGCCTGAAGCAATCCTGCGGTGTTGCGGCCAGCTCACAAGAAAGCGAGTTGAAGAAAGGAGCTCAGGGGCACTGTAATTCACAAACCTGCAGAGTTATAAATGACAGCTATCATCCAAAAATATACTGAAGTAAGGCTGCCAAGAGGACTTGAAAGCCGGGCAGAATTGCAGGAAACCGATTTCAGGAGGTAGACTGGAATTGCATTTAAAGCATAGGAAAAGAGGCAGAAGGTCGACAATGATGCCCTTGGCCAAAAAGGGCGTATGCGTTTTTTCCTGAATATATTCAGGAAAAAACGCATACGCCCTTTTTGGCCAACCAAGCAAGCTTGCAAAGGAAATCTGCACTACAATGAAGTCTCACTTCCCCCCCGTCAAAAGGGCCATCTGAAAAAAGTGTAAAATCCAGAAAGGCAGGACAGGCCATGGAGAACTGGGAGCCTTGTTATGCTGATGGGCGGGATGTAACTTGCCAACAGCCACTCGGGAGAAGTGTATGGTGTTTCCTGAAACATCTAAAAAACAAAGCAACAGAGCCTAGGGCACTTCCACTTATGGTCCTATAGCTTAGGGAAATTAAAATCAAAAAGACACAGCCACCCCAAAGTTTGGGATGGCTCTGTTTACAAGAAACTCATTTACGGTGCAAGTTCAATATCGCATAAAGCGAAAAATGGATAAAGAAGTTGTGGTACTTACGTACAATGCAATATCACTCAGCAATGACATCTATGTCATCAGGCCCATAGCAGCATAATGAGTGGATTCAGGTATGATGATTCTAACTGAAATAAGTCACACAGAAAAAGAAACATCAT
Organism: Orcinus orca; assembly: GCF_937001465.1. Lineage (NCBI taxonomy): Eukaryota > Metazoa > Chordata > Mammalia > Artiodactyla > Delphinidae > Orcinus > Orcinus orca. The sequence continues at coordinate 261,450 of NW_026043962.1, read as the reverse complement.
AAGATATCACTAATACACGGATTGTAAACTTGGCTACACAGGAACTGAATTTCAAAACAGAACATGGTCCCAAATTTAGAAAACCAACTTATGCTTGCTTAAGGGGAAAGGTGTGTTGGGGTGCTGCATAAAACCAGAGATTGAAATGAGCACAGATAAAGTTCCTTAAGCCAAATATGTAATAGACAAGAGCTACTCCTTGCTCAACGAAATGGACTCAAAACCCCATATTAAACGCCTAATAATGTACCTGACTAGTAAGTATCTTAAAACCTATGGATTGCTATGTCTCTGAAAGTGAATCAATCGTGAGTACAGGGGCAAAAACGCAGCAGTGATAGGATTGGAGAGTTTTGGTGAGCAAATGAAGACCCTTTGAAGTCATATTGCATGGTACCCATTCCACGGGTCTCAACTCTCCAGGTTTAAGGGATTCTTCCTTCAGCTAAAACATGCATGTGGAACCCAGAGTATGATCAACCGTGTGATCGGGAGACGTGTTGAAATATGTCTCAGTTCTCGTCCCCTGGTACTCGGGTGCAACATTCCAGATGCTTTACTAACACTCTCCCGACTTGGAGAGTCAGTGCCTTTAACCTCCTGTTTGGCCCAGTTTGCAAATTCCGCGGAAGATGAACAGGAATAGGGAGAACCAATGAGAGACTAGCTGGAGGTGTCTGGACGGGAAAATTTAACTCTCATTTCCCACCAGGAAGAGGAATTAACCAAAGGCTCAGCGTGCCATGCCGGAACCAGATTAGGGCCTGAAGCAATCCTGCGGTGTTGCGGCCAGCTCACAAGAAAGCGAGTTGAAGAAAGGAGCTCAGGGGCACTGTAATTCAAAAACCTGCAGAGTTATAAATGACAGCTATCATCCAAAAATATACTGAAGTAAGGCTGCCAAGAGGACTTGAAAGACGGGCAGAATTGCAGGAAACCGATTTCAGGAGGTAGACTGGAATTGCATTTAAAGCATAGGAAAAGAGGCAGAAGGTCGACAATGATGCACTTGGCCAAAAAGGGCGTATGCGTTTTTTCCTGAATATATTCAGGAAAAAACGCATACGCCCTTTTTGGCCAACCAAGCAAGCTTGCAAAGGAAATCTGCACTACAATGAAGTCTCACTTCCCCCCCGTCAAAAGGGCCATCTGAAAAAAGTGTAAAATCCAGAAAGGCAGGACAGGCCATGGAGAACTGGGAGCCTTGTTATGCTGATGGGCGGGATGTAACTTGCCAACAGCCACTCGGGAGAAGTGTATGGTGTTTCCTGAAACATCTAAAAAACAAAGCAACAGAGCCTAGGGCACTTCCACTTATGGTCCTATAGCTTAGGGAAATTAAAATCAAAAAGACACAGCCACCCCAAAGTTTGGGATGGCTCTGTTTACAAGAAACTCGTTTACGGTACAAGTTCAATATCGCATAAAGCGAAAACTGGATAAAGAAGTTGTGGTACTTACGTACAATGCAATATCACTCAGCAATGACATCTATGTCATCAGGCCCATAGCAGCATAATGAGTGGATTCAGGTATGATGATTCTAACTGAAATAAGTCACACAGAAAAAGAAACATCATAAGATATCACTAATACACGGAATGTAAACTTGGCTACACAGGAACTGGATTTCAAAACAGAACATGGTCCCAAATTTAGAAAACCAACTTATGCTTGCTTAAGGGGAAAGGTGAGTTGGGGTGCTGCATAAAACCAGAGATTGAAATGAGCACAGATAAAGTTCCTTAAGCCAAATATGTAATAGACAAGAGCTACTCCTTGCTCAACGAAATGGACTCAAAACCCCATATTAAACGCCTAATAATGTACCTGACTAGTAAGTATCTTAAAACCTATGGATTGCTATGTCTCTGAAAGTGAATCAATCGTGAGTACAGGGGCAAAAACGCAGCAGTGATAGGATTGGAGAGTTTTGGTGAGCAAATGAAGACCCTTTGAAGTCATATTGCATGGTACCCATTCCACGGGTCTCAACTCTCCAGGTTTAAGGGATTCTTCCTTCAGCTAAAACATGCATGTGGAACCCAGAGTATGATCAACCGTGTGATCGGGAGACGTGTTGAAATATGTCTCAGTTCTCGTCCCCTGGTACTCGGGTACAACATTCCAGATGCTTTACTAACACTCTCCCGACTTGGAGAGTCAGTGCCTTTAACCTCCTGTTTGGCCCAGTTTGCAAATTCCGCGGAAGATGAACAGGAATAGGGAGAACCAATGAGAGACTAGCTGGAGGTGTCTGGACGGGAAAATTTAACTCTCATTTCCCACCAGGAAGAGGAATTAACCAAAGGCTCAGCGTGCCATGCCGGAACCAGATTAGGGCCTGAAGCAATCCTGCGGTGTTGCGGCCAGCTCACAAGAAAGCGAGTTGAAGAAAGGAGCTCAGGGGCACTGTAATTCACAAACCTGCAGAGTTATAAATGACAGCTATCATCCAAAAATATACTGAAGTAAGGCTGCCAAGAGGACTTGAAAGCTGGGCAGAATTGCAGGAAACCGATTTCAGGAGGTAGACTGGAATTGCATTTAAAGCATAGGAAAAGAGGCAGAAGGTCGACAATGATGCCCTTGGCCAAAAAGGGCGTATGCGTTTTTTCCTAAATATATTCAGGAAAAAACGCATACGCCCTTTTTGGCCAACCAAGCAAGCTTGCAAAGGAAATCTGCACTACAATGAAGTCTCACTTCCCCCCCGTCAAAAGGGCCATCTGAAAAAAGTGTAAAATCCAGAAAGGCAGGACAGGCCATGGAGAACTGGGAGCCTTGTTATGCTGATGGGCGGGATGTAACTTGCCAACAGCCACTCGGGAGAAGTGTATGGTGTTTCCTGAAACATCTAAAAAACAAAGCAACAGAGCCTAGGGCACTTCCACTTATGGTCCTATAGCTTAGGGAAATTAAAATCAAAAAGACACAGCCACCCCAAAGTTTGGGATGGCTCTGTTTACAAGAAACTCATTTACGGTGCAAGTTCAATATCGCATAAAGCGAAAAATGGATAAAGAAGTTGTGGTACTTACGTACAATGCAATATCACTCAGCAATGACATCTATGTCATCAGGCCCATAGCAGCATAATGAGTGGATTCAGGTATGATGATTCTAACTGAAATAAGTCACACAGAAAAAGAAACATCATAAGATATCACTAATACACGGATTGTAAACTTGGCTACACAGGAACTGAATTTCAAAACAGAACATGGTCCCAAATTTAGAAAACCAACTTATGCTTGCTTAAGGGGAAAGGTGTGTTGGGGTGCTGCATAAAACCAGAGATTGAAATGAGCACAGATAAAGTTCCTTAAGCCAAATATGTAATAGACAAGAGCTACTCCTTGCTCAACGAAATGGACTCAAAACCCCATATTAAACGCCTAATAATGTACCTGACTAGTAAGTATCTTAAAACCTATGGATTGCTATGTCTCTGAAAGTGAATCAATCGTGAGTACAGGGGCAAAAACGCAGCAGTGATAGGATTGGAGAGTTTTGGTGAGCAAATGAAGACCCTTTGAAGTCATATTGCATGGTACCCATTCCACGGGTCTCAACTCTCCAGGTTTAAGGGATTCTTCCTTCAGCTAAAACATGCATGTGGAACCCAGAGTATGATCAACCGTGTGATCGGGAGACGTGTTGAAATATGTCTCAGTTCTCGTCCCCTGGTACTCGGGTGCAACATTCCAGATGCTTTACTAACACTCTCCCGACTTGGAGAGTCAGTGCCTTTAACCTCCTGTTTGGCCCAGTTTGCAAATTCCGCGGAAGATGAACAGGAATAGGGAGAACCAATGAGAGACTAGCTGGAGGTGTCTGGACGGGAAAATTTAACTCTCATTTCCCACCAGGAAGAGGAATTAACCAAAGGCTCAGCGTGCCATGCCGGAACCAGATTAGGGCCTGAAGCAATCCTGCGGTGTTGCGGCCAGCTCACAAGAAAGCGAGTTGAAGAAAGGAGCTCAGGGGCACTGTAATTCACAAACCTGCAGAGTTATAAATGACAGCTATCATCCAAAAATATACTGAAGTAAGGCTGCCAAGAGGACTTGAAAGACGGGCAGAATTGCAGGAAACCGATTTCAGGAGGTAGACTGGAATTGCATTTAAAGCATAGGAAAAGAGGCAGAAGGTCGACAATGATGCACTTGGCCAAAAAGGGCGTATGCGTTTTTTCCTGAATATATTCAGGAAAAAACGCATACGCCCTTTTTGGCCAACCAAGCAAGCTTGCAAAGGAAATCTGCACTACAATGAAGTCTCACTTCCCCCCCGTCAAAAGGGCCATCTGAAAAAAGTGTAAAATCCAGAAAGGCAGGACAGGCCATGGAGAACTGGGAGCCTTGTTATGCTGATGGGCGGGATGTAACTTGCCAACAGCCACTCGGGAGAAGTGTATGGTGTTTCCTGAAACATCTAAAAAACAAAGCAACAGAGCCTAGGGCACTTCCACTTATGGTCCTATAGCTTAGGGAAATTAAAATCAAAAAGACACAGCCACCCCAAAGTTTGGGATGGCTCTGTTTACAAGAAACTCGTTTACGGTACAAGTTCAATATCGCATAAAGCGAAAACTGGATAAAGAAGTTGTGGTACTTACGTACAATGCAATATCACTCAGCAATGACATCTATGTCATCAGGCCCATAGCAGCATAATGAGTGGATTCAGGTATGATGATTCTAACTGAAATAAGTCACACAGAAAAAGAAACATCATAAGATATCACTAATACACGGAATGTAAACTTGGCTACACAGGAACTGGATTTCAAAACAGAACATGGTCCCAAATTTAGAAAACCAACTTATGCTTGCTTAAGGGGAAAGGTGAGTTGGGGTGCTGCATAAAACCAGAGATTGAAATGAGCACAGATAAAGTTCCTTAAGCCAAATATGTAATAGACAAGAGCTACTCCTTGCTCAACGAAATGGACTCAAAACCCCATATTAAACGCCTAATAATGTACCTGACTAGTAAGTATCTTAAAACCTATGGATTGCTATGTCTCTGAAAGTGAATCAATCGTGAGTACAGGGGCAAAAACGCAGCAGTGATAGGATTGGAGAGTTTTGGTGAGCAAATGAAGACCCTTTGAAGTCATATTGCATGGTACCCATTCCACGGGTCTCAACTCTCCAGGTTTAAGGGATTCTTCCTTCAGCTAAAACATGCATGTGGAACCCAGAGTATGATCAACCGTGTGATCGGGAGACGTGTTGAAATATGTCTCAGTTCTCGTCCCCTGGTACTCGGGTACAACATTCCAGATGCTTTACTAACACTCTCCCGACTTGGAGAGTCAGTGCCTTTAACCTCCTGTTTGGCCCAGTTTGCAAATTCCGCGGAAGATGAACAGGAATAGGGAGAACCAATGAGAGACTAGCTGGAGGTGTCTGGACGGGAAAATTTAACTCTCATTTCCCACCAGGAAGAGGAATTAACCAAAGGCTCAGCGTGCCATGCCGGAACCAGATTAGGGCCTGAAGCAATCCTGCGGTGTTGCGGCCAGCTCACAAGAAAGCGAGTTGAAGAAAGGAGCTCAGGGGCACTGTAATTCACAAACCTGCAGAGTTATAAATGACAGCTATCATCCAAAAATATACTGAAGTAAGGCTGCCAAGAGGACTTGAAAGCCGGGCAGAATTGCAGGAAACCGATTTCAGGAGGTAGACTGGAATTGCATTTAAAGCATAGGAAAAGAGGCAGAAGGTCGACAATGATGCACTTGGCCAAAAAGGGCGTATGCGTTTTTTCCTGAATATATTCAGGAAAAAACGCATACGCCCTTTTTGGCCAACCAAGCAAGCTTGCAAAGGAAATCTGCACTACAATGAAGTCTCACTCCCCCCCCCCGCCCCGTCAAAAGGGCCATCTGAAAAAAGTGTAAAATCCAGAAAGGCAGGACAGGCCATGGAGAACTGGGAGCCTTGTTATGCTGATTGACGGGATGTAAATTGCCAACAGCCACTCGGGAGAAGTGTATGGTGTTTCCTGAAACATCTAAAAAACAAAGCAACAGAGCCTAGGGCACTTCCACTTATGGTCCTGCAGCTTAGGGAAATTAAAATCAAAAAGACACAGCCACCCCAAAGTTTGGGATGGCTCTGTTTACAAGAAACTCATTTACGGTACAAGTTCAATATCGCATAAAGCGAAAACTGGATAAAGAAGTTGTGGTACTTACGTACAATGCAATATCACTCAGCAATGACATCGATGTCATCAGGTCCATAGCAGCATAATGAGTGGATTCAGGTATGATGATTCTAACTGAAATAAGTCACACAGAAAAAGAAACATCATAAGATATCACTAATACACGGAATGTAAACTTGGCTACACAGGAACTGAATTTCAAAACAGAACATGGTCCCAAATTTAGAAAATCAACTTATGCTTGCTTAAGGGGAAAGGTGAGTTGGGGTGCTGCATAAAACCAGAGATTGAAATGAGCACAGATAAAGTTCCTTAAGCCAAATATGTAATAGACAAGAGCTACTCCTTGCTCAACGAAATGGACTCAAAACCCCATATTAAACGCCTAATAATGTACCTGACTAGTAAGTATCTTAAAACCTATGGATTGCTATGTCTCTGAAAGTGAATCAATCGTGAGTACAGGGGCAAAAACGCAGCAGTGATAGGATTGGAGAGTTTTGGTGAGCAAATGAAGACCCTTTGAAGTCATATTGCATGGTACCCATTCCACGGGTCTCAACTCTCCAGGTTTAAGGGATTCTTCCTTCAGCTAAAACATGCATGTGGAACCCAGAGTATGATCAACCGTGTGATCGGGAGACGTGTTGAAATATGTCTCAGTTCTCGTCCCCTGGTACTCGGGTGCAACATTCCAGATGCTTTACTAACACTCTCCCGACTTGGAGAGTCAGTGCCTTTAACCTCCTCTTTGGCCCAGTTTGCAAATTCCACGGAAGATGAACAGGAATAGGGAGAACCAATGAGAGACTAGCTGGAGGTGTCTGGACGGGAAAATTTAACTCTCATTTCCCACCAGGAAGAGGAATTAACCAAAGGCTCAGCGTGCCATGCCGGAACCAGATTAGGGCCTGAAGCAATCCTGCGGTGTTGCGGCCAGCTCACAAGAAAGCGAGTTGAAGAAAGGAGCTCAGGGGCACTGTAATTCACAAACCTGCAGAGTAATAAATGACAGCTATCATCCAAAAATATACTGAAGTAAGGCTGCCAAGAGGACTTGAAAGCCGGGCAGAATTGCAGGAAACCGATTTCAGGAGGTAGACTGGAATTGCATTTAAAGCATAGGAAAAGAGGCAGAAGGTCGACAATGATGCACTTGGCCAAAAAGGGCGTATGCGTTTTTTCCTGAATATATTCAGGAAAAAACGCATACGCCCTTTTTGGCCAACCAAGCAAGCTTGCAAAGGAAATCTGCACTACAATGAAGTCTCACTTCCCCCCCGTCAAAAGGGCCATCTGAAAAAAGTGTAAAATCCAGAAAGGCAGGACAGGCCATGGAGAACTGGGAGCCTTGTTATGCTGATGGGCGGGATGTAACTTGCCAACAGCCACTCGGGAGAAGTGTATGGTGTTTCCTGAAACATCTAAAAAACAAAGCAACAGAGCCTAGGGCACTTCCACTTATGGTCCTATAGCTTAGGGAAATTAAAATCAAAAAGACACAGCCACCCCAAAGTTTGGGATGGCTCTGTTTACAAGAAACTCGTTTACGGTACAAGTTCAATATCGCATAAAGCGAAAAATGGATAAAGAAGTTGTGGTACTTACGTACAATGCAATATCACTCAGCAATGACATCTATGTCATCAGGCCCATAGCAGCATAATGAGTGGATTCAGGTATGATGATTCTAACTGAAATAAGTCACACAGAAAAAGAAACATCATAAGATATCACTAATACACGGAATGTAAACTTCGCTACACAGAAACTGAATTTCAAAACAGAACATGGTCCCAAATTTAGAAAACCAACTTATGCTTGCTTAAGGGGAAAGGTGAGTTGGGGTGCTGCATAAAACCAGAGATTGAAATGAGCACAGATAAAGTTCCTTAAGCCAAATATGTAATAGACAAGAGCTACTCCTTGCTCAACGAAATGGACTCAAAACCCCATATTAAACGCCTAATAATGTACCTGACTAGTAAGTATCTTAAAACCTATGGATTGCTATGTCTCTGAAAGTGAATCAATCGTGAGTACAGGGGCAAAAACGCAGCAGTGATAGGATTGGAGAGTTTTGGTGAGCAAATGAAGACCCTTTGAAGTCATATTGCATGGTACCCATTCCACGGGTCTCAACTCTCCAGGTTTAAGGGATTCTTCCTTCAGCTAAAGCATGCATGTGGAACCCAGAGTATGATCAACCGTGTGATCGGGAGACGTGTTGAAATATGTCTCAGTTCTCGTCCCCTGGTACTCGGGTGCAACATTCCAGATGCTTTACTAACACTCTCCCGACTTGGAGAGTCAGTGCCTTTAACCTCCTGTTTGGCCCAGTTTGCAAATTCCGCGGAAGATGAACAGGAATAGGGAGAACCAATGAGAGACTAGCTGGAGGTGTCTGGACGGGAAAATTTAACTCTCATTTCCCACCAGGAAGAGGAATTAACCAAAGGCTCAGCGTGCCATGCCGGAACCAGATTAGGGCCTGAAGCAATCCTGCGGTGTTGCGGCCAGCTCACAAGAAAGCGAGTTGAAGAAAGGAGCTCAGGGGCACTGTAATTCACAAACCTGCAGAGTTATAAATGACAGCTATCATCCAAAAATATACTGAAGTAAGGCTGCCAAGAGGACTTGAAAGCCGGGCAGAATTGCAGGAAACCGATTTCAGGAGGTAGACTGGAATTGCATTTAAAGCATAGGAAAAGAGGCAGAAGGTCGACAATGATGCACTTGGCCAAAAAGGGCGTATGCGTTTTTTCCTGAATATATTCAGGAAAAAACGCATACGCCCTTTTTGGCCAACCAAGCAAGCTTGCAAAGGAAATCTGCACTACAATGAAGTCTCACTTCCCCCCTGTCAAAAGGGCCATCTGAAAAAAGTGTAAAATCCAGAAAGGCAGGACAGGCCATGGAGAACTGGGAGCCTTGTTATGCTGATGGGCGGGATGTAACTTGCCAACAGCCACTCGGGAGAAGTGTATGGTGTTTCCTGAAACATCTAAAAAACAAAGCAACAGAGCCTAGGGCACTTCCACTTATGGTCCTATAGCTTAGGGAAATTAAAATCAAAAAGACACAGCCACCCCAAAGTTTGGGATGTCTCTGTTTACAAGAAACTCGTTTACGGTACAAGTTCAATATCGCATAAAGCTAAAAATGGATAAAGAAGTTGTGGTACTTACGTACAATGCAATATCACTCAGCAATGACATCTATGTCATCAAGCCCATAGCAGCATAATGAGTGGATTCAGGTATGATGATTCTAACTGAAATAAGTCACACAGAAAAAGAAACATCATAAGATATCACTAATACACGGAATGTAAACTTGGCTACACAGGAACTGAATTTCAAAACAGAACATGGTCCCAAATTTAGAAAACCAACTTATGCTTGCTTAAGGGGAAAGGTGAGTTGGGGTGCTGCATAAAACCAGAGATTGAAATGAGCACAGAGAAAGTTCCTTAAGCCAAATATGTAATAGACAAGAGCTACTCCTTGCTCAACGAAATGGACTCAAAACCCCATATTAAACGCCTAATAATGTACCTGACTAGTAAGTATCTTAAAACCTATGGATTGCTATGTCTCTGAAAGTGAATCAATCGTGAGTACAGGGGCAAAAACGCAGCAGTGATAGGATTGGAGAGTTTTGGTGAGCAAATGAAGACCCTTTGAAGTCATATTGCATGGTACCCATTCCACGGGTCTCAACACTCCAGGTTTAAGGGATTCTTCCTTCAGCTAAAACATGCATGTGGAACCCAGAGTATGATCAACCGTGTGATCGGGAGACGTGTTGAAATATGTCTCAGTTCTCGTCCCCTGGTACTCGGGTGCAACATTCCAGATGCTTTACTAACACTCCCCCGACTTGGAGAGTCAGTGCCTTTAACCTCCTGTTTGGCCCAGTTTGCAAATTCCGCGGAAGATGAACAGGAATAGGGAGAACCAATGAGAGACTAGCTGGAGGTGTCTGGACGGGAAAATTTAACTCTCATTTCCCACCAGGAAGAGGAATTAACCAAAGGCTCAGCGTGCCATGCCGGAACCAGATTAGGGCCTGAAGCAATCCTGCGGTGTTGCGGCCAGCTCACAAGAAAGCGAGTTGAAGAAAGGAGCTCAGGGGCACTGTAATTCACAAACCTGCAGAGTTATAAATGACAGCTATCATCCAAAAATATACTGAAGTAAGGCTGCCAAGAGGACTTGAAAGCCGGGCAGAATTGCAGGAAACCGATTTCAGGAGGTAGACTGGAATTGCATTTAAAGCATAGGAAAAGAGGCAGAAGGTCGACAATGATGCACTTGGCCAAAAAGGGCGTATGCGTTTTTTCCTGAATATATTCAGGAAAAAACGCATACGCCCTTTTTGGCCAACCAAGCAAGCTTGCAAAGGAAATCTGCACTACAATGAAGTCTCACTTCCCCCCCCCAGTCAAAAGGGCCATCTGAAAAAAGTGTAAAATCCAGAAAGGCAGGACAGGCCATGGAGAACTGGGAGCCTTGTTATGCTGATGGGCGGGATGTAACTTGCCAACAGCCACTCGGGAGAAGTGTATGGTGTTTCCTGAAACATCTAAAAAACAAAGCAACAGAGCCTAGGGCACTTCCACTTATGGTCCTATAGCTTAGGGAAATTAAAATCAAAAAGACACAGCCACCCCAAAGTTTGGGATGGCTCTGTTTACAAGAAACTCGTTTACGGTACAAGTTCAATATCGCATAAAGCGAAAAATGGATAAAGAAGTTGTGGTACTTACGTACAATGCAATATCACTCAGCAATGACATGTATGTCATCAGGTCCATAGCAGCATAATGAGTGGATTCAGGTATGATGATTCTAACTGAAATAAGTCACACAGAAAAAGAAACATCATAAGATATCACTAATACACGGAATGTAAACTTGGCTACACAGGAACTGAATTTCAAAACAGAACATGGTCCCAAATTTAGAAAACCAACTTATGCTTGCTTAAGGGGAAAGGTGAGTTGGGGTGCTGCATAAAACCAGAGATTGAAATGAGCACAGATAAAGTTCCTTAAGCCAAATATGTAATAGACAAGAGCTACTCCTTGCTCAACGAAATGGACTCAAAACCCCATATTAAACGCCTAATAATGTACCTGACTAGTAAGTATCTTAAAACCTATGGATTGCTATGTCTCTGAAAGTGAATCAATCGTGAGTACAGGGGCAAAAACGCAGCAGTGATAGGATTGGAGAGTTTTGGTGAGCAAATGAAGACCCTTTGAAGTCATATTGCATGGTACCCATTCCACGGGTCTCAACTCTCCAGGTTTAAGGGATTCTTCCTTCAGCTAAAACATGCATGTGGAACCCAGAGTATGATCAACCGTGTGATCGGGAGACGTGTTGAAATATGTCTCAGTTCTCGTCCCCTGGTACTCGGGTGCAACATTCCAGATGCTTTACTAACACTCTCCCGACTTGGAGAGTCAGTGCCTTTAACCTCCTGTTTGGCCCAGTTTGCAAATTCCGCGGAAGATGAACAGGAATAGGGAGAACCAATGAGAGACTAGCTGGAGGTGTCTGGACGGGAAAATTTAACTCTCATTTCCCACCAGGAAGAGGAATTAACCAAAGGCTCAGCGTGCCATGCCGGAACCAGATTAGGGCCTGAAGCAATCCTGCGGTGTTGCGGCCAGCTCACAAGAAAGCGAGTTGAAGAAAGGAGCTCAGGGGCACTGTAATTCACAAACCTGCAGAGTTATAAATGACAGCTATCATCCAAAAATATACTGAAGTAAGGCTGCCAAGAGGACTTGAAAGCCGGGCAGAATTGCAGGAAACCGATTTCAGGAGGTAGACTGGAATTGCATTTAAAGCATAGGAAAAGAGGCAGAAGGTCGACAATGATGCACTTGGCCAAAAAGGGCGTATGCGTTTTTTCCTGAATATATTCAGGAAAAAACGCATACGCCCTTTTTGGCCAACCAAGCAAGCTTGCAAAGGAAATCTGCACTACAATGAAGTCTCACTTCCCCCCCGTCAAAAGGGCCATCTGAAAAAAGTGTAAAATCCAGAAAGGCAGGACTGGCCATGGAGAACTGGGAGCCTTGTTATGCTGATGGGCGGGATGTAACTTGCCAACAGCCACTCGGGAGAAGTGTATGGTGTTTCCTGAAACATCTAAAAAACAAAGCAACAGAGCCTAGGGCACTTCCACTTATGGTCCTATAGCTTAGGGAAATTAAAATCAAAAAGACACAGCCACCCCAAAGTTTGGGATGGCTCTGTTTACAAGAAACTCATTTACGGTGCAAGTTCAATATCGCATAAAGCGAAAAATGGATAAAGAAGTTGTGGTACTTACGTACAATGCAATATCACTCAGCAGTGACATCTATGTCATCAGGCCCATAGCAGCATAATGAGTGGATTCAGGTATGATGATTCTAACTGAAATAAGTCACACAGAAAAAGAAACATCATAAGATATCACTAATACACGGAATGTAAACTTGGCTACACAGGAACTGGATTACAAAACAGAACAGAGTCTCAAATTTAGAAAACCAACTTATGCTTGCTTAAGGGGAAAGGTGAGTTGGGGTGCTGCATAAAACCAGAGATTGAAATGAGCACAGATAAAGTTCCTTAAGCCAAATATGTAATAGACAAGAGCTACTCCTTGCTCAACGAAATGGACTCAAAACCCCATATTAAACGCCTAATAATGTACCTGACTAGTAAGTATCTTAAAACCTATGGATTGCTATGTCTCTGAAAGTGAATCAATCGTGAGTACAGGGGCAAAAACGCAGCAGTGATAGGATTGGAGAGTTTTGGTGAGCAAATGAAGACCCTTTGAAGTCATATTGCATGGTACCCATTCCACGGGTCTCAACTCTCCAGGTTTAAGGGATTCTTCCTTCAGCTAAAACATGCATGTGGAACCCAGAGTATGATCAACCGTGTGATCGGGAGACGTGTTGAAATATGTCTCAGTTCTCGTCCCCTGGTACTCGGGTGCAACATTCCAGATGCTTTACTAACACTCTCCCGACTTGGAGAGTCAGTGCCTTTAACCTCCTGTTTGGCCCAGTTTGCAAATTCCGCGGAAGATGAACAGGAATAGGGAGAACCAATGAGAGACTAGCTGGAGGTGTCTGGACGGGAAAATTTAACTCTCATTTCCCACCAGGAAGAGGAATTAACCAAAGGCTCAGCGTGCCATGCCGGAACCAGATTAGGGCCTGAAGCAATCCTGCGGTGTTGCGGCCAGCTCACAAGAAAGCGAGTTGAAGAAAGGAGCTCAGGGGCACTGTAATTCACAAACCTGCAGAGTTATAAATGACAGCTATCATCCAAAAATATACTGAAGTAAGGCTGCCAAGAGGACTTGAAAGCCGGGCAGAATTGCAGGAAACCGATTTCAGGAGGTAGACTGGAATTGCATTTAAAGCATAGGAAAAGAGGCAGAAGGTCGACAATGATGCACTTGGCCAAAAAGGGCGTATGCGTTTTTTCCTGAATATATTCAGGAAAAAACGCATACGCCCTTTTTGGCCAACCAAGCAAGCTTGCAAAGGAAATCTGCACTACAATGAAGTCTCACTTCCCCCCCGTCAAAAGGGCCATCTGAAAAAAGTGTAAAATCCAGAAAGGCAGGACAGGCCATGGAGAACTGGGAGCCTTGTTATGCTGATGGGCGGGATGTAACTTGCCAACAGCCACTCGGGAGAAGTGTATGGTGTTTCCTGAAACATCTAAAAAACAAAGCAACAGAGCCTAGGGCACTTCCACTTATGGTCCTATAGCTTAGGGAAATTAAAATCAAAAAGACACAGCCACCCCAAAGTTTGGGATGGCTCTGTTTACAAGAAACTCATTTACGGTGCAAGTTCAATATCGCATAAAGCGAAAAATGGATAAAGAAGTTGTGGTACTTACGTACAATGCAATATCACTCAGCAGTGACATCTATGTCATCAGGCCCATAGCAGCATAATGAGTGGATTCAGGTATGATGATTCTAACTGAAATAAGTCACACAGAATAAGAAACATCATAAGATATCACTAATACACGGAATGTAAACTTGGCTACACAGGAACTGGATTACAAAACAGAACAGAGTCTCAAATTTAGAAAACCAACTTATGCTTGCTTAAGGGGAAAGGTGAGTTGGGGTGCTGCATAAAACCAGAGATTGAAATGAGCACAGATAAAGTTCCTTAAGCCAAATATGGAATAGACAAGAGCTACTCCTTGCTCAACGAAATGGACTCAAAACCCCATATTAAACGCCTAATAATGTACCTGACTAGTAAGTATCTTAAAACCTATGGATTGCTATGTCTCTGAAAGTGAATCAATCGTGAGTACAGGGGCAAAAACGCAGCAGTGATAGGATTGGAGAGTTTTGGTGAGCAAATGAAGACCCTTTGAAGTCATATTGCATGGTACCCATTCCACGGGTCTCAACTCTCCAGGTTTAAGGGATTCTTCCTTCAGCTAAAACATGCATGTGGAACCCAGAGTATGATCAACCGTGTGATCGGGAGACGTGTTGAAATATGTCTCAGTTCTCGTCCCCTGGTACTCGGGTGCAACATTCCAGATGCTTTACTAACACTCTCCCGACTTGGAGAGTCAGTGCCTTTAACCTCCTGTTTGGCCCAGTTTGCAAATTCCGCGGAAGATGAACAGGAATAGGGAGAACCAATGAGAGACTAGCTGGAGGTGTCTGGACGGGAAAATTTAACTCTCATTTCCCACCAGGAAGAGGAATTAACCAAAGGCTCAGCGTGCCATGCCGGAACCAGATTAGGGCCTGAAGCAATCCTGCGGTGTTGCGGCCAGCTCACAAGAAAGCGAGTTGAAGAAAGGAGCTCAGGGGCACTGTAATTCACAAACCTGCAGAGTTATAAATGACAGCTATCATCCAAAAATATACTGAAGTAAGGCTGCCAAGAGGACTTGAAAGCCGGGCAGAATTGCAGGAAACCGATTTCAGGAGGTAGACTGGAATTGCATTTAAAGCATAGGAAAAGAGGCAGAAGGTCGACAATGATGCACTTGGCCAAAAAGGGCGTATGCGTTTTTTCCTGAATATATTCAGGAAAAAACGCATACGCCCTTTTTGGCCAACCAAGCAAGCTTGCAAAGGAAATCTGCACTACAATGAAGTCTCACTTCCCCCCCGTCAAAAGGGCCATCTGAAAAAAGTGTAAAATCCAGAAAGGCAGGACAGGCCATGGAGAACTGGGAGCCTTGTTATGCTGATGGGCGGGATGTAACTTGCCAACAGCCACTCGGGAGAAGTGTATGGTGTTTCCTGAAACATCTAAAAAACAAAGCAACAGAGCCTAGGGCACTTCCACTTATGGTCCTATAGCTTAGGGAAATTAAAATCAAAAAGACACAGCCACCCCAAAGTTTGGGATGGCTCTGTTTACAAGAAACTCATTTACGGTGCAAGTTCAATATCGCATAAAGCGAAAAATGGATAAAGAAGTTGTGGTACTTACGTACAATGCAATATCACTCAGCAATGACATCTATGTCATCAGGCCCATAGCAGCATAATGAGTGGATTCAGGTATGATGATTCTAACTGAAATAAGTCACACAGAATAAGAAACATCATAAGATATCACTAATACACGGAATGTAAACTTGGCTACACAGGAACTGGATTACAAAACAGAACAGAGTCTCAAATTTAGAAAACCAACTTATGCTTGCTTAAGGGGAAAGGTGAGTTGGGGTGCTGCATAAAACCAGAGATTGAAATGAGCACAGATAAAGTTCCTTAAGCCAAATATGTAATAGACAAGAGCTACTCCTTGCTCAACGAAATGGACTCAAAACCCCATATTAAACGCCTAATAATGTACCTGACTAGTAAGTATCTTAAAACCTATGGATTGCTATGTCTCTGAAAGTGAATCAATCGTGAGTACAGGGGCAAAAACGCAGCAGTGATAGGATTGGAGAGTTTTGGTGAGCAAATGAAGACCCTTTGAAGTCATATTGCATGGTACCCATTCCACGGGTCTCAACTCTCCAGGTTTAAGGGATTCTTCCTTCAGCTAAAACATGCATGTGGAACCCAGAGTATGATCAACCGTGTGATCGGGAGACGTGTTGAAATATGTCTCAGTTCTCGTCCCCTGGTACTCGGGTGCAACATTCCAGATGCTTTACTAACACTCTCCCGACTTGGAGAGTCAGTGCCTTTAACCTCCTGTTTGGCCCAGTTTGCAAATTCCGCGGAAGATGAACAGGAATAGGGAGAACCAATGAGAGACTAGCTGGAGGTGTCTGGACGGGAAAATTTAACTCTCATTTCCCACCAGGAAGAGGAATTAACCAAAGGCTCAGCGTGCCATGCCGGAACCAGATTAGGGCCTGAAGCAATCCTGCGGTGTTGCGGCCAGCTCACAAGAAAGCGAGTTGAAGAAAGGAGCTCAGGGGCACTGTAATTCACAAACCTGCAGAGTTATAAATGACAGCTATCATCCAAAAATATACTGAAGTAAGGCTGCCAAGAGGACTTGAAAGCCGGGCAGAATTGCAGGAAACCGATTTCAGGAGGTAGACTGGAATTGCATTTAAAGCATAGGAAAAGAGGCAGAAGGTCGACAATGATGCACTTGGCCAAAAAGGGCGTATGCGTTTTTTCCTGAATATATTCAGGAAAAAACGCATACGCCCTTTTTGGCCAACCAAGCAAGCTTGCAAAGGAAATCTGCACTACAATGAAGTCTCACTTCCCCCCCCTCAAAAGGGCCATCTGAAAAAAGTGTAAAATCCAGAAAGGCAGGACAGGCCATGGAGAACTGGGAGCCTTGTTATGCTGATGGGCGGGATGTAACTTGCCAACAGCCACTCGGGAGAAGTGTATGGTGTTTCCTGAAACATCTAAAAAACAAAGCAACAGAGCCTAGGGCACTTCCACTTATGGTCCTATAGCTTAGGGAAATTAAAATCAAAAAGACACAGCCACCCCAAAGTTTGGGATGGCTCTGTTTACAAGAAACTCATTTACGGTGCAAGTTCAATATCGCATAAAGCAAAAAATGGATAAAGAAGTTGTGGTACTTACGTACAATGCAATATCACTCAGCAATGACATCTATGTCATCAGGCCCATAGCAGCATAATGAGTGGATTCAGGTATGATGATTCTAACTGAAAGAAGTCACACAGAATAAGAAACATCATAAGATATCACTAATACACGGAATGTAAACTTGGCTACACAGGAACTGGATTACAAAACAGAACAGAGTCTCAAATTTAGAAAACCAACTTATGCTTGCTTAAGGGGAAAGGTGAGTTGGGGTGCTGCATAAAACCAGAGATTGAAATGAGCACAGATAAAGTTCCTTAAGCCAAATATGTAATAGACAAGAGCTACTCCTTGCTCAACGAAATGGACTCAAAACCCCATATTAAACGCCTAATAATGTACCTGACTAGTAAGTATCTTAAAACCTATGGATTGCTATGTCTCTGAAAGTGAATCAATCGTGAGTACAGGGGCAAAAACGCAGCAGTGATAGGATTGGAGAGTTTTGGTGAGCAAATGAAGACCCTTTGAAGTCATATTGCATGGTACCCATTCCACGGGTCTCAACTCTCCAGGTTTAAGGGATTCTTCCTTCAGCTAAAACATGCATGTGGAACCCAGAGTATGATCAACCGTGTGATCGGGAGACGTGTTGAAATATGTCTCAGTTCTCGTCCCCTGGTACTCGGGTGCAACATTCCAGATGCTTTACTAACACTCTCCCGACTTGGAGAGTCAGTGCCTTTAACCTCCTGTTTGGCCCAGTTTGCAAATTCCGCGGAAGATGAACAGGAATAGGGAGAACCAATGAGAGACTAGCTGGAGGTGTCTGGACGGGAAAATTTAACTCTCATTTCCCACCAGGAAGAGGAATTAACCAAAGGCTCAGCGTGCCATGCCGGAACCAGATTAGGGCCTGAAGCAATCCTGCGGTGTTGCGGCCAGCTCACAAGAAAGCGAGTTGAAGAAAGGAGCTCAGGGGCACTGTAATTCACAAACCTGCAGAGTTATAAATGACAGCTATCATCCAAAAATATACTGAAGTAAGGCTGCCAAGAGGACGTGAAAGCCGGGCAGAATTGCAGGAAACCGATTTCAGGAGGTAGACTGGAATTGCATTTAAAGCATAGGAAAAGAGGCAGAAGGTCGACAATGATGCACTTGGCCAAAAAGGGCGTATGCGTTTTTTCCTGAATATATTCAGGAAAAAACGCATACGCCCTTTTTGGCCAACCAAGCAAGCTTGCAAAGGAAATCTGCACTACAATGAAGTCTCACTTCCCCCCCCCCGTCAAAAGGGCCATCTGAAAAAAGTGTAAAATCCAGAAAGGCAGGACAGGCCATGGAGAACTGGGAGCCTTGTTATGCTGATGGGCGGGATGTAACTTGCCAACAGCCACTCGGGAGAAGTGTATGGTGTTTCCTGAAACATCTAAAAAACAAAGCAACAGAGCCTAGGGCACTTCCACTTATGGTCCTATAGCTTAGGGAAATTAAAATCAAAAAGACACAGCCACCCCAAAGTTTGGGATGGCTCTGTTTACAAGAAACTCTTTTACGGTACAAGTTCAATATCGCATAAAGCGAAAAATGGATAAAGAAGTTGTGGTACTTACGTACAATGCAATATCACTCAGCAATGACATCTATGTCATCAGGCCCATAGCAGCATAATGAGTGGATTCAGGTATGATGATTCTAACTGAAATAAGTCACACAGAAAAAGAAACATCATAAGATATCACTAATACACGGAATGTAAACTTGGCTACACAGGAACTGAATTTCAAAACAGAACATGGTCCCAAATTTAGAAAATCAACTTATGCTTGCTTAAGGGGAAAGGTGAGTTGGGGTGCTGCATAAAACCAGAGATTGAAATGAGCACAGATAAAGTTCCTTAAGCCAAATATGTAATAGACAAGAGCTACTCCTTGCTCAACGAAATGGACTCAAAACCCCATATTAAACGCCTAATAATGTACCTGACTAGTAAGTATCTTAAAACCTATGGATTGCTATGTCTCTGAAAGTGAATCAATCGTGAGTACAGGGGCAAAAACGCAGCAGTGATAGGATTGGAGAGTTTTGGTGAGCAAATGAAGACCCTTTGAAGTCATATTGCATGGTACCCATTCCACGGGTCTCAACTCTCCAGGTTTAAGGGATTCTTCCTTCAGCTAAAACATGCATGTGGAACCCAGAGTATGATCAACCGTGTGATCGGGAGACGTGTTGAAATATGTCTCAGTTCTCGTCCCCTGGTACTCGGGTACAACATTCCAGATGCTTTACTAACACTCTCCCGACTTGGAGAGTCAGTGCCTTTAACCTCCTGTTTGGCCCAGTTTGCAAATTCCGCGGAAGATGAACAGGAATAGGGAGAACCAATGAGAGACTAGCTGGAGGTGTCTGGACGGGAAAATTTAACTCTCATTTCCCACCAGGAAGAGGAATTAACCAAAGGCTCAGCGTGCCATGCCGGAACCAGATTAGGGCCTGAAGCAATCCTGCGGTGTTGCGGCCAGCTCACAAGAAAGCGAGTTGAAGAAAGGAGCTCAGGGGCACTGTAATTCACAAACCTGCAGAGTTATAAATGACAGCTATCATCCAAAAATATACTGAAGTAAGGCTGCCAAGAGGACGTGAAAGCCGGGCAGAATTGCAGGAAACCGATTTCAGGAGGTAGACTGGAATTGCATTTAAAGCATAGGAAAAGAGGCAGAAGGTCGACAATGATGCACTTGGCCAAAAAGGGCGTATGCGTTTTTTCCTGAATATATTCAGGAAAAAACGCATACGCCCTTTTTGGCCAACCAAGCAAGCTTGCAAAGGAAATCTGCACTACAATGAAGTCTCACTTCCCCCCCCCGTCAAAAGGGCCATCTGAAAAAAGTGTAAAATCCAGAAAGGCAGGACAGGCCATGGAGAACTGGGAGCCTTGTTATGCTGATGGGCGGGATGTAACTTGCCAACAGCCACTCGGGAGAAGTGTATGGTGTTTCCTGAAACATCTAAAAAACAAAGCAACAGAGCCTAGGGCACTTCCACTTATGGTCCTATAGCTTAGGGAAATTAAAATCAAAAAGACACAGCCACCCCAAAGTTTGGGATGGCTCTGTTTACAAGAAACTCTTTTACGGTACAAGTTCAATATCGCATAAAGCGAAAAATGGATAAAGAAGTTGTGGTACTTACGTACAATGCAATATCACTCAGCAATGACATCTATGTCATCAGGCCCATAGCAGCATAATGAGTGGATTCAGGTATGATGATTCTAACTGAAATAAGTCACACAGAAAAAGAAACATCATAAGATATCACTAATACACGGAATGTAAACTTGGCTACACAGGAACTGAATTTCAAAACAGAACATGGTCCCAAATTTAGAAAATCAACTTATGCTTGCTTAAGGGGAAAGGTGAGTTGGGGTGCTGCATAAAACCAGAGATTGAAATGAGCACAGATAAAGTTCCTTAAGCCAAATATGTAATAGACAAGAGCTACTCCTTGCTCAACGAAATGGACTCAAAACCCCATATTAAACGCCTAATAATGTACCTGACTAGTAAGTATCTTAAAACCTATGGATTGCTATGTCTCTGAAAGTGAATCAATCGTGAGTACAGGGGCAAAAACGCAGCAGTGATAGGATTGGAGAGTTTTGGTGAGCAAATGAAGACCCTTTGAAGTCATATTGCATGGTACCCATTCCACGGGTCTCAACTCTCCAGGTTTAAGGGATTCTTCCTTCAGCTAAAACATGCATGTGGAACCCAGAGTATGATCAACCGTGTGATCGGGAGACGTGTTGAAATATGTCTCAGTTCTCGTCCCCTGGTACTCGGGTACAACATTCCAGATGCTTTACTAACACTCTCCCGACTTGGAGAGTCAGTGCCTTTAACCTCCTGTTTGGCCCAGTTTGCAAATTCCGCGGAAGATGAACAGGAATAGGGAGAACCAATGAGAGACTAGCTGGAGGTGTCTGGACGGGAAAATTTAACTCTCATTTCCCACCAGGAAGAGGAATTAACCAAAGGCTCAGCGTGCCATGCCGGAACCAGATTAGGGCCTGAAGCAATCCTGCGGTGTTGCGGCCAGCTCACAAGAAAGCGAGTTGAAGAAAGGAGCTCAGGGGCACTGTAATTCACAAACCTGCAGAGTTATAAATGACAGCTATCATCCAAAAATATACTGAAGTAAGGCTGCCAAGAGGACTTGAAAGCCGGGCAGAATTGCAGGAAACCGATTTCAGGAGGTAGACTGGAATTGCATTTAAAGCATAGGAAAAGAGGCAGAAGGTCGACAATGATGCACTTGGCCAAAAAGGGCGTATGCGTTTTTTCCTGAATATATTCAGGAAAAAACGCATACGCCCTTTTTGGCCAACCAAGCAAGCTTGCAAAGGAAATCTGCACTACAATGAAGTCTCACTTCCCCCCCCGTCAAAAGGGCCATCTGAAAAAAGTGTAAAATCCAGAAAGGCAGGACAGGCCATGGAGAACTGGGAGCCTTGTTATGCTGATGGGCGGGATGTAAATTGCCAACAGCCACTCGGGAGAAGTGTATGGTGTTTCCTGAAACATCTAAAAAACAAAGCAACAGAGCCTAGGGCACTTCCACTTATGGTCCTATAGCTTAGGGAAATTAAAATCAAAAAGACACAGCCACCCCAAAGTTTGGGATGGCTCTGTTTACAAGAAACTCGTTTACGGTACAAGTTCAATATCGCATAAAGCGAAAAATGGATAAAGAAGTTGTGGTACTTACGTACAATGCAATATCACTCAGCAATGACATCTATGTCATCAGGCCCATAGCAGCATAATGAGTGGATTCAGGTATGATGATTCTAACTGAAATAAGTCACACAGAAAAAGAAACATCATAAGATATCACTAATACATGGAATGTAAACTTGGCTACACAGGAACTGAATTTCAAAACAGAACATGGTCCCAAATTTAGAAAATCAACTTATGCTTGCTTAAGGGGAAAGGTGAGTTGGGGTGCTGCATAAAACCAGAGATTGAAATGAGCACAGATAAAGTTCCTTAAGCCAAATATGTAATAGACAAGAGCTACTCCTTGCTCAACGAAATGGACTCAAAACCCCATATTAAACGCCTAATAATGTACCTGACTAGTAAGTATCTTAAAACCTATGGATTGCTATGTCTCTGAAAGTGAATCAATCGTGAGTACAGGGGCAAAAACGCAGCAGTGATAGGATTGGAGAGTTTTGGTGAGCAAATGAAGACCCTTTGAAGTCATATTGCATGGTACCCATTCCACGGGTCTCAACTCTCCAGGTTTAAGGGATTCTTCCTTCAGCTAAAACATGCATGTGGAACCCAGAGTATGATCAACCGTGTGATCGGGAGACGTGTTGAAATATGTCTCAGTTCTCGTCCCCTGGTACTCGGGTGCAACATTCCAGATGCTTTACTAACACTCTCCCGACTTGGAGAGTCAGTGCCTTTAACCTCCTGTTTGGCCCAGTTTGCAAATTCTGCGGAAGATGAACAGGAATAGGGAGAACCAATGAGAGACTAGCTGGAGGTGTCTGGACGGGCAAATTTAACTCTCATTTCCCACCAGGAAGAGGAATTAACCAAAGGCTCAGCGTGCCATGCCGGAACCAGATTAGGGCCTGAAGCAATCCTGCGGTGTTGCGGCCAGCTCACAAGAAAGCGAGTTGAAGAAAGGAGCTCAGGGGCACTGTAATTCACAAACCTGCAGAGTTATAAATGACAGCTATCATCCAAAAATATACTGAAGTAAGGCTGCCAAGAGGACTTGAAAGCCGGGCAGAATTGCAGGAAACCGATTTCAGGAGGTAGACTGGAATTGCATTTAAAGCATAGGAAAAGAGGCAGAAGGTCGACAATGATGCACTTGGCCAAAAAGGGCGTATGCGTTTTTTCCTGAATATATTCAGGAAAAAACGCATACGCCCTTTTTGGCCAACCAAGCAAGCTTGCAAAGGAAATCTGCACTACAATGAAGTCTCACTTCCCCCCCCCGTCAAAAGGGCCATCTGAAAAAAGTGTAAAATCCAGAAAGGCAGGACAGGCCATGGAGAACTGGGAGCCTTGTTATGCTGATGGGCGGGATGTAACTTGCCAACAGCCACTCGGGAGAAGTGTATGGTGTTTCCTGAAACATCTAAAAAACAAAGCAACAGAGCCTAGGGCACTTCCACTTATGGTCCTATAGCTTAGGGAAATTAAAATCAAAAAGACACAGCCACCCCAAAGTTTGGGATGGCTCTGTTTACAAGAAACTCATTTACGGTGCAAGTTCAATATCGCATAAAGCGAAAAATGGATAAAGAAGTTGTGGTACTTACGTACAATGCAATATCACTCAGCAATGACATCTATGTCATCAGGCCCATAGCAGCATAATGAGTGGATTCAGGTATGATGATTCTAACTGAAATAAGTCACACAGAATAAGAAACATCATAAGATATCACTAATACACGGAATGTAAACTTGGCTACACAGGAACTGGATTACAAAACAGAAGAGAGTCTCAAATTTAGAAAACCAACTTATGCTTGCTTAAGGGGAAAGGTGAGTTGGGGTGCTGCTTAAAACCAGAGATTGAAATGAGCACAGATAAAGTTCCTTAAGCCAAATATGTAATAGACAAGAGCTACTCCTTGCTCAACGAAATGGACTCAAAACCCCATATTAAACGCCTAATAATGTACCTGACTAGTAAGTATCTTAAAACCTATGGATTGCTATGTCTCTGAAAGTGAATCAATCGTGAGTACAGGGGCAAAAACGCAGCAGTGATAGGATTGGAGAGTTTTGGTGAGCAAATGAAGACCCTTTGAAGTCATATTGCATGGTACCCATTCCACGGGTCTCAACTCTCCAGGTTTAAGGGATTCTTCCTTCAGCTAAAACATGCATGTGGAACCCAGAGTATGATCAACCGTGTGATCGGGAGACGTGTTGAAATATGTCTCAGTTCTCGTCCCCTGGTACTCGGGCGCAACATTCCAGATGCTTTACTAACACTCTCCCGACTTGGAGAGTCAGTGCCTTTAACCTCCTGTTTGGCCCAGTTTGCAAATTCCGCGGAAGATGAACAGGAATAGGGAGAACCAATGAGAGACTAGCTGGAGGTGTCTGGACGGGAAAATTTAACTCTCATTTCCCACCAGGAAGAGGAATTAACCAAAGGCTCAGCGTGCCATGCCGGAACCAGATTAGGGCCTGAAGCAATCCTGCGGTGTTGCGGCCAGCTCACAAGAAAGCGAGTTGAAGAAAGGAGCTCAGGGGCACTGTAATTCACAAACCTGCAGAGTTATAAATGACAGCTATCATCCAAAAATATACTGAAGTAAGGCTGCCAAGAGGACTTGAAAGCCGGGCAGAATTGCAGGAAACCGATTTCAGGAGGTAGACTGGAATTGCATTTAAAGCATAGGAAAAGAGGCAGAAGGTCGACAATGATGCACTTGGCCAAAAAGGGCGTATGCGTTTTTTCCTGAATATATTCAGGAAAAAACGCATACGCCCTTTTTGGCCAACCAAGCAAGCTTGCAAAGGAAATCTGCACTACAATGAAGTCTCACTCCCCCCCCCCCGCCCCGTCAAAAGGGCCATCTGAAAAAAGTGTAAAATCCAGAAAGGCAGGACAGGCCATGGAGAACTGGGAGCCTTGTTATGCTGATGGGCGGGATGTAAATTGCCAACAGCCACTCGGGAGAAGTGTATGGTGTTTCCTGAAACATCTAAAAAACAAAGCAACAGAGCCTAGGGCACTTCCACTTATGGTCCTATAGCTTAGGGAAATTAAAATCAAAAAGACACAGCCACCCCAAAGTTTGGGATGGCTCTGTTTACAAGAAACTCGTTTACGGTACAAGTTCAATATCGCATAAAGCGAAAAATGGATAAAGAAGTTGTGGTACTTACGTACAATGCAATATCACTCAGCAATGACATCTATGTCATCAGGCCCATAGCAGCATAATGAGTGGATTCAGGTATGATGATTCTAACTGAAATAAGTCACACAGAAAAAGAAACATCATAAGATATCACTAATACATGGAATGTAAACTTGGCTACACAGGAACTGAATTTCAAAACAGAACATGGTCCCAAATTTAGAAAATCAACTTATGCTTGCTTAAGGGGAAAGGTGAGTTGGGGTGCTGCATAAAACCAGAGATTGAAATGAGCACAGATAAAGTTCCTTAAGCCAAATATGTAATAGACAAGAGCTACTCCTTGCTCAACGAAATGGACTCAAAACCCCATATTAAACGCCTAATAATGTACCTGACTAGTAAGTATCTTAAAACCTATGGATTGCTATGTCTCTGAAAGTGAATCAATCGTGAGTACAGGGGCAAAAACGCAGCAGTGATAGGATTGGAGAGTTTTGGTGAGCAAATGAAGACCCTTTGAAGTCATATTGCATGGTACCCATTCCACGGGTCTCAACTCTCCAGGTTTAAGGGATTCTTCCTTCAGCTAAAACATGCATGTGGAACCCAGAGTATGATCAACCGTGTGATCGGGAGACGTGTTGAAATATGTCTCAGTTCTCGTCCCCTGGTACTCGGGTGCAACATTCCAGATGCTTTACTAACACTCTCCCGACTTGGAGAGTCAGTGCCTTTAACCTCCTGTTTGGCCCAGTTTGCAAATTCTGCGGAAGATGAACAGGAATAGGGAGAACCAATGAGAGACTAGCTGGAGGTGTCTGGACGGGCAAATTTAACTCTCATTTCCCACCAGGAAGAGGAATTAACCAAAGGCTCAGCGTGCCATGCCGGAACCAGATTAGGGCCTGAAGCAATCCTGCGGTGTTGCGGCCAGCTCACAAGAAAGCGAGTTGAAGAAAGGAGCTCAGGGGCACTGTAATTCACAAACCTGCAGAGTTATAAATGACAGCTATCATCCAAAAATATACTGAAGTAAGGCTGCCAAGAGGACTTGAAAGCCGGGCAGAATTGCAGGAAACCGATTTCAGGAGGTAGACTGGAATTGCATTTAAAGCATAGGAAAAGAGGCAGAAGGTCGACAATGATGCACTTGGCCAAAAAGGGCGTATGCGTTTTTTCCTGAATATATTCAGGAAAAAACGCATACGCCCTTTTTGGCCAACCAAGCAAGCTTGCAAAGGAAATCTGCACTACAATGAAGTCTCACTCCCCCCCCCCCCCGCCCCGTCAAAAGGTCCATCTGAAAAAAGTGTAAAATCCAGAAAGGCAGGACAGGCCATGGAGAACTGGGAGCCTTGTTATGCTGATGGGCGGGATGTAAATTGCCAACAGCCACTCGGGAGAAGTGTATGGTGTTTCCTGAAACATCTAAAAAACAAAGCAACAGAGCCTAGGGCACTTCCACTTATGGTCCTGCAGCTTAGGGAAATTAAAATCAAAAAGACACAGCCACCCCAAAGTTTGGGATGGCTCTGTTTACAAGAAACTCATTTACGGTACAAGTTCAATATCGCATAAAGCGAAAACTGGATAAAGAAGTTGTGGTACTTACGTACAATGCAATATCACTCAGCAATGACATCGATGTCATCAGGTCCATAGCAGCATAATGAGTGGATTCAGGTATGATGATTCTAACTGAAATAAGTCACACAGAAAAAGAAACATCATAAGATATCACTAATACACGGAATGTAAACTTGGCTACACAGGAACTGAATTTCAAAACAGAACATGGTCCCAAATTTAGAAAATCAACTTATGCTTGCTTAAGGGGAAAGGTGAGTTGGGGTGCTGCATAAAACCAGAGATTGAAATGAGCACAGATAAAGTTCCTTAAGCCAAATATGTAATAGACAAGAGCTACTCCTTGCTCAACGAAATGGACTCAAAACCCCATATTAAACGCCTAATAATGTACCTGACTAGTAAGTATCTTAAAACCTATGGATTGCTATGTCTCTGAAAGTGAATCAATCGTGAGTACAGGGGGAAAAACGCAGCAGTGATAGGATTGGAGAGTTTTGGTGAGCAAATGAAGACCCTTTGAAGTCATATTG
Organism: Orcinus orca; assembly: GCF_937001465.1. NCBI lineage: Eukaryota > Metazoa > Chordata > Mammalia > Artiodactyla > Delphinidae > Orcinus > Orcinus orca. The sequence continues at coordinate 234,165 of NW_026043962.1, read as the reverse complement.
CATGGTACCCATTCCACGGGTCTCAACTCTCCAGGTTTAAGGGATTCTTCCTTCAGCTAAAACATGCATGTGGAACCCAGAGTATGATCAACCGTGTGATCGGGAGACGTGTTGAAATATGTCTCAGTTCTCGTCCCCTGGTACTCGGGCGCAACATTCCAGATGCTTTACTAACACTCTCCCGACTTGGAGAGTCAGTGCCTTTAACCTCCTGTTTGGCCCAGTTTGCAAATTCCGCGGAAGATGAACAGGAATAGGGAGAACCAATGAGAGACTAGCTGGAGGTGTCTGGACGGGAAAATTTAACTCTCATTTCCCACCAGGAAGAGGAATTAACCAAAGGCTCAGCGTGCCATGCCGGAACCAGATTAGGGCCTGAAGCAATCCTGCGGTGTTGCGGCCAGCTCACAAGAAAGCGAGTTGAAGAAAGGAGCTCAGGGGCACTGTAATTCACAAACCTGCAGAGTTATAAATGACAGCTATCATCCAAAAATATACTGAAGTAAGGCTGCCAAGAGGACTTGAAAGCCGGGCAGAATTGCAGGAAACCGATTTCAGGAGGTAGACTGGAATTGCATTTAAAGCATAGGAAAAGAGGCAGAAGGTCGACAATGATGCACTTGGCCAAAAAGGGCGTATGCGTTTTTTCCTGAATATATTCAGGAAAAAACGCATACGCCCTTTTTGGCCAACCAAGCAAGCTTGCAAAGGAAATCTGCACTACAATGAAGTCTCACTTCCCCCCCCGTCAAAAGGGCCATCTGAAAAAAGTGTAAAATCCAGAAAGGCAGGACAGGCCATGGAGAACTGGGAGCCTTGTTATGCTGATGGGCGGGATGTAACTTGCCAACAGCCACTCGGGAGAAGTGTATGGTGTTTCCTGAAACATCTAAAAAACAAAGCAACAGAGCCTAGGGCACTTCCACTTATGGTCCTATAGCTTAGGGAAATTAAAATCAAAAAGACACAGCCACCCCAAAGTTTGGGATGGCTCTGTTTACAAGAAACTCTTTTACGGTACAAGTTCAATATCGCATAAAGCGAAAAATGGATAAAGAAGTTGTGGTACTTACGTACAATGCAATATCACTCAGCAATGACATCTATGTCATCAGGCCCATAGCAGCATAATGAGTGGATTCAGGTATGATGATTCTAACTGAAATAAGTCACACAGAAAAAGAAACATCATAAGATATCACTAATACACGGAATGTAAACTTGGCTACACAGGAACTGAATTTCAAAACAGAACATGGTCCCAAATTTAGAAAATCAACTTATGCTTGCTTAAGGGGAAAGGTGAGTTGGGGTGCTGCATAAAACCAGAGATTGAAATGAGCACAGATAAAGTTCCTTAAGCCAAATATGTAATAGACAAGAGCTACTCCTTGCTCAACGAAATGGACTCAAAACCCCATATTAAACGCCTAATAATGTACCTGACTAGTAAGTATCTTAAAACCTATGGATTGCTATGTCTCTGAAAGTGAATCAATCGTGAGTACAGGGGCAAAAACGCAGCAGTGATAGGATTGGAGAGTTTTGGTGAGCAAATGAAGACCCTTTGAAGTCATATTGCATGGTACCCATTCCACGGGTCTCAACTCTCCAGGTTTAAGGGATTCTTCCTTCAGCTAAAACATGCATGTGGAACCCAGAGTATGATCAACCGTGTGATCGGGAGACGTGTTGAAATATGTCTCAGTTCTCGTCCCCTGGTACTCGGGTGCAACATTCCAGATGCCTTACTAACACTCTCCCGACTTGGAGAGTCAGTGCCTTTAACCTCCTGTTTGGCCCAGTTTGCAAATTCCGCGGAAGATGAACAGGAATAGGGAGAACCAATGAGAGACTAGCTGGAGGTGTCTGGACGGGAAAATTTAACTCTCATTTCCCACCAGGAAGAGGAATTAACCAAAGGCTCAGCGTGCCATGCCGGAACCAGATTAGGGCCTGAAGCAATCCTGCGGTGTTGCGGCCAGCTCACAAGAAAGCGAGTTGAAGAAAGGAGCTCAGGGGCACTGTAATTCACAAACCTGCAGAGTTATAAATGACAGCTATCATCCAAAAATATACTGAAGTAAGGCTGCCAAGAGGACTTGAAAGCCGGGCAGAATTGCAGGAAACCGATTTCAGGAGGTAGACTGGAATTGCATTTAAAGCATAGGAAAAGAGGCAGAAGGTCGACAATGATGCACTTGGCCAAAAAGGGCGTATGCGTTTTTTCCTGAATATATTCAGGAAAAAACGCATACGCCCTTTTTGGCCAACCAAGCAAGCTTGCAAAGGAAATCTGCACTACAATGAAGTCTCACTTCCCCCCCCCGTCAAAAGGGCCATCTGAAAAAAGTGTAAAATCCAGAAAGGCAGGACAGGCCATGGAGAACCTGGGAGCCTTGTTATGCTGATGGGCGGGATGTAAATTGCCAACAGCCACTCGGGAGAAGTGTATGGTGTTTCCTGAAACATCTAAAAAACAAAGCAACAGAGCCTAGGGCACTTCCACTTATGGTCCTATAGCTTAGGGAAATTAAAATCAAAAAGACACAGCCACCCAAAAGTTTGGGATGGCTCTGTTTACAAGAAACTCGTTTACGGTACAACTTCAATATCGCATAAAGCGAAAAATGGATAAAGAAGTTGTGGTACTTACATACAATGCAATATCACTCAGCAATGATATCTATGTCATCAGGCCCATAGCAGCATAATGAGTGGATTCAGGTATGATGATTCTAACTCAAATAAGTCACACAGAAAAAGAAACATCATAAGATATCACTAATACACGGAATGTAAACTTGGCTACACAGGAACTGAATTTCAAAACAGAACATGGTCCCAAATTTAGAAAATCAACTTATGCTTGCTTAAGGGGAAAGGTGAGTTGGGGTGCTGCATAAAACCAGAGATTGAAATGAGCACAGATAAAGTTCCTTAAGCCAAATATGTAATAGACAAGAGCTACTCCTTGCTCAACGAAATGGACTCAAAACCCCATATTAAACGCCTAATAATGTACCTGACTAGTAAGTATCTTAAAACCTATGGATTGCTATGTCTCTGAAAGTGAATCAATCGTGAGTACAGGGGCAAAAACGCAGCAGTGATAGGATTGGAGAGTTTTGGTGAGCAAATGAAGACCCTTTGAAGTCATATTGCATGGTACCCATTCCACGGGTCTCAACTCTCCAGGTTTAAGGGATTCTTCCTTCAGCTAAAACATGCATGTGGAACCCAGAGTATGATCAACCGTGTGATCGGGAGACGTGTTGAAATATGTCTCAGTTCTCGTCCCCTGGTACTCGGGTGCAACATTCCAGATGCTTTACTAACACTCTCCCGACTTGGAGAGTCAGTGCCTTTAACCTCCTGTTTGGCCCAGTTTGCAAATTCCGCGGAAGATGAACAGGAATAGGGAGAACCAATGAGAGACTAGCTGGAGGTGTCTGGACGGGAAAATTTAACTCTCATTTCCCACCAGGAAGAGGAATTAACCAAAGGCTCAGCGTGCCATGCCGGAACCAGATTAGGGCCTGAAGCAATCCTGCGGTGTTGCGGCCAGCTCACAAGAAAGCGAGTTGAAGAAAGGAGCTCAGGGGCACTGTAATTCACAAACCTGCAGAGTTATAAATGACAGCTATCATCCAAAAATATACTGAAGTAAGGCTGCCAAGAGGACTTGAAAGCCGGGCAGAATTGCAGGAAACCGATTTCAGGAGGTAGACTGGAATTGCATTTAAAGCATAGGAAAAGAGGCAGAAGGTCGACAATGATGCACTTGGCCAAAAAGGGCGTATGCGTTTTTTCCTGAATATATTCAGGAAAAAACGCATACGCCCTTTTTGGCCAACCAAGCAAGCTTGCAAAGGAAATCTGCACTACAATGAAGTCTCACTTCCCCCCCCCCCCGTCAAAAGGGCCATCTGAAAAAAGTGTAAAATCCAGAAAGGCAGGACAGGCCATGGAGAACTGGGAGCCTTGTTATGCTGATGGGTGGGATGTAAATTGCCAACAGCCACTCGGGAGAAGTGTATGGTGTTTCCTGAAACATCTAAAAAACAAAGCAACAGAGCCTAGGGCACTTCCACTTATGGTCCTATAGCTTAGGGAAATTAAAATCAAAAAGACACAGCCACCCCAAAGTTTGGGATGGCTCTGTTTACAAGAAACTCGTTTACGGTACAAGTTCAATATCGCATAAAGCGAAAAATGGATAAAGAAGTTGTGGTACTTACGTACAATGCAATATCACTCAGCAATGACATCTATGTCATCAGGCCCATAGCAGCATAATGAGTGGATTCAGGTATGATGATTCTAACTGAAATAAGTCACACAGAAAAAGAAACATCATAAGATATCACTAATACACGGAATGTAAACTTGGCTACACAGGAACTGAATTTCAAAACAGAACATGGTCCCAAATTTAGAAAATCAACTTATGCTTGCTTAAGGGGAAAGGTGAGTTGGGGTGCTGCATAAAACCAGAGATTGAAATGAGCACAGATAAAGTTCCTTAAGCCAAATATGTAATAGACAAGAGCTACTCCTTGCTCAACGAAATGGACTCAAAACCCCATATTAAACGCCTAATAATGTACCTGACTAGTAAGTATCTTAAAACCTATGGATTGCTATGTCTCTGAAAGTGAATCAATCGTGAGTACAGGGGCAAAAACGCAGCAGTGATAGGATTGGAGAGTTTTGGTGAGCAAATGAAGACCCTTTGAAGTCATATTGCATGGTACCCATTCCACGGGTCTCAACTCTCCAGGTTTAAGGGATTCTTCCTTCAGCTAAAACATGCATGTGGAACCCAGAGTATGATCAACCGTGTGATCGGGAGACGTGTTGAAATATGTCTCAGTTCTCGTCCCCTGGTACTCGGGTGCAACATTCCAGATGCTTTACTAACACTCTCCCGACTTGGAGAGTCAGTGCCTTTAACCTCCTGTTTGGCCCAGTTTGCAAATTCCGCGGAAGATGAACAGGAATAGGGAGAACCAATGAGAGACTAGCTGGAGGTGTCTGGACGGGAAAATTTAACTCTCATTTCCCACCAGGAAGAGGAATTAACCAAAGGCTCAGCGTGCCATGCCGGAACCAGATTAGGGCCTGAAGCAATCCTGCGGTGTTGCGGCCAGCTCACAAGAAAGCGAGTTGAAGAAAGGAGCTCAGGGGCACTGTAATTCACAAACCTGCAGAGTTATAAATGACAGCTATCATCCAAAAATATACTGAAGTAAGTCTGCCAAGAGGACTTGAAAGCCGGGCAGAATTGCAGGAAACCGATTTCAGGAGGTAGACTGGAATTGCATTTAAAGCATAGGAAAAGAGGCAGAAGGTCGACAATGATGCACTTGGCCAAAAAGGGCGTATGCGTTTTTTCCTGAATATATTCAGGAAAAAACGCATACGCCCTTTTTGGCCAACCAAGCAAGCTTGCAAAGGAAATCTGCACTACAATGAAGTCTCACTTCCCCCCCGTCAAAAGGGCCATCTGAAAAAAGTGTAAAATCCAGAAAGGCAGGACAGGCCATGGAGAACTGGGAGCCTTGTTATGCTGATGGGCGGGATGTAAATTGCCAACAGCCACTCGGGAGAAGTGTATGGTGTTTCCTGAAACATCTAAAAAACAAAGCAACAGAGCCTAGGGCACTTCCACTTATGGTCCTATAGCTTAGGGAAATTAAATTCAAAAAGACACAGCCACCCCAAAGTTTGGGATGGCTCTGTTTACAAGAAACTCGTTTACGGTACAAGTTCAATATCGCATAAAGCGAAAAATGGATAAAGAAGTTGTGGTACTTACGTACAATGCACTATCACTCAGCAATGACATCTATGTCATCAGGCCCATAGCAGCATAATGAGTGGATTCAGGTATGATGATTCTAACTGAAATAAGTCACACAGAAAAAGAAACATCATAAGATATCACTAATACACGGAATGTAAACTTGGCTACACAGGAACTGAATTTCAAAACAGAACATGGTCCCAAATTTAGAAAATCAACTTATGCTTGCTTAAGGGGAAAGGTGAGTTGGGGTGCTGCATAAAACCAGAGATTGAAATGAGCACAGATAAAGTTTCTTAAGCCAAATATGTAATAGACAAGAGCTACTCCTTGCTCAACGAAATGGACTCAAAACCCCATATTAAACGCCTAATAATGTACCTGACTAGTAAGTATCTTAAAACCTATGGATTGCTATGTCTCTGAAAGTGAATCAATCGTGAGTACAGGGGCAAAAACGCAGCAGTGATAGGATTGGAGAGTTTTGGTGAGCAAATGAAGACCCTTTGAAGTCATATTGCATGGTACCCATTCCACGGGTCTCAACTCTCCAGGTTTAAGGGATTCTTCCTTCAGCTAAAACATGCATGTGGAACCCAGAGTATGATCAACCGTGTGATCGGGAGACGTGTTGAAATATGTCTCAGTTCTCGTCCCCTGGTACTCGGGTGCAACATTCCAGATGCTTTACTAACACTCTCCCGACTTGGAGAGTCAGTGCCTTTAACCTCCTGTTTGGCCCAGTTTGCAAATTCCGCGGAAGATGAACAGGAATAGGGAGAACCAATGAGAGACTAGCTGGAGGTGTCTGGACGGGAAAATTTAACTCTCATTTCCCACCAGGAAGAGGAATTAACCAAAGGCTCAGCGTGCCATGCCGGAACCAGATTAGGGCCTGAAGCAATCCTGCGGTGTTGCGGCCAGCTCACAAGAAAGCGAGTTGAAGAAAGGAGCTCAGGGGCACTGTAATTCACAAACCTGCAGAGTTATAAATGACAGCTATCATCCAAAAATATACTGAAGTAAGGCTGCCAAGAGGACTTGAAAGCCGGGCAGAATTGCAGGAAACCGATTTCAGGAGGTAGACTGGAATTGCATTTAAAGCATAGGAAAAGAGGCAGAAGGTCGACAATGATGCACTTGGCCAAAAAGGGCGTATGCGTTTTTTCCTGAATATATTCAGGAAAAAAAACGCATACGCCCTTTTTGGCCAACCAAGCAAGCTTGCAAAGGAAATCTGCACTACAATGAAGTCTCACTTCCCCCCCGTCAAAAGGGCCATCTGAAAAAAGTGTAAAATCCAGAAAGGCAGGACAGGCCATGGAGAACTGGGAGCCTTGTTATGCTGATGGGCGGGATGTAAATTGCCAACAGCCACTCGGGAGAAGTGTATGGTGTTTCCTGAAACATCTAAAAAACAAAGCAACAGAGCCTAGGGCACTTCCACTTATGGTCCTATAGCTTAGGGAAATTAAAATCAAAAAGACACAGCCACCCCAAAGTTTGGGATGGCTCTGTTTACAAGAAACTCGTTTACGGTACAAGTTCAATATCGCATAAAGCGGAAAATGGATAAAGAAGTTGTGGTACTTACGTACAATGCAATATCACTCAGCAATGACATCTATGTCATCAGGCCCATAGCAGCATAATGAGTGGATTCAGGTATGATGATTCTAACTGAAATAAGTCACACAGAAAAAGAAACATCATAAGATATCACTAATACACGGAATGTAAACTTGGCTACACAGGAACTGAATTTCAAAACAGAACATGGTCCCAAATTTAGAAAATCAACTTATGCTTGCTTAAGGGGAAAGGTGAGTTGGGGTGCTGCATAAAACCAGAGATTGAAATGAGCACAGATAAAGTCCCTTAAGCCAAATATGTAATAGACAAGAGCTACTCCTTGCTCAATGAAATGGACTCAAAACCCCATATTAAACACCTAATAATGTACCTGACTAGTAAGTATCTTAAAACCTATGGATTGCTATGTCTCTGAAAGTGAATCAATCGTGAGTACAGGGGCAAAAACGCAGCAGTGATAGGATTGGAGAGTTTTGGTGAGCAAATGAAGACCCTTTGAAGTCATATTGCATGGTACCCATTCCACGGGTCTCAACTCTCCAGGTTTAAGGGATTCTTCCTTCAGCTAAAACATGCATGTGGAACCCAGAGTATGATCAACCGTGTGATCGGGAGACGTGTTGAAATATGTCTCAGTTCTCGTCCCCTGGTACTCGGGTGCAACATTCCAGATGCTTTACTAACACTCTCCCGACTTGGAGAGTCAGTGCCTTTAACCTCCTGTTTGGCCCAGTTTGCAAATTCCGCGGAAGATGAACAGGAATAGGGAGAACCAATGAGAGACTAGCTGGAGGTGTCTGGACGGGAAAATTTAACTCTCATTTCCCACCAGGAAGAGGAATTAACCAAAGGCTCAGCGTGCCATGCCGGAACCAGATTAGGGCCTGAAGCAATCCTGCGGTGTTGCGGCCAGCTCAGAAGAAAGCGAGTTGAAGAAAGGAGCTCAGGGGCACTGTAATTCACAAACCTGCAGAGTTATAAATGACAGCTATCATCCAAAAATATACTGAAGTAAGGCTGCCAAGAGGACTTGAAAGCCGGGCAGAATTGCAGGAAACCGATTTCAGGAGGTAGACTGGAATTGCATTTAAAGCATAGGAAAAGAGGCAGAAGGTCGACAATGATGCACTTGGCCAAAAAGGGCGTATGCGTTTTTTCCTGAATATATTCAGGAAAAAACGCATACGCCCTTTTTGGCCAACCAAGCAAGCTTGCAAAGGAAATCTGCACTACAATGAAGTCTCACTTCCCCCCCCCCCGTCAAAAGGGCCATCTGAAAAAAGTGTAAAATCCAGAAAGGCAGGACAGGCCATGGAGAACTGGGAGCCTTGTTATGCTGATGGGCGGGATGTAAATTGCCAACAGCCACTCGGGAGAAGTGTATGGTGTTTCCTGAAACATCTAAAAAACAAAGCAACAGAGCCTAGGGCACTTCCACTTATGGTCCTATAGCTTAGGGAAATTAAAATCAAAAAGACACAGCCACCCCAAAGTTTGGGATGGCTCTGTTTACAAGAAACTCGTTTACGGTACAAGTTCAATATCGCATAAAGCGGAAAATGGATAAAGAAGTTGTGGTACTTACGTACAATGCAATATCACTCAGCAATGACATCTATGTCATCAGGCCCATAGCAGCATAATGAGTGGATTCAGGTATGATGATTCTAACTGAAATAAGTCACACAGAAAAAGAAACATCATAAGATATCACTAATACACGGAATGTAAACTTGGCTACACAGGAACTGAATTTCAAAACAGAACATGGTCCCAAATTTAGAAAATCAACTTATGCTTGCTTAAGGGGAAAGGTGAGTTGGGGTGCTGCATAAAACCAGAGATTGAAATGAGCACAGATAAAGTTCCTTAAGCCAAATATGTAATAGACAAGAGCTACTCCTTGCTCAACGAAATGGACTCAAAACCCCATATTAAACACCTAATAATGTACCTGACTAGTAAGTATCTTAAAACCTATGGATTGCTATGTCTCTGAAAGTGAATCAATCGTGAGTACAGGGGCAAAAACGCAGCAGTGATAGGATTGGAGAGTTTTGGTGAGCAAATGAAGACCCTTTGAAGTCATATTGCATGGTACCCATTCCACGGGTCTCAACTCTCCAGGTTTAAGGGATTCTTCCTTCAGCTAAAACATGCATGTGGAACCCAGAGTATGATCAACCGTGTGATCGGGAGACGTGTTGAAATATGTCTCAGTTCTCGTCCCCTGGTACTCGGGTGCAACATTCCAGATGCTTTACTAACACTCTCCCGACTTGGAGAGTCAGTGCCTTTAACCTCCTGTTTGGCCCAGTTTGCAAATTCCGCGGAAGATGAACAGGAATAGGGAGAACCAATGAGAGACTAGCTGGAGGTGTCTGGACGGGAAAATTTAACTCTCATTTCCCACCAGGAAGAGGAATTAACCAAAGGCTCAGCGTGCCATGCCGGAACCAGATTAGGGCCTGAAGCAATCCTGCGGTGTTGCGGCCAGCTCAGAAGAAAGCGAGTTGAAGAAAGGAGCTCAGGGGCACTGTAATTCACAAACCTGCAGAGTTATAAATGACAGCTATCATCCAAAAATATACTGAAGTAAGGCTGCCAAGAGGACTTGAAAGCCGGGCAGAATTGCAGGAAACCGATTTCAGGAGGTAGACTGGAATTGCATTTAAAGCATAGGAAAAGAGGCAGAAGGTCGACAATGATGCACTTGGCCAAAAAGGGCGTATGCGTTTTTTCCTGAATATATTCAGGAAAAAACGCATACGCCCTTTTTGGCCAACCAAGCAAGCTTGCAAAGGAAATCTGCACTACAATGAAGTCTCACTTCCCCCCGTCAAAAGGGCCATCTGAAAAAAGTGTAAAATCCAGAAAGGCAGGACAGGCCATGGAGAACTGGGAGCCTTGTTATGCTGATGGGCGGGATGTAAATTGCCAACAGCCACTCGGGAGAAGTGTATGGTGTTTCCTGAAACATCTAAAAAACAAAGCAACAGAGCCTAGGGCACTTCCACTTATGGTCCTATAGCTTAGGGAAATTAAAATCAAAAAGACACAGCCACCCCAAAGTTTGGGATGGCTCTGTTTACAAGAAACTCATTTACGGTGCAAGTTCAATATCGCATAAAGCGAAAAATGGATAAAGAAGTTGTGGTACTTACGTACAATGCAATATCACTCAGCAATGACATCTATGTCATCAGGCCCATAGCAGCATAATGAGTGGATTCAGGTATGATGATTCTAACTGAAATAAGTCACACAGAAAAAGAAACATCATAAGATATCACTAATACACGGAATGTAAACTTGGCTACACAGGATCTGAATTTCAAAACAGAACATGGTCCCAAATTTAGAAAACCAACTTATGCTTGCTTAAGGGGAAAGGTGAGTTGGGGTGCTGCATAAAACCAGAGATTGAAATGAGCACAGATAAAGTTCCTTAAGCCAAATATGTAATAGACAAGAGCTACTCCTTGCTCAACGAAATGGACTCAAAACCCCATATTAAACGCCTAATAATGTACCTGACTAGTAAGTATCTTAAAACCTATGGATTGCTATGTCTCTGAAAGTGAATCAATCGTGAGTACAGGGGCAAAAACGCAGCAGTGATAGGATTGGAGAGTTTTGGTGAGCAAATGAAGACCCTTTGAAGTCATATTGCATGGTACCCATTCCACGGGTCTCAACTCTCCAGGTTTAAGGGATTCTTCCTTCAGCTAAAACATGCATGTGGAACCCAGAGTATGATCAACCGTGTGATCGGGAGACGTGTTGAAATATGTCTCAGTTCTCGTCCCCTGGTACTCGGGTGCAACATTCCAGATGCTTTACTAACACTCTCCCGACTTGGAGAGTCAGTGCCTTTAACCTCCTGTTTGGCCCAGTTTGCAAATTCCGCGGAAGATGAACAGGAATAGGGAGAACCAATGAGAGACTAGCTGGAGGTGTCTGGACGGGAAAATTTAACTCTCATTTCCCACCAGGAAGAGGAATTAACCAAAGGCTCAGCGTGCCATGCCGGAACCAGATTAGGGCCTGAAGCAATCCTGCGGTGTTGCGGCCAGCTCACAAGAAAGCGAGTTGAAGAAAGGAGCTCAGGGGCACTGTAATTCACAAACCTGCAGAGTTATAAATGACAGCTATCATCCAAAAATATACTGAAGTAAGGCTGCCAAGAGGACTTGAAAGCCGGGCAGAATTGCAGGAAACCGATTTCAGGAGGTAGACTGGAATTGCATTTAAAGCATAGGAAAAGAGGCAGAAGGTCGACAATGATGCACTTGGCCAAAAAGGGCGTATGCGTTTTTTCCTGAATATATTCAGGAAAAAACGCATACGCCCTTTTTGGCCAACCAAGCAAGCTTGCAAAGGAAATCTGCACTACAATGAAGTCTCACTTCCCCCACCCCGTCAAAAGGGCCATCTGAAAAAAGTGTAAAATCCAGAAAGGCAGGACAGGCCATGGAGAACTGGGAGCCTTGTTATGCTGATGGGCGGGATGTAAATTGCCAACAGCCACTCGGGAGAAGTGTATGGTGTTTCCTGAAACATCTAAAAAACAAAGCAACAGAGCCTAGGGCACTTCCACTTATGGTCCTATAGCTTAGGGAAATTAAAATCAAAAAGACACAGCCACCCCAAAGTTTGGGATGGCTCTGTTTACAAGAAACTCGTTTACGGTACAAGTTCAATATCGCATAAAGCGGAAAATGGATAAAGAACTTGTGGTACTTACGTACAATGCAATATCACTCAGCAATGACATCTATGTCATCAGGCCCATAGCAGCATAATGAGTGGATTCAGGTATGATGATTCTAACTGAAATAAGTCACACAGAAAAAGAAACATCATAAGATATCACTAATACACGGAATGTAAACTTGGCTACACAGGAACTGAATTTCAAAACAGAACATGGTCCCAAATTTAGAAAATCAACTTATGCTTGCTTAAGGGGAAAGGTGAGTTGGGGTGCTGCATAAAACCAGAGATTGAAATGAGCACAGATAAAGTTCCTTAAGCCAAATATGTAATAGACAAGAGCTACTCCTTGCTCAACGAAATGGACTCAAAACCCCATATTAAACACCTAATAATGTACCTGACTAGTAAGTATCTTAAAACCTATGGATTGCTATGTCTCTGAAAGTGAATCAATCGTGAGTACAGGGGCAAAAACGCAGCAGTGATAGGATTGGAGAGTTTTGGTGAGCAAATGAAGACCCTTTGAAGTCATACTGCATGGTACCCATTCCACGGGTCTCAACTCTCCAGGTTTAAGGGATTCTTCCTTCAGCTAAAACATGCATGTGGAACCCAGAGTATGATCAACCGTGTGATCGGGAGACGTGTTGAAATATGTCTCAGTTCTCGTCCCCTGGTACTCGGGTGCAACATTCCAGATGCTTTACTAACACTCTCCCGACTTGGAGAGTCAGTGCCTTTAACCTCCTGTTTGGCCCAGTTTGCAAATTCCGCGGAAGATGAACAGGAATAGGGAGAACCAATGAGAGACTAGCTGGAGGTGTCTGGACGGGAAAATTTAACTCTCATTTCCCACCAGGAAGAGGAATTAACCAAAGGCTCAGCGTGCCATGCCGGAACCAGATTAGGGCCTGAAGCAATCCTGCGGTGTTGCAGCCAGCTCACAAGAAAGCGAGTTGAAGAAAGGAGCTCAGGGGCACTGTAATTCACAAACCTGCAGAGTTATAAATGACAGCTATCATCCAAAAATATACTGAAGTAAGGCTGCCAAGAGGACTTGAAAGCCGGGCAGAATTGCAGGAAACCGATTTCAGGAGGTAGACTGGAATTGCATTTAAGGCATAGGAAAAGAGGCAGAAGGTCGACAATGATGCACTTGGCCAAAAAGGGCGTATGCGTTTTTTCCTGAATATATTCAGGAAAAAACGCATACGCCCTTTTTGGCCAACCAAGCAAGCTTGCAAAGGAAATCTGCACTACAATGAAGTCTCACTTCCCCCCCCGTCAAAAGGGCCATCTGAAAAAAGTGTAAAATCCAGAAAGGCAGGACAGGCCATGGAGAACTGGGAGCCTTGTTATGCTGATGGGCGGGATGTAAATTGCCAACAGCCACTCGGGAGAAGTGTATGGTGTTTCCTGAAACATCTAAAAAACAAAGCAACAGAGCCTAGGGCACTTCCACTTATGGTCCTATAGCTTAGGGAAATTAAAATCAAAAAGACACAGCCACCCCAAAGTTTGGGATGGCTCTGTTTACAAGAAACTCGTTTACGGTACAAGTTCAATATCGCATAAAGCGAAAAATGGATAAAGAAGGTGTGGTACTTACGTACAATGCAATATCACTCAGCAATGACATCTATGTCATCAGGCCCATAGCAGCATAATGAGTGGATTCAGGTATGATGATTCTAACTGAAATAAGTCACACAGAAAAAGAAACATCATAAGATATCACTAATACACGGAATGTAAACTTGGCTACACAGGAACTGAATTTCAAAACAGAACATGGTCCCAAATTTAGAAAACCAACTTATGCTTGCTTAAGGGGAAAGGTGAGTTGGGGTGCTGCATAAAACCAGAGATTGAAATGAGCACAGATAAAGTTCCTTAAGCCAAATATGTAATAGACAAGAGCTACTCCTTGCTCAACGAAATGGACTCAAAACCCCATATTAAACGCCTAATAATGTACCTGACTAGTAAGTATCTTAAAACCTATGGATTGCTATGTCTCTGAAAGTGAATCAATCGTGAGTACAGGGGCAAAAACGCAGCAGTGATAGGATTGGAGAGTTTTGGTGAGCAAATGAAGACCCTTTGAAGTCATATTGCATGGTACCCATTCCACGGGTCTCAACTCTCCAGGTTTAAGGGATTCTTCCTTCAGCTAAAACATGCATGTGGAACCCAGAGTATGATCAACCGTGTGATCGGGAGACGTGTTGAAATATGTCTCAGTTCTCGTCCCCTGGTACTCGGGTGCAACATTCCAGATGCTTTACTAACACTCTCCCGACTTGGAGAGTCAGTGCCTTTAACCTCCTGTTTGGCCCAGTTTGCAAATTCCGCGGAAGATGAACAGGAATAGGGAGAACCAATGAGAGACTAGCTGGAGGTGTCTGGACGGGAAAATTTAACTCTCATTTCCCACCAGGAAGAGGAATTAACCAAAGGCTCAGCGTGCCATGCCGGAACCAGATTAGGGCCTGAAGCAATCCTGCGGTGTTGCGGCCAGCTCACAAGAAAGCGAGTTGAAGAAAGGAGCTCAGGGGCACTGTAATTCACAAACCTGCAGAGTTATAAATGACAGCTATCATCCAAAAATATACTGAAGTAAGGCTGCCAAGAGGACTTGAAAGCCGGGCAGAATTGCAGGAAACCGATTTCAGGAGGTAGACTGGAATTGCATTTAAAGCATAGGAAAAGAGGCAGAAGGTCGACAATGATGCACTTGGCCAAAAAGGGCGTATGCGTTTTTTCCTGAATATATTCAGGAAAAAACGCATACGCCCTTTTTGGCCAACTAAGCAAGCTTGCAAAGGAAATCTGCACTACAATGAAGTCTCACTTCCCCCCCGTCAAAAGGGCCATCTGAAAAAAGTGTAAAATCCAGAAAGGCAGGACAGGCCATGGAGAACTGGGAGCCTTGTTATGCTGATGGGCGGGATGTAAATTGCCAACAGCCACTCGGGAGAAGTGTATGGTGTTTCCTGAAACATCTAAAAAACAAAGCAACAGAGCCTAGGGCACTTCCACTTATGGTGCTATAGCTTAGGGAAATTAAAATCAAAAAGACACAGCCACCCCAAAGTTTGGGACGGCTCTGTTTACAAGAAACTCGTTTACGGTACAAGTTCAATATCGCATAAAGCGAAAAATGGATAAAGAAGTTGTGGTACTTACGTACAATGCAATATCACTCAGCAATGACATCTATGTCATCAGGCCCATAGCAGCATAATGAGTGGATTCAGGTATGATGATTCTAACTGAAATAAGTCACACAGAAAAAGAAACATCATAAGATATCACTAATACACGGAATGTAAACTTGGCTACACAGGAACTGAATTTCAAAACAGAACATGGTCCCAAATTTAGAAAACCAACTTATGCTTGCTTAAGGGGAAAGGTGAGTTGGGGTGCTGCATAAAACCAGAGATTGAAATGAGCACAGATAAAGTTCCTTAAGCCAAATATGTAATAGACAAGAGCTACTCCTTGCTCAACGAAATGGACTCAAAACCCCATATTAAACGCCTAATAATGTACCTGACTAGTAAGTATCTTAAAACCTATGGATTGCTATGTCTCTGAAAGTGAATCAATCGTGAGTACAGGGGCAAAAACGCAGCAGTGATAGGATTGGAGAGTTTTGGTGAGCAAATGAAGACCCTTTGAAGTCATATTGCATGGTACCCATTCCACGGGTCTCAACTCTCCAGGTTTAAGGGATTCTTCCTTCAGCTAAAACATGCATGTGGAACCCAGAGTATGATCAACCGTGTGATCGGGAGACGTGTTGAAATATGTCTCAGTTCTCGTCCCCTGGTACTCGGGTGCAACATTCCAGATGCTTTACTAACACTCTCCCGACTTGGAGAGTCAGTGCCTTTAACCTCCTGTTTGGCCCAGTTTGCAAATTCCGCGGAAGATGAACAGGAATAGGGAGAACCAATGAGAGACTAGCTGGAGGTGTCTGGACGGGAAAATTTAACTCTCATTTCCCACCAGGAAGAGGAATTAACCAAAGGCTCAGCGTGCCATGCCGGAACCAGATTAGGGCCTGAAGCAATCCTGCGGTGTTGCGGCCAGCTCAGAAGAAAGCGAGTTGAAGAAAGGAGCTCAGGGGCACTGTAATTCACAAACCTGCAGAGTTATAAATGACAGCTATCATCCAAAAATATACTGAAGTAAGGCTGCCAAGAGGACTTGAAAGCCGGGCAGAATTGCAGGAAACCGATTTCAGGAGGTAGACTGGAATTGCATTTAAAGCATAGGAAAAGAGGCAGAAGGTCGACAATGATGCACTTGGCCAAAAAGGGCGTATGCGTTTTTTCCTGAATATATTCAGGAAAAAACGCATACGCCCTTTTTGGCCAACCAAGCAAGCTTGCAAAGGAAATCTGCACTACAATGAAGTCTCACTTCCCCCCCGTCAAAAGGGCCATCTGAAAAAAGTGTAAAATCCAGAAAGGCAGGACAGGCCATGGAGAACTGGGAGCCTTGTTATGCTGATGGGCGGGATGTACATTGCCAACAGCCACTCGGGAGAAGTGTATGGTGTTTCCTGAAGCATCTAAAAAACAAAGCAACAGAGCCTAGGGCACTTCCACTTATGGTCCTATAGCTTAGGGAAATTAAAATCAAAAAGACACAGCCACCCCAAAGTTTGGGATGGCTCTGTTTACAAGAAACTCGTTTACGGTACAAGTTCAATATCGCATAAAGCGAAAAATGGATAAAGAAGTTGTGGTACTTACGTACAATGCAATATCACTCAGCAATGACATCTATGTCATCAGGCCCATAGCAGCATAATGAGTGGATTCAGGTATGATGATTCTAACTGAAATAAGTCACACAGAAAAAGAAACATCATAAGATATCACTAATACACGGAATGTAAACTTGGCTACACAGGAACTGAATTTCAAAACAGAACATGTACCCAAATTTAGAAAATCAACTTATGCTTGCTTAAGGGGAAAGGTGAGTTGGGGTGCTGCATAAAACCAGAGATTGACATGAGCACAGATAAAGTTCCTTAAGCCAAATATGTAATAGACAAGAGCTACTCCTTGCTCAACGAAATGGACTCAAAACCCCATATTAAACGCCTAATAATGTACCTGACTAGTAAGTATCTTAAAACCTATGGATTGCTATGTCTCTGAAAGTGAATCAATCGTGAGTACAGGGGCAAAAACGCAGCAGTGATAGGATTGGAGAGTTTTGGTGAGCAAATGAAGACCCTTTGAAGTCATATTGCATGGTACCCATTCCACGGGTCTCAACTCTCCAGGTTTAAGGGATTCTTCCTTCAGCTAAAACATGCATGTGGAACCCAGAGTATGATCAACTGTGTGATCGGGAGACGTGTTGAAATATGTCTCAGTTCTCGTCCCCTGGTACTCGGGTGCAACATTCCAGATGCTTTACTAACACTCTCCCGACTTGGAGAGTCAGTGCCTTTAACCTCCTGTTTGGCCCAGTTTGCAAATTCCGCGGAAGATGAACAGGAATAGGGAGAACCAATGAGAGACTAGCTGGAGGTGTCTGGACGGGAAAATTTAACTCTCATTTCCCACCAGGAAGAGGAATTAACCAAAGGCTCAGCGTGCCATGCCGGAACCAGATTAGGGCCTGAAGCAATCCTGCGGTGTTGCGGCCAGCTCACAAGAAAGCGAGTTGAAGAAAGGAGCTCAGGGGCACTGTAATTCACAAACCTGCAGAGTTATAAATGACAGCTATCATCCAAAAATATACTGAAGTAAGGCTGCCAAGAGGACTTGAAAGCCGGGCAGAATTGCAGGAAACCGATTTCAGGAGGTAGACTGGAATTGCATTTAAAGCATAGGAAAAGAGGCAGAAGGTCGACAATGATGCACTTGGCCAAAAAGGGCGTATGTGTTTTTTCCTGAATATATTCAGGAAAAAACGCATACGCCCTTTTTGGCCAACCAAGCAAGCTTGCAAAGGAAATCTGCACTACAATGAAGTCTCACTTCCCCCCCCGTCAAAAGGGCCATCTGAAAAAAGTGTAAAATCCAGAAAGGCAGGACAGGCCATGGAGAACTGGGAGCCTTGTTATGCTGATGGGCGGGATGTAAATTGCCAACAGCCACTCGGGAGAAGTGTATGGTGTTTCCTGAAACATCTAAAAAACAAAGCAACAGAGCCTAGGGCACTTCCACTTATGGTGCTATAGCTTAGGGAAATTAAAATCAAAAAGACACAGCCACCCCAAAGTTTGGGACGGCTCTGTTTACAAGAAACTCGTTTACGGTACAAGTTCAATATCGCATAAAGCGAAAAATGGATAAAGAAGTTGTGGTACTTACGTACAATGCAATATCACTCAGCAATGACATCTATGTCATCAGGCCCATAGCAGCATAATGAGTGGATTCAGGTATGATGATTCTAACTGAAATAAGTCACACAGAAAAAGAAACATCATAAGATATCACTAATACACGGAATGTAAACTTGGCTACACAGGAACTGAATTTCAAAACAGAACATGGTCTCAAATTTAGAAAATCAACTTATGCTTGCTTAAGGGGAAAGGTGAGTTGGGGTGCTGCATAAAACCAGAGATTGAAATGAGCACAGATAAAGTTCCTTAAGCCAAATATGTAATAGACAAGAGCTACTCCTTGCTCAACGAAATGGACTCAAAACCCCATATTAAACGCCTAATAATGTACCTGACTAGTAAGTATCTTAAAACCTATGGATTGCTATGTCTCTGAAAGTGAATCAATCGTGAGTACAGGGGCAAAAACGCAGCAGTGATAGGATTGGAGAGTTTTGGTGAGCAAATGAAGACCCTTTGAAGTCATATTGCATGGTACCCATTCCACGGGTCTCAACTCTCCAGGTTTAAGGGATTCTTCCTTCAGCTAAAACATGCATGTGGAACCCAGAGTATGATCAACCGTGTGATCGGGAGACGTGTTGAAATATGTCTCAGTTCTCGTCCCCTGGTACTCGGGTGCAACATTCCAGATGCTTTACTAACACTCTCCCGACTTGGAGAGTCAGTGCCTTTAACCTCCTGTTTGGCCCAGTTTGCAAATTCCGCGGAAGATGAACAGGAATAGGGAGAACCAATGAGAGACTAGCTGGAGGTGTCTGGACGGGAAAATTTAACTCTCATTTCCCACCAGGAAGAGGAATTAACCAAAGGCTCAGCATGCCATGCCGGAACCAGATTAGGGCCTGAAGCAATCCTGCGGTGTTGCGGCCAGCTCAGAAGAAAGCGAGTTGAAGAAAGGAGCTCAGGGGCACTGTAATTCACAAACCTGCAGAGTTATAAATGACAGCTATCATCCAAAAATATACTGAAGTAAGGCTGCCAAGAGGACTTGAAAGCCGGGCAGAATTGCAGGAAACCGATTTCAGGAGGTAGACTGGAATTGCATTTAAAGCATAGGAAAAGAGGCAGAAGGTCGACAATGATGCACTTGGCCAAAAAGGGCGTATGCGTTTTTTCCTGAATATATTCAGGAAAAAACGCATACGCCCTTTTTGGCCAACTAAGCAAGCTTGCAAAGGAAATCTGCACTACAATGAAGTCTCACTTCCCCCCCGTCAAAAGGGCCATCTGAAAAAAGTGTAAAATCCAGAAAGGCAGGACAGGCCATGGAGAACTGGGAGCCTTGTTATGCTGATGGGCGGGATGTCAATTGCCAACAGCCACTCGGGAGAAGTGTATGGTGTTTCCTGAAACATCTAAAAAACAAAGCAACAGAGCCTAGGGCACTTCCACTTATGGTGCTATAGCTTAGGGAAATTAAAATCAAAAAGACACAGCCACCCCAAAGTTTGGGACGGCTCTGTTTACAAGAAACTCGTTTACGGTACAAGTTCAATATCGCATAAAGCGAAAAATGGATAAAGAAGTTGTGGTACTTACGTACAATGCAATATCACTCAGCAATGACATCTATGTCATCAGGCCCATAGCAGCATAATGAGTGGATTCAGGTATGATGATTCTAACTGAAATAAGTCACACAGAAAAAGAAACATCATAAGATATCACTAATACACGGAATGTAAACTTGGCTACACAGGAACTGAATTTCAAAACAGAACATGGTCCCAAATTTAGAAAATCAACTTATGCTTGCTTAAGGGGAAAGGTGAGTTGGGGTGCTGCATAAAACCAGAGATTGAAATGAGCACAGATAAAGTTCCTTAAGCCAAATATGTAATAGACAAGAGCTACTCCTTGCTCAACGAAATGGACTCAAAACCCCATATTAAACGCCTAATAATGTACCTGACTAGTAAGTATCTTAAAACCTATGGATTGCTATGTCTCTGAAAGTGAATCAATCGTGAGTACAGGGGCAAAAACGCAGCAGTGATAGGATTGGAGAGTTTTGGTGAGCAAATGAAGACCCTTTGAAGTCATATTGCATGGTACCCATTCCACGGGTCTCAACTCTCCAGGTTTAAGGGATTCTTCCTTCAGCTAAAACATGCATGTGGAACCCAGAGTATGATCAACCGTGTGATCGGGAGACGTGTTGAAATATGTCTCAGTTCTCGTCCCCTGGTACTCGGGTGCAACATTCCAGATGCTTTACTAACACTCTCCCGACTTGGAGAGTCAGTGCCTTTAACCTCCTGTTTGGCCCAGTTTGCAAATTCCGCAGAAGATGAACAGGAATAGGGAGAACCAATGAGAGACTAGCTGGAGGTGTCTGGACGGGAAAATTTAACTCTCATTTCCCACCAGGAAGAGGAACTAACCAAAGGCTCAGCGTGCCATGCCGGAACCAGATTAGGGCCTGAAGCAATCCTGCGGTGTTGCGGCCAGCTCACAAGAAAGCGAGTTGAAGAAAGGAGCTCAGGGGCACTGTAATTCACAAACCTGCAGAGTTATAAATGACAGCTATCATCCAAAAATATACTGAAGTAAGGCTGCCAAGAGGACTTGAAAGCCGGGCAGAATTGCAGGAAACCGATTTCAGGAGGTAGACTGGAATTGCATTTAAAGCATAGGAAAAGAGGCAGAAGGTCGACAATGATGCACTTGGCCAAAAAGGGCGTATGCGTTTTTTCCTGAATATATTCAGGAAAAAACGCATACGCCCTTTTTGGCCAACCAAGCAAGCTTGCAAAGGAAATCTGCACTACAATGAAGTCTCACTTCCCCCCCGTCAAAAGGGCCATCTGAAAAAAGTGTAAAATCCAGAAAGGCAGGACAGGCCATGGAGAACTGGGAGCCTTGTTATGCTGATGGGCGGGATGTAAATTGCCAACAGCCACTCGGGAGAAGTGTATGGTGTTTCCTGAAACATCTAAAAAACAAAGCAACAGAGCCTAGGGCACTTCCACTTATGGTCCTATAGCTTAGGGAAATTAAAATCAAAAAGACACAGCCACCCCAAAGTTTGGGATGGCTCTGTTTACAAGAAACTCGTTTACGGTACAAGTTCAATATCGCATAAAGCGAAAAATGGATAAAGAAGTTGTGGTACTTACGTACAATGCACTATCACTCAGCAATGACATCTATGTCATCAGGCCCATAGCAGCATAATGAGTGGATTCAGGTATGATGATTCTAACTGAAATAAGTCACACAGAAAAAGAAACATCATAAGATATCACTAATACACGGAATGTAAACTTGGCTACACAGGAACTGAATTTCAAAACAGAACATGGTCCCAAATTTAGAAAACCAACTTATGCTTGCTTAAGGGGAAAGGTGAGTTGGGGTGCTGCATAAAACCAGAGATTGAAATGAGCACAGATAAAGTTCCTTAAGCCAAATATGTAATAGACAAGAGCTACTCCTTGCTCAACGAAATGGACTCAAAACCCCATATTAAACGCCTAATAATGTACCTGACTAGTAAGTATCTTAAAACCTATGGATTGCTATGTCTCTGAAAGTGAATCAATCGTGAGTACAGGGGCAAAAACGCAGCAGTGATAGGATTGGAGAGTTTTGGTGAGCAAATGAAGACCCTTTGAAGTCATATTGCATGGTACCCATTCCACGGGTCTCAACTCTCCAGGTTTAAGGGATTCTTCCTTCAGCTAAAACATGCATGTGGAACCCAGAGTATGATCAACTGTGTGATCGGGAGACGTGTTGAAATATGTCTCAGTTCTCGTCCCCTGGTACTCGGGTGCAACATTCCAGATGCTTTACTAACACTCTCCCGACTTGGAGAGTCAGTGCCTTTAACCTCCTCTTTGGCCCAGTTTGCAAATTCCGCGGAAGATGAACAGGAATAGGGAGAACCAATGAGAGACTAGCTGGAGGTGTCTGGACGGGAAAATTTAACTCTCATTTCCCACCAGGAAGAGGAATTAACCAAAGGCTCAGCGTGCCATGCCGGAACCAGATTAGGGCCTGAAGCAATCCTGCGGTGTTGCGGCCAGCTCACAAGAAAGCGAGTTGAAGAAAGGAGCTCAGGGGCACTGTAATTCACAAACCTGCAGAGTTATAAATGACAGCTATCATCCAAAAATATACTGAAGTAAGTCTGCCAAGAGGACTTGAAAGCCGGGCAGAATTGCAGGAAACCGATTTCAGGAGGTAGACTGGAATTGCATTTAAAGCATAGGAAAAGAGGCAGAAGGTCGACAATGATGCACTTGGCCAAAAAGGGCGTATGCGTTTTTTCCTGAATATATTCAGGAAAAAACGCATACGCCCTTTTTGGCCAACCAAGCAAGCTTGCAAAGGAAATCTGCACTACAATAAAGTCTCACTTCCCCCCCGTCAAAAGGGCCATCTGAAAAAAGTGTAAAATCCAGAAAGGCAGGACAGGCCATGGAGAACTGGGAGCCTTGTTATGCTGATGGGCGGGATGTAAATTGCCAACAGCCACTCAGGAGAAGTGTATGGTGTTTCCTGAAACATCTAAAAAACAAAGCAACAGAGCCTAGGGCACTTCCACTTATGGTCCTATAGCTTAGGGAAATTAAAATCAAAAAGACACAGCCACCCCAAAGTTTGGGATGGCTCTGTTTACAAGAAACTTGTTTACGGTACAAGTTCAATATCGCATAAAGCGAAAAATGGATAAAGAAGTTGTGGTACTTACGTACAATGCACTATCACTCAGCAATGACATCTATGTCATCAGGCCCATAGCAGCATAATGAGTGGATTCAGGTATGATGATTCTAACTGAAATAAGTCACACAGAAAAAGAAACATCATAAGATATCACTAATACACGGAATGTAAACTTGGCTACACAGGAACTGAATTTCAAAACAGAACATGGTCCCAAATTTAGAAAATCAACTTATGCTTGCTTAAGGGGAAAGGTGAGTTGGGGTGCTGCATAAAACCAGAGATTGAAATGAGCACAGATAAAGTTTCTTAAGCCAAATATGTAATAGACAAGAGCTACTCCTTGCTCAACGAAATGGACTCAAAACCCCATATTAAACGCCTAATAATGTAACTGACTAGTAAGTATCTTAAAACCTATGGATTGCTATGTCTCTGAAAGTGAATCAATCGTGAGTACAGGGGCAAAAACGCAGCAGTGATAGGATTGGAGAGTTTTGGTGAGCAAATGAAGACCCTTTGAAGTCATATTGCATGGTACCCATTCCACGGGTCTCAACTCTCCAGGTTTAAGGGATTCTTCCTTCAGCTAAAACATGCATGTGGAACCCAGAGTATGATCAACCGTGTGATCGGGAGACGTGTTGAAATATGTCTCAGTTCTCGTCCCCTGGTATTCGGGTGCAACATTCCAGATGCTTTACTAACACTCTCCCGACTTGGAGAGTCAGTGCCTTTAACCTCCTGTTTGGCCCAGTTTGCAAATTCCGCGGAAGATGAACAGGAATAGGGAGAACCAATGAGAGACTAGCTGGAGGTGTCTGGACGGGAAAATTTAACTCTCATTTCCCACCAGGAAGAGGAATTAACCAAAGGCTCAGCGTGCCATGCCGGAACCAGATTAGGGCCTGAAGCAATCCTGCGGTGTTGCGGCCAGCTCACAAGAAAGCGAGTTGAAGAAAGGAGCTCAGGGGCACTGTAATTCACAAACCTGCAGAGTTATAAATGACAGCTATCATCCAAAAATATACTGAAGTAAGGCTGCCAAGAGGACTTGAAAGCCGGGCAGAATTGCAGGAAACCGATTTCAGGAGGTAGACTGGAATTGCATTTAAAGCATAGGAAAAGAGGCAGAAGGTCGACAATGATGCACTTGGCCAAAAAGGGCGTATGCGTTTTTTCCTGAATATATTCAGGAAAAAACGCATACGCCCTTTTTGGCCAACCAAGCAAGCTTGCAAAGGAAATCTGCACTACAATGAAGTCTCACTTCTCCCCCGTCAAAAGGGCCATCTGAAAAAAGTGTAAAATCCAGAAAGGCAGGACAGGCCATGGAGAACTGGGAGCCTTGTTATGCTGATGGGCGGGATGTAAATTGCCAACAGCCACTCGGGAGAAGTGTATGGTGTTTCCTGAAACATCTAAAAAACAAAGCAACAGAGCCTAGGGCACTTCCACTTATGGTCCTATAGCTTAGGGAAATTAAAATCAAAAAGACACAGCCACCCCAAAGTTTGGGATGGCTCTGTTTACAAGAAACTCATTTACGGTGCAAGTTCAATATCGCATAAAGCGAAAAATGGATAAAGAATTTGTGGTACTTACGTACAATGCAATATCACTCAGCAATGACATCTATGTCATCAGGCCCATAGCAGCATAATGAGTGGATTCAGGTATGATGATTCTAACTGAAATAAGTCACACAGAAAAAGAAACATCATAAGATATCACTAATACACGGAATGTAAACTTGGCTACACAGGAACTGAATTTCAAAACAGAACATGGTCCCAAATTTAGAAAACCAACTTATGCTTGCTTAAGGGGAAAGGTGAGTTGGGGTGCTGCATAAAACCAGAGATTGAAATGAGCACAGATAAAGTCCCTTAAGCCAAATATGTAATAGACAAGAGCTACTCCTTGCTCAACTAGATGGACTCAACACCCCATATTAAATGACTAATAATGTACCTGACTATTAAGTATCTTAAAACCTATGGATTGCTATGTCTCCGAAAGAGAATCAAGCGTGTGTACAGGGGCATAAACGCAACAGTGATAGGATTGGAGAGGTTCGGTGAGCAAATGAAGACCCTTTGAAGTCATATTGCATGGTACCCATTCCACGGGTCTCAACTCTCCAGGTTTAAGGGATTCTTCCTTCAGCTAAAACATGCATGTGGAACCCAGAGTATGATCAACCGTGTGATCGGGAGACGTGTTGAAATATGTCTCAGTTCTCGTCCCCTGGTACTCGGGTGCAACATTCCAGATGCTTTACTAACACTCTCCCGACTTGGAGAGTCAGTGCCTTTAACCTCCTGTTTGGCCCAGTTTGCAAATTCCGCGGAAGATGAACAGGAATAGGGAGAACCAATGAGAGACTAGCTGGAGGTGTCTGGACGGGAAAATTTAACTCTCATTTCCCACCAGGAAGAGGAATTAACCAAAGGCTCAGCGTGCCATGCCGGAACCAGATTAGGGCCTGAAGCAATCCTGCGGTGTTGCGGCCAGCTCACAAGAAAGCGAGTTGAAGAAAGGAGCTCAGGGGCACTGTAATTCACAAACCTGCAGAGTTATAAATGACAGCTATCATCCAAAAATATACTGAAGTAAGGCTGCCAAGAGGACTTGAAAGCCGGGCAGAATTGCAGGAAACCGATTTCAGGAGGTAGACTGGAATTGCATTTAAAGCATAGGAAAAGAGGCAGAAGGTCGACAATGATGCACTTGGCCAAAAAGGGCGTATGCGTTTTTTCCTGAATATATTCAGGAAAAAACGCATACGCCCTTTTTGGCCAACCAAGCAAGCTTGCAAAGGAAATCTGCACTACAATGAAGTCTCACTTCCCCCCCCCGTCAAAAGGGCCATCTGAAAAAAGTGTAAAATCCAGAAAGGCAGGACAGGCCATGGAGAACTGGGAGCCTTGTTATGCTGATGGGCAGGATGTAAATTGCCAACAGCCACCCAGGAGAAGTGTATGGTGTTTCCTGAAACATCTAAAAAACAAAGCAACAGAGCCTAGGGCACTTCCACTTATGGTCCTATAGCTTAGGGAAATTAAAATCAAAAAGACACAGCCACCCCAAAGTTTGGGATGGCTCTGTTTACAAGAAACTCGTTTACGGTACAAGTTCAATATCGCATAAAGCGAAAAATGGATAAAGAAGTTGTGGTACTTACGTACAATGCAATATCACTCAGCAATGACATCTATGTCATCAGGCCCATAGCAGCATAATGAGTGGATTCAGGTATGATGATTCTAACTGAAATAAGTCACACAGAAAAAGAAACATCATAAGATATCACTAATACACGGAATGTAAACTTGGCTACACAGGAACTGAATTTCAAAACAGAACATGGTCCCAAATTTAGAAAATCAACTTATGCTTGCTTAAGGGGAAAGGTGAGTTGGGGTGCTGCATAAAACCAGAGATTGAAATGAGCACAGATAAAGTTCCTTAAGCCAAATATGTAATAGACAAGAGCTACTCCTTGCTCAACGAAATGGACTCAACACCCCATATTAAACGCCTAATAATGTACCTGACTAGTAAGTATCTTAAAACCTATGGATTGCTATGTCTCTGAAAGTGAATCAATCGTGAGTACAGGGGCAAAAACGCAGCAGTGATAGGATTGGAGAGTTTTGGTGAGCAAATGAAGACCCTTTGAAGTCATATTGCATGGTACCCATTCCACGGGTCTCAACTCTCCAGGTTTAAGGGATTCTTCCTTCAGCTAAAACATGCATGTGGAACCCAGAGTATGATCAACCGTGTGATCGGGAGACGTGTTGAAATATGTCTCAGTTCTCGTCCCCTGGTACTCGGGTGCAACATTCCAGATGCTTTACTAACACTCTCCCGACTTGGAGAGTCAGTGCCTTTAACCTCCTGTTTGGCCCAGTTTGCAAATTCCGCGGAAGATGAACAGGAATAGGGAGAACCAATGAGAGACTAGCTGGAGGTGTCTGGACGGGAAAATTTAACTCTCATTTCCCACCAGGAAGAGGAATTAACCAAAGGCTCAGCGTGCCATGCCGGAACCAGATTAGGGCCTGAAGCAATCCTGCGGTGTTGCGGCCAGCTCACAAGAAAGCGAGTTGAAGAAAGGAGCTCAGGGGCACTGTAATTCACAAACCTGCAGAGTTATAAATGACAGCTATCATCCAAAAATATACTGAAGTAAGGCTGCCAAGAGGACTTGAAAGCCGGGCAGAATTGCAGGAAACCGATTTCAGGAGGTAGACTGGAATTGCATTTAAAGCATAGGAAAAGAGGCAGAAGGTCGACAATGATGCACTTGGCCAAAAAGGGCGTATGCGTTTTTTCCTGAATATATTCAGGAAAAAACGCATACGTCCTTTTTGGCCAACCAAGCAAGCTTGCAAAGGAAATCTGCACTACAATGAAGTCTCACTTCCCCCCGTCAAAAGGGCCATCTGAAAAAAGTGTAAAATCCAGAAAGGCAGGACAGGCCATGGAGAACTGGGAGCCTTGTTATGCTGATGGGCGGGATGTACATTGCCAACAGCCACTCGGGAGAAGTGTATGGTGTTTCCTGAAACATCTAAAAAACAAAGCAACAGAGCCTAGGGCACTTCCACTTATGGTCCTATAGCTTAGGGAAATTAAAATCAAAAAGACACAGCCACCCCAAAGTTTGGGATGGCTCTGTTTACAAGAAACTCGTTTACGGTACAAGTTCAATATCGCATAAAGCGAAAAATGGATAAAGAAGTTGTGGTACTTACGTACAATGCAATATCACTCAGCAATGACATCTATGTCATCAGGCCCATAGCAGCATGATGAGTGGATTCAGGTATGATGATTCTAACTGAAATAAGTCACACAGAAAAAGAAACATCATAAGATATCACTAATACACGGAATGTAAACTTGGCTACACAGGAACTGAATTTCAAAACAGAACATGGTCCCAAATTTAGAAAACCAACTTATGCTTGCTTAAGGGGAAAGGTTAGTTGGGGTGCTGCATAAAACCAGAGATTGAAATGAGCACAGATAAAGTTCCTTAAGCCAAATATGTAATAGACAAGAGCTACTCCTTGCTCAACGAAATGGACTCAAAACCCCATATTAAACGCCTAATAATGTACCTGACTAGTAAGTATCTTAAAACCTATGGATTGCTATGTCTCTGAAAGTGAATCAATCGTGAGTACAGGGGCAAAAACGCAGCAGTGATAGGATTGGAGAGTTTTGGTGAGCAAATGAAGACCCTTTGAAGTCATATTGCATGGTACCCATTCCACGGGTCTCAACTCTCCAGGTTTAAGGGATTCTTCCTTCAGCTAAAACATGCATGTGGAACCCAGAGTATGATCAACCGTGTGATCGGGAGACGTGTTGAAATATGTCTCAGTTCTCGTCCCCTGGTACTCGGGTGCAACATTCCAGATGCTTTACTAACACTCTCCCGACTTGGAGAGTCAGTGCCTTTAACCTCCTGTTTGGCCCAGTTTGCAAATTCCGCGGAAGATGAACAGGAATAGGGAGAACCAATGAGAGACTAGCTGGAGGTGTCTGGACGGGAAAATTTAACTCTCATTTCCCACCAGGAAGAGGAATTAACCAAAGGCTCAGCGTGCCATGCCGGAACCAGATTAGGGCCTGAAGCAATCCTGCGGTGTTGCGGCCAGCTCACAAGAAAGCGAGTTGAAGAAAGGAGCTCAGGGGCACTGTAATTCACAAACCTGCAGAGTTATAAATGACAGCTATCATCCAAAAATATACTGAAGTAAGGCTGCCAAGAGGACTTGAAAGCCGGGCAGAATTGCAGGAAACCGATTTCAGGAGGTAGACTGGAATTGCATTTAAAGCATAGGAAAAGAGGCAGAAGGTCGACAATGATGCACTTGGCCAAAAAGGGCGTATGCGTTTTTTCCTGAATATATTCAGGAAAAAACGCATACGCCCTTTTTGGCCAACCAAGCAAGCTTGCAAAGGAAATCTGCACTACAATGAAGTCTCACTTCCCCCCCGTCAAAAGGGCCATCTGAAAAAAGTGTAAAATCCAGAAAGGCAGGACAGGCCATGGAGAACTGGGAGCCTTGTTATGCTGATGGGCGGGATGTAAATTGCCAACAGCCACTCGGGAGAAGTGTATGGTGTTTCCTGAAACATCTAAAAAACAAAGCAACAGAGCCTAGGGCACTTCCACTTATGGTCCTGCAGCTTAGGGAAATTAAAATCAAAAAGACACAGCCACCCCAAAGTTTGGGATGGCTCTGTTTACAAGAAACTCGTTTACGGTACAAGTTCAATATCGCATAAAGCGAAAAATGGATAAAGAAGGTGTGGTACTTACGTACAATGCAATATCACTCAGCAATGACATCTATGTCATCAGGCCCATAGCAGCATAATGAGTGGATTCAGGTATGATGATTCTAACTGAAATAAGTCACACAGAAAAAGAAACATCATAAGATATCACTAATACACGGAATGTAAACTTGGCTACACAGGAACTGAATTTCAAAACAGAACATGGTCCCAAATTTAGAAAACCAACTTATGCTTGCTTAAGGGGAAAGGTGAGTTGGGGTGCTGCATAAAACCAGAGATTGAAATGAGCACAGATAAAGTTCCTTAAGCCAAATATGTAATAGACAAGAGCTACTCCTTGCTCAACGAAATGGACTCAAAACCCCATATTAAACGCCTAATAATGTACCTGACTAGTAAGTATCTTAAAACCTATGGATTGCTATGTCTCTGAAAGTGAATCAATCGTGAGTACAGGGGCAAAAACGCAGCAGTGATAGGATTGGAGAGTTTTGGTGAGCAAATGAAGACCCTTTGAAGTCATATTGCATGGTACCCATTCCACGGGTCTCAACTCTCCAGGTTTAAGGGATTCTTCCTTCAGCTAAAACATGCATGTGGAACCCAGAGTATGATCAACCGTGTGATCGGGAGACGTGTTGAAATATGTCTCAGTTCTCGTCCCCTGGTACTCGGGTGCAACATTCCAGATGCTTTACTAACACTCTCCCGACTTGGAGAGTCAGTGCCTTTAACCTCCTGTTTGGCCCAGTTTGCAAATTCCGCGGAAGATGAACAGGAATAGGGAGAACCAATGAGAGACTAGCTGGAGGTGTCTGGACGGGAAAATTTAACTCTCATTTCCCACCAGGAAGAGGAATTAACCAAAGGCTCAGCGTGCCATGCCGGAACCAGATTAGGGCCTGAAGCAATCCTGCGGTGTTGCGGCCAGCTCACAAGAAAGCGAGTTGAAGAAAGGAGCTCAGGGGCACTGTAATTCACAAACCTGCAGAGTTATAAATGACAGCTATCATCCAAAAATATACTGAAGTAAGGCTGCCAAGAGGACTTGAAAGCCGGGCAGAATTGCAGGAAACCGATTTCAGGAGGTAGACTGGAATTGCATTTAAAGCATAGGAAAAGAGGCAGAAGGTCGACAATGATGCACTTGGCCAAAAAGGGCGTATGCGTTTTTTCCTGAATATATTCAGGAAAAAACGCATACGCCCTTTTTGGCCAACCAAGCAAGCTTGCAAAGGAAATCTGCACTACAATGAAGTCTCACTTCCCCCCCCCGTCAAAAGGGCCATCTGAAAAAAGTGTAAAATCCAGAAAGGCAGGACAGGCCATGGAGAACTGGGAGCCTTGTTATGCTGATGGGCGGGATGTACATTGCCAACAGCCACTCGGGAGAAGTGTATGGTGTTTCCTGAAGCATCTAAAAAACAAAGCAACAGAGCCTAGGGCACTTCCACTTATGGTCCTATAGCTTAGGGAAATTAAAATCAAAAAGACACAGCCACCCCAAAGTTTGGGATGGCTCTGTTTACAAGAAACTCGTTTACGGTACAAGTTCAATATCGCATAAAGCGAAAAATGGATAAAGAAGTTGTGGTACTTACGTACAATGCAATATCACTCAGCAATGACATCTATGTCATCAGGCCCATAGCAGCATAATGAGTGGATTCAGGTATGATGATTCTAACTGAAATAAGTCACACAGAAAAAGAAACATCATAAGATATCACTAATACACGGAATGTAAACTTGGCTACACAGGAACTGAATTTCAAAACAGAACATGGTCCCAAATTTAGAAAATCAACTTATGCTTGCTTAAGGGGAAAGGTGAGTTGGGGTGCTGCATAAAACCAGAGATTGAAATGAGCACAGATAAAGTTCCTTAAGCCAAATATGTAATAGACAAGAGCTACTCCTTGCTCAACGAAATGGACTCAACACCCCATATTAAACGCCTAATAATGTACCTGACTAGTAAGTATCTTAAAACCTATGGATTGCTATGTCTCTGAAAGTGAATCAATCGTGAGTACAGGGGCAAAAACGCAGCAGTGATAGGATTGGAGAGTTTTGGTGAGCAAATGAAGACCCTTTGAAGTCATATTGCATGGTACCCATTCCACGGGTCTCAACTCTCCAGGTTTAAGGGATTCTTCCTTCAGCTAAAACATGCATGTGGAACCCAGAGTATGATCAACCGTGTGATCGGGAGACGTGTTGAAATATGTCTCAGTTCTCGTCCCCTGGTACTCGGGTGCAACATTCCAGATGCTTTACTAACACTCTCCCGACTTGGAGAGTCAGTGCCTTTAACCTCCTGTTTGGCCCAGTTTGCAAATTCCGCGGAAGATGAACAGGAATAGGGAGAACCAATGAGAGACTAGCTGGAGGTGTCTGGACGGGAAAATTTAACTCTCATTTCCCACCAGGAAGAGGAATTAACCAAAGGCTCAGCGTGCCATGCCGGAACCAGATTAGGGCCTGAAGCAATCCTGCGGTGTTGCGGCCAGCTCACAAGAAAGCGAGTTGAAGAAAGGAGCTCAGGGGCACTGTAATTCACAAACCTGCAGAGTTATAAATGACAGCTATCATCCAAAAATATACTGAAGTAAGGCTGGCAAGAGGACTTGAAAGCCGGGCAGAATTGCAGGAAACCGATTTCAGGAGGTAGACTGGAATTGCATTTAAAGCATAGGAAAAGAGGCAGAAGGTCGACAATGATGCACTTGGCCAAAAAGGGCGTATGCGTTTTTTCCTGAATATATTCAGGAAAAAACGCATACGCCCTTTTTGGCCAACCAAGCAAGCTTGCAAAGGAAATCTGCACTACAATGAAGTCTCACTTCCCCCCCCTCAAAAGGGCCATCTGAAAAAAGTGTAAAATCCAGAAAGGCAGGACAGGCCATGGAGAACTGGGAGCCTTGTTATGCTGATGGGCGGGATGTACATTGCCAACAGCCACTCGGGAGAAGTGTATGGTGTTTCCTGAAGCATCTAAAAAACAAAGCAACAGAGCCTAGGGCACTTCCACTTATGGTCCTATAGCTTAGGGAAATTAAAATCAAAAAGACACAGCCACCCCAAAGTTTGGGATGGCTCTGTTTACAAGAAACTCGTTTACGGTACAAGTTCAATATCGCATAAAGCGAAAAATGGATAAAGAAGTTGTGGTACTTACGTACAATGCAATATCACTCAGCAATGACATCTATGTCATCAGGCCCATAGCAGCATAATGAGTGGATTCAGGTATGATGATTCTAACTGAAATAAGTCACACAGAAAAAGAAACATCATAAGATATCACTAATACACGGAATGTAAACTTGGCTACACAGGAACTGAATTTCAAAACAGAACATGGTCCCAAATTTAGAAAATCAACTTATGCTTGCTTAAGGGGAAAGGTGAGTTGGGGTGCTGCATAAAACCAGAGATTGAAATGAGCACAGATAAAGTTCCTTAAGCCAAATATGTAATAGACAAGAGCTACTCCTTGCTCAACGAAATGGACTCAACACCCCATATTAAACGCCTAATAATGTACCTGACTAGTAAGTATCTTAAAACCTATGGATTGCTATGTCTCTGAAAGTGAATCAATCGTGAGTACAGGGGCAAAAACGCAGCAGTGATAGGATTGGAGAGTTTTGGTGAGCAAATGAAGACCCTTTGAAGTCATATTGCATGGTACCCATTCCACGGGTCTCAACTCTCCAGGTTTAAGGGATTCTTCCTTCAGCTAAAACATGCATGTGGAACCCAGAGTATGATCAACCGTGTGATCGGGAGACGTGTTGAAATATGTCTCAGTTCTCGTCCCCTGGTACTCGGGTGCAACATTCCAGATGCTTTACTAACACTCTCCCGACTTGGAGAGTCAGTGCCTTTAACCTCCTGTTTGGCCCAGTTTGCAAATTCCGCGGAAGATGAACAGGAATAGGGAGAACCAATGAGAGACTAGCTGGAGGTGTCTGGACGGGAAAATTTAACTCTCATTTCCCACCAGGAAGAGGAATTAACCAAAGGCTCAGCGTGCCATGCCGGAACCAGATTAGGGCCTGAAGCAATCCTGCGGTGTTGCGGCCAGCTCACAAGAAAGCGAGTTGAAGAAAGGAGCTCAGGGGCACTGTAATTCACAAACCTGCAGAGTTATAAATGACAGCTATCATCCAAAAATATACTGAAGTAAGGCTGCCAAGAGGACTTGAAAGCCGGGCAGAATTGCAGGAAACCGATTTCAGGAGGTAGACTGGAATTGCATTTAAAGCATAGGAAAAGAGGCAGAAGGTCGACAATGATGCACTTGGCCAAAAAGGGCGTATGCGTTTTTTCCTGAATATATTCAGGAAAAAACGCATACGCCCTTTTTGGCCAACCAAGCAAGCTTGCAAAGGAAATCTGCACTACAATGAAGTCTCACTTCCCCCCCCTCAAAAGGGCCATCTGAAAAAAGTGTAAAATCCAGAAAGGCAGGACAGGCCATGGAGAACTGGGAGCCTTGTTATGCTGATGGGCGGGATGTAAATTGCCAACAGCCACTCGGGAGAAGTGTATGGTGTTTCCTGAAACATCTAAAAAACAAAGCAACAGAGCCTAGGGCACTTCCACTTATGGTCCTATAGCTTAGGGAAATTAAAATCAAAAAGACACAGCCACCCCAAAGTTTGGGATGGCTCTCTTTACAAGAACCTTGTTTACTGTACAAGTTCAATATCGCAGAAAGCGAAAAATGGATAAAGAAGTTGTGGTACTTACGTACAATGCAATATCACTCAGCAATGAAATCTATGTCATCAGGCCCGTAGCAGCATAATAAGTGGATTCAGGTATGATGATTCTAACTGAAATAAGTCACACAGAAAAAGAAACATCATAAGATATCACTAATACACGGAATGTAAACTTGGCTACACAGGAACTGAATTTCAAAACAGAACATGGTCCCAAATTTAGAAAATCAACTTATGCTTGCTTAAGGGGAAAGGTGAGTTGGGGTGCTGCATAAAACCAGAGATTGAAATGAGCACAGATAAAGTTCCTTAAGCCAAATATGTAATAGACAAGAGCTACTCCTTGCTCAACGAAATGGACTCAAAACCCCATATTAAATGCCTAATAATGTACCTGACTAGTAAGTATCTTAAAACCTATGGATTGCTATGTCTCTGAAAGTGAATCAATCGTGAGTACAGGGGCAAAAACGCAGCAGTGATAGGATTGGAGAGTTTTGGTGAGCAAATGAAGACCCTTTGAAGTCATATTGCATGGTACCCATTCCACGGGTCTCAACTCTCCAGGTTTAAGGGATTCTTCCTTCAGCTAAAACATGCATGTGGAACCCAGAGTATGATCAACCGTGTGATCGGGAGACGTGTTGAAATATGTCTCAGTTCTCGTCCCCTGGTACTCGGGTGCAACATTCCAGATGCTTTACTAACACTCTCCCGACTTGGAGAGTCAGTGCCTTTAACCTCCTGTTTGGCCCAGTTTGCAAATTCCGCCGAAGATGAACAGGAATAGGGAGAACCAATGAGAGACTAGCTGGAGGTGTCTGGACGGGAAAATTTAACTCTCATTTCCCACCAGGAAGAGGAATTAACCAAAGGCTCAGCGTGCCATGCCGGAACCAGATTAGGGCCTGAAGCAATCCTGCGGTGTTGCGGCCAGCTCACAAGAAAGCGAGTTGAAGAAAGGAGCTCAGGGGCACTGTAATTCACAAACCTGCAGAGTTATAAATGACAGCTATCATCCAAAAATATACTGAAGTAAGGCTGCCAAGAGGACTTGAAAGCCGGGCAGAATTGCAGGAAACCGATTTCAGGAGGTAGACTGGAATTGCATTTAAAGCATAGGAAAAGAGGCAGAAGGTCGACAATGATGCACTTGGCCAAAAAGGGCGTATGCGTTTTTTCCTGAATATATTCAGGAAAAAACGCATACGCCCTTTTTGGCCAACCAAGCAAGCTTGCAAAGGAAATCTGCACTACAATGAAGTCTCACTTCCCCCCCGTCAAAAGGGCCATCTGAAAAAAGTGTAAAATCCAGAAAGGCAGGACAGGCCATGGAGAACTGGGAGCCTTGTTATGCTGATGGGCGGGATGTAAATTGCCAACAGCCACTCGGGAGAAGTGTATGGTGTTTCCTGAAACATCTAAAAAACAAAGCAACAGAGCCTAGGGCACTTCCACTTATGGTCCTATAGCTTAGGGAAATTGAAATCAAAAAGACACAGCCACCCCAAAGTTTGGGATGGCTCTGTTTACAAGAACCTTGTTTACTGTACAAGTTCAATATCGCAGAAAGCGAAAAATGGATAAAGAAGTTGTGGTACTTACGTACAATGCAATATCACTCAGCAATGAAATCTATGTTATCAGGCCCGTAGCAGCATAATAAGTGGATTCAGGTATGATGATTCTAACTGAAATAAGTCACACAGAAAAAGAAACATCATAAGATATCACTAATACACGGAATGTAAACTTGGCTACACAGGAACTGAATTTCAAAACAGAACATGGTCCCAAATTTAGAAAATCAACTTATGCTTGCTTAAGGGGAAAGGTGAGTTGGGGTGCTGCATAAAACCAGAGATTGAAATGAGCACAGATAAAGTTCCTTAAGCCAAATATGTAATAGACAAGAGCTACTCCTTGCTCAACGAAATGGACTCAAAACCCCATATTAAATGCCTAATAATGTACCTGACTAGTAAGTATCTTAAAACCTATGGATTGCTATGTCTCTGAAAGTGAATCAATCGTGAGTACAGGGGCAAAAACGCAGCAGTGATAGGATTGGAGAGTTTTGGTGAGCAAATGAAGACCCTTTGAAGTCATATTGCATGGTACCCATTCCACGGGTCTCAACTCTCCAGGTTTAAGGGATTCTTCCTTCAGCTAAAACATGCATGTGGAACCCAGAGTATGATCAACCGTGTGATCGGGAGACGTGTTGAAATATGTCTCAGTTCTCGTCCCCTGGTACTCGGGTGCAACATTCCAGATGCTTTACTAACACTCTCCCGACTTGGAGAGTCAGTGCCTTTAACCTCCTGTTTGGCCCAGTTTGCAAATTCCGCGGAAGATGAACAGGAATAGGGAGAACCAATGAGAGACTAGCTGGAGGTGTCTGGACGGGAAAATTTAACTCTCATTTCCCACCAGGAAGAGGAATTAACCAAAGGCTCAGCGTGCCATGCCGGAACCAGATTAGGGCCTGAAGCAATCCTGCGGTGTTGCGGCCAGCTCACAAGAAAGCGAGTTGAAGAAAGGAGCTCAGGGGCACTGTAATTCACAAACCTGCAGAGTTATAAATGACAGCTATCATCCAAAAATATACTGAAGTAAGGCTGCCAAGAGGACTTGAAAGCCGGGCAGAATTGCAGGAAACCGATTTCAGGAGGTAGACTGGAATTGCATTTAAAGCATAGGAAAAGAGGCAGAAGGTCGACAATGATGCACTTGGCCAAAAAGGGCGTATGCGTTTTTTCCTGAATATATTCAGGAAAAAACGCATACGCCCTTTTTGGCCAACCAAGCAAGCTTGCAAAGGAAATCTGCACTACAATGAAGTCTCACTTCCCCCCCGTCAAAAGGGCCATCTGAAAAAAGTGTAAAATCCAGAAAGGCAGGACAGGCCATGGAGAACTGGGAGCCTTGTTATGCTGATGGGCGGGATGTAAATTGCCAACAGCCACTCGGGAGAAGTGTATGGTGTTTCCTGAAACATCTAAAAAACAAAGCAACAGAGCCTAGGGCACTTCCACTTATGGTCCTATAGCTTAGGGAAATTGAAATCAAAAAGACACAGCCACCCCAAAGTTTGGGATGGCTCTGTTTACAAGAAACTCGTTTACGGTACAAGTTCAATATCGCATAAAGCGAAAAATGGATAAAGAAGTTGTGGTACTTACGTACAATGCAATATCACTCAGCAATGACATCTATGTCATCAGGCCCATAGCAGCATAATGAGTGGATTCAGGTATGATGATTCTAACTGAAATAAGTCACACAGAAAAAGAAACATCATAAGATATCACTAATACACGGAATGTAAACTTGGCTACACAGGAACTGAATTTCAAAACAGAACATGGTCCCAAATTTAGAAAATCAACTTATGCTTGCTTAATGGGAAAGGTGAGTTGGGGTGCTGCATAAAACCAGAGATTGAAATGAGCACAGATAAAGTTCCTTAAGCCAAATATGTAATAGACAAGAGCTACTCCTTGCTCAACGAAATGGACTCAAAACCCCATATTAAACGCCTAATAATGTACCTGACTAGTAATTATCTTAAAATCTATGGATTGCTATGTCTCTGAAAGTGAATCAATCGTGAGTACAGGGGCAAAAACGCAGCAGTGATAGGATTGGAGAGTTTTGGTGAGCAAATGAAGACCCTTTGAAGTCATATTGCATGGTACCATTCCACGGGTCTCAACTCTCCAGGTTTAAGGGATTCTTCCTTCAGCTAAAACATGCATGTGGAACCCAGAGTATGATCAACCATGTGATCGGGAGACGTGTTGAAATATGTCTCAGTTCTCGTCCCCTGGTACTCGGGTGCAACATTCCAGATGCTTTACTAACACTCTCCCGACTTGGAGAGTCAGTGCCTTTAACCTCCTGTTTGGCCCAGTTTGCAAATTCTGCGGAAGATGAACAGAAATAGGGAGAACCAATGAGAGACTAGCTGGAGGTGTCTGGACGGGAAAATTTAACTCTCATTTCCCACCAGGAAGAGGAATTAACCAAAGGCTCAGCGTGCCATGCCGGAACCAGATTAGGGCCTGAAGCAATCCTGCGGTGTTGCGGCCAGCTCACAAGAAAGCGAGTTGAAGAAAGGAGCTCAGGGGCACTGTAATTCACAAACCTGCAGAGTTATAAATGACAGCTATCATCCAAAAATATACTGGAGTAAGGCTGCCAAGAGGACTTGAAAGCCGGGCAGAATTGCAGGAAACCGATTTCAGGAGGTAGACTGGAATTGCATTTAAAGCATAGGAAAAGAGGCAGAAGGTCGACAATGATGCACTTGGCCAAAAAGGGCGTATGCGTTTTTTCCTGAATATATTCAGGAAAAAACGCATACGCCCTTTTTGGCCAACCAAGCAAGCTTGCAAAGGAAATCTGCACTACAATGAAGTCTCACTTCCCCCCCGTCAAAAGGGCCATCTGAAAAAAGTGTAAAATCCAGAAAGGCAGGACAGGCCATGGAGAACTGGGAGCCTTGTTATGCTGATGGGCGGGATGTAAATTGCCAACAGCCACTCGGGAGAAGTGTATGGTGTTTCCTGAAACATCTAAAAAACAAAGCAACAGAGCCTAGGGCACTTCCACTTATGGTCCTATAGCTTAGGGAAATTGAAATCAAAAAGACACAGCCACCCCAAAGTTTGGGATGGCTCTGTTTACAAGAAACTCGTTTACGGTACAAGTTCAATATCGCATAAAGCGAAAAATGGATAAAGAAGTTGTGGTACTTACGTACAATGCAATATCACTCAGCAATGACATCTATGTCATCAGGCCCATAGCAGCATAATGAGTGGATTCAGGTATGATGATTCTAACTGAAATAAGTCACACAGAAAAAGAAACATCATAAGATA
This sequence comes from Orcinus orca, assembly GCF_937001465.1. Taxonomy (NCBI): domain Eukaryota; kingdom Metazoa; phylum Chordata; class Mammalia; order Artiodactyla; family Delphinidae; genus Orcinus; species Orcinus orca. Next base: position 195,027 of record NW_026043962.1, on the reverse strand, counting down.
TCACTAATACACGGAATGTAAACTTGGCTACACAGGAACTGAATTTCAAAACAGAACATGGTCCCAAATTTAGAAAATCAACTTATGCTTGCTTAAGGGGAAAGGTGAGTTGGGGTGCTGCATAAAACCAGAGATTGAAATGAGCACAGATAAAGTTCCTTAAGCCAAATATGTAATAGACAAGAGCTACTCCTTGCTCAACGAAATGGACTCAAAACCCCATATTAAACGCCTAATAATGTACCTGACTAGTAATTATCTTAAAATCTATGGATTGCTATGTCTCTGAAAGTGAATCAATCGTGAGTACAGGGGCAAAAACGCAGCAGTGATAGGATTGGAGAGTTTTGGTGAGCAAATGAAGACCCTTTGAAGTCATATTGCATGGTACCATTCCACGGGTCTCAACTCTCCAGGTTTAAGGGATTCTTCCTTCAGCTAAAACATGCATGTGGAACCCAGAGTATGATCAACCATGTGATCGGGAGACGTGTTGAAATATGTCTCAGTTCTCGACCCCTGGTACTCGGGTGCAACATTCCAGATGCTTTACTAACACTCTCCCGACTTGGAGAGTCAGTGCCTTTAACCTCCTGTTTGGCCCAGTTTGCAAATTCTGCGGAAGATGAACAGAAATAGGGAGAACCAATGAGAGACTAGCTGGAGGTGTCTGGACGGGAAAATTTAACTCTCATTTCCCACCAGGAAGAGGAATTAACCAAAGGCTCAGCGTGCCATGCCGGAACCAGATTAGGGCCTGAAGCAATCCTGCGGTGTTGCGGCCAGCTCACAAGAAAGCGAGTTGAAGAAAGGAGCTCAGGGGCACTGTAATTCACAAACCTGCAGAGTTATAAATGACAGCTATCATCCAAAAATATACTGGAGTAAGGCTGCCAAGAGGACTTGAAAGCCGGGCAGAATTGCAGGAAACCGATTTCAGGAGGTAGACTGGAATTGCATTTAAAGCATAGGAAAAGAGGCAGAAGGTCGACAATGATGCACTTGGCCAAAAACGGCGTATGCGTTTTTTCCTGAATATATTCAGGAAAAAACGCATACGCCCTTTTTGGCCAACCAAGCAAGCTTGCAAAGGAAATCTGCACTACAATGAAGTCTCACTTCCCCCCCGTCAAAAGGGCCATCTGAAAAAAGTGTAAAATCCAGAAAGGCAGGACAGGCCATGGAGAACTGGGAGCCTTGTTATGCTGATGGGCGGGATGTAAATTGCCAACAGCCACTCGGGAGAAGTGTATGGTGTTTCCTGAAACATCTAAAAAACAAAGCAACAGAGCCTAGGGCACTTCCACTTATGGTCCTATAGCTTAGGGAAATTAAAATCAAAAAGACACAGCCACCCCAAAGTTTGGGATGGCTCTGTTTACAAGAAACTCGTTTACCGTACAAGTTCAATATCGCATAAAGCGAAAAATGGATAAAGAAGTTGTGGTACTTACGTACAATGCAATATCACTCAGCAATGACATCTATGTCATCAGGCCCATAGCAGCATAATGAGTGGATTCAGGTATGATGATTCTAACTGAAATAAGTCACACAGAAAAAGAAACATCATAAGATATCACTAATACACGGAATGTAAACTTGGCTACACAGGAACTGAATTTCAAAACAGAACATGGTCCCAAATTTAGAAAACCAACTTATGCTTGCTTAAGGGGAAAGGTGAGTTGGGGTGCTGCATAAAACCAGAGATTGAAATGAGCACAGATAAAGTTCCTTAAGCCAAATATGTAATAGACAAGAGCTACTCCTTGCTCAACGAAATGGACTCAAAACCCCATATTAAATGCCTAATAATGTACCTGACTAGTAAGTATCTTAAAACCTATGGATTGCTATGTCTCTGAAAGTGAATCAATCGTGAGTACAGGGGCAAAAACGCAGCAGTGATAGGATTGGAGAGTTTTGGTGAGCAAATGAAGACCCTTTGAAGTCATATTGCATGGTACCCATTCCACGGGTCTCAACTCTCCAGGTTTAAGGGATTCTTCCTTCAGCTAAAACATGCATGTGGAACCCAGAGTATGATCAACCGTGTGATCGGGAGACGTGTTGAAATATGTCTCAGTTCTCGTCCCCTGGTACTCGGGTGCAACATTCCAGATGCTTTACTAACACTCTCCCGACTTGGAGAGTCAGTGCCTTTAACCTCCTGTTTGGCCCAGTTTGCAAATTCCGCGGAAGATGAACAGGAATAGGGAGAACCAATGAGAGACTAGCTGGAGGTGTCTGGACGGGAAAATTTAACTCTCATTTCCCACCAGGAAGAGGAATTAACCAAAGGCTCAGCGTGCCATGCCGGAACCAGATTAGGGCCTGAAGCAATCCTGCGGTGTTGCGGCCAGCTCACAAGAAAGCGAGTTGAAGAAAGGAGCTCAGGGGCACTGTAATTCACAAACCTGCAGAGTTATAAATGACAGCTATCATCCAAAAATATACTGGAGTAAGGCTGCCAAGAGGACTTGAAAGCCGGGCAGAATTGCAGGAAACCGATTTCAGGAGGTAGACTGGAATTGCATTTAAAGCATAGGAAAAGAGGCAGAAGGTCGACAATGATGCACTTGGCCAAAAAGGGCGTATGCGTTTTTTCCTGAATATATTCAGGAAAAAACGCATACGCCCTTTTTGGCCAACAAAGCAAGCTTGCAAAGGAAATCTGCACTACAATGAAGTCTCACTTCCCCCCCGTCAAAAGGGCCATCTGAAAAAAGTGTAAAATCCAGAAAGGCAGGACAGGCCATGGAGAACTGGGAGCCTTGTTATGCTGATGGGCGGGATGTAAATTGCCAACAGCCACTCAGGAGAAGTGTATGGTGTTTCCTGAAACATCTAAAAAACAAAGCAACAGAGCCTAGGGCACTTCCACTTATGGTCCTATAGCTTAGGGAAATTAAAATCAAAAAGACACAGCCACCCCAAAGTTTGGGACGGCTCTGTTTACAAGAACCTCGTTTACGGTACAAGTTCAATATCGCATAAAGCGAAAAATGGATAAAGAAGTTGTGGTACTTACGTACAATGCAATATCACTCAGCAATGACATCTATGTCATCAGGCCCATAGCAGCATAACGAGTGGATTCAGGTATGATGATTCTAACTGAAATAAGTCACACAGAAAAAGAAACATCATGAGATATCACTAATACACGGAATGTAAACTTGGCTACACAGGAACTGAATTTCAAAACAGAACATGGTCCCAAATTTAGAAAATCAACTTATGCTTGCTTAAGGGGAAAGGTGAGTTGGGGTGCTGCATAAAACCAGAGATTGAAATGAGCACAGATAAAGTTCCTTAAGCCAAATATGTAATAGACAAGAGCTACTCCTTGCTCAACGAAATGGACTCAAAACCCCATATTAAACGCCTAATAATGTACCTGACTAGTAAGTATCTTAAAACCTATGGATTGCTATGTCTCTGAAAGTGAATCAATCGTGAGTACAGGGGCAAAAACGCAGCAGTGATAGGATTGGAGAGTTTTGGTGAGCAAATGAAGACCCTTTGAAGTCATATTGCATGGTACCCATTCCACGGGTCTCAACTCTCCAGGTTTAAGGGATTCTTCCTTCAGCTAAAACATGCATGTGGAACCCAGAGTATGATCAACCGTGTGATCGGGAGACGTGTTGAAATATGTCTCAGTTCTCGTCCCCTGGTACTCGGGTGCAACATTCCAGATGCTTTACTAACACTCTCCCGACTTGGAGAGTCAGTGCCTTTAACCTCCTGTTTGGCCCAGTTTGCAAATTCCGCCGAAGATGAACAGGAATAGGGAGAACCAATGAGAGACTAGCTGGAGGTGTCTGGACGGGAAAATTTAACTCTCATTTCCCACCAGGAAGAGGAATTAACCAAAGGCTCAGCGTGCCATGCCGGAACCAGATTAGGGCCTGAAGCAATCCTGCGGTGTTGCGGCCAGCTCACAAGAAAGCGAGTTGAAGAAAGGAGCTCAGGGGCACTGTAATTCACAAACCTGCAGAGTTATAAATGACAGCTATCATCCAAAAATATACTGAAGTAAGGCTGCCAAGAGGACTTGAAAGCCGGGCAGAATTGCAGGAAACCGATTTCAGGAGGTAGACTGGAATTGCATTTAAAGCATAGGAAAAGAGGCAGAAGGTCGACAATGATGCACTTGGCCAAAAAGGGCGTATGCGTTTTTTCCTGAATATATTCAGGAAAAAACGCATACGCCCTTTTTGGCCAACCAAGCAAGCTTGCAAAGGAAATCTGCACTACAATGAAGTCTCACTTCCCCCCCGTCAAAAGGGCCATCTGAAAAAAGTGTAAAATCCAGAAAGGCAGGACAGGCCATGGAGAACTGGGAGCCTTGTTATGTTGATGGGCGGGATGTAAATTGCCAACAGCCACTCGGGAGAAGTGTATGGTGTTTCCTGAAACATCTAAAAAACAAAGCAACAGAGCCTAGGGCACTTCCACTTATGGTCCTATAGCTTAGGGAAATTAAAATCAAAAAGACACAGCCACCCCAAAGTTTGGGATGGCTCTGTTTACAAGAAACTCGTTTACGGTACAAGTTCAATATCGCATAAAGTGAAAAATGGATAAAGAAGTTGTGGTACTTACGTACAATGCAATATCACTCAGCAATGACATCTATGTCATCAGGCCCATAGCAGCATAATGCGTGGATTCAGGTATGATGATTCTAACTGAAATAAGTCACACAGAAAAAGAAACATCATAAGATATCACTAATACACGGAATGTAAACTTGGCTACACAGGAACTGAATTTCAAAACAGAACATGGTCCCAAATTTAGAAAACCAACTTATGCTTGCTTAAGGGGAAAGGTGAGTTGGGGTGCTGCATAAAACCAGAGATTGAAATGAGCACAGATAAAGTTCCTTAAGCCAAATATGTAATAGACAAGAGCTACTCCTTGCTCAACGAAATGGACTCAAAACCCCATATTAAACGCCTAATAATGTACCTGACTAGTAAGTACCTTAAAACCTATGGATTGCTATGTCTCTGAAAGTGAATCAATCGTGAGTACAGGGGCAAAAACGCAGCAGTGATAGGATTGGAGAGTTTTGGTGAGCAAATGAAGACCCTTTGAAGTCATATTGCATGGTACCCATTCCACGGGTCTCAACTCTCCAGGTTTAAGGGATTCTTCCTTCAGCTAAAACATGCATGTGGAACCCAGAGTATGATCAACCATGTGATCGGGAGACGTGTTGAAATATGTCTCAGGTCTCGTCCCCTGGTACTCGGGTGCAACATTTCAGATCCTTTACTAACACTCTCCCGACTTGGAGAGTCAGTGCCTTTAACCTCCTGTTTGGCCCAGTTTGCAAATTCCGCGGAAGATGAACAGGAATAGGGAGAACCAATGAGAGACTAGCTGGAGGTGTCTGGACGGGAAAATTTAACTCTCATTTCCCACCAGGAAGAGGAATTAACCAAAGGCTCAGCGTGCCATGCCGGAACCAGATTAGGGCCTGAAGCAATCCTGCGGTGTTGCGGCCAGCTCACAAGAAAGCGAGTTGAAGAAAGGAGCTCAGGGGCACTGTAATTCACAAACCTGCAGAGTTATAAATGACAGCTATCATCCAAAAATATACTGAAGTAAGGCTGCCAAGAGGACCTGAAAGCCGGGCAGAATTGCAGGAAACCGATTTCAGGAGGTAGACTGGAATTGCATTTAAAGCATAGGAAAAGAGGCAGAAGGTCGACAATGATGCACTTGGCCAAAAAGGGCGTATGCGTTTTTTCCTGAATATATTCAGGAAAAAACGCATACGCCCTTTTTGGCCAACCAAGCAAGCTTGCAAAGGAAATCTGCACTACAATGAAGTCTCACTTCCCCCCCCCCGTCAAAAGGGCCATCTGAAAAAAGTGTAAAATCCAGAAAGGCAGGACAGGCCATGGAGAACTGGGAGCCTTGTTATGCTGATGGGCAGGATGTAAATTGCCAACAGCCACTCGGGAGAAGTGTATGCTGTTTCCTGAAACATCTAAAAAACAAACCAACAGAGCCTAGGGCACTTCCACTTATGGTTCTATAGCTTAGGGAAATTAAAATCAAAAAGACACAGCCACCCCTAAATTTGGGACGGCTCTGTTTACAAGAAACTCTTTTACGGGACAAGTTCAATATTGCAGAAAGTGAAAAATGGATAAAGAAGGTGTGGTACTTACGTACAATGCAATATCCCTCAGCAATGAAATCTATGTCATCAGGCCCATAGCAGCATAATGAGTGGATTCAGGTATGATGATTCTAACTGAAATAAGTCACACAGAAAAAGAAACATCATAAGATATCACTAATACATGGAATGTAAACTTGGCTACACAGGAACTGGATTACAAAACACAACAGGTTCTCAAATGTAGAAAACCAAGTTATGCTTGCTTAAGGGGAAAGGTGAGTTGGGGTGCTGCATAAAACCAGAGATTGAAATGAGCACAGATAAAGTTCCTTAAGCCAAATATATAATACACAAGAGCTACTCCTTGCTCAACGAAATGGACTCAACACCCCATATTAAACGCCGAAGTATGTACCTGACTAGTAAGTATCTTAAAACCTATGGATTGCTATGTCTCCGAAAGAGAATCAGGCATGTGTACAGGGGCATAAATGCAGCAGTGATAGGACTGGAGAGGTTCGGTGAGCAAATGAAGACCCTTTGAAGTCATATTGCATGGTACCCATTCCACGGGTCTCAATTCTCCAGGTTTAAGGGATTCTTCCTTCAGCTAAAACATGCTTGTGGAACCCAGAGTATGATCAACTGTGTGATTGGGAGACGTGTTCCAATATGTCTCAGTTCTCGTCCCCTGGTACTCGGGTGCAACATTCCAGACGCTTTATTAACACTCTCCCGACTTGGAGAGTCAGTGCCTTTAACCTCCTGTTTGGCCCAGTTTGCAAATTCCGCGGAAGATGAACAGGAATAGGGAGAACCAATGAGAGACTAGCTGGAGGTGTCTGGACGGGAAAATTTAACTCTCATTTCCCACCAGGAAGAGGAATTAACCAAAGGCTCAGCGTGCCATGCCAGAACCAGATTAGGGCCTGAAGCAATCCTGCAGTGTTGCGGCCAGCTCACAAGAAAGCAAGTTGAAGAAAGGAGCTCAGGGGCACTGTAATTCACAAACCTGCAGAGTTATAAATGACAGCTATCATCCAAAAATATACTGAAGTAAGGCTGCCAAGCGGACTTGAAAGCGGGGCAGAATTGCAGGAAACCGATTTCAGGAGGTAGACTGGAATTGCATTTAAAGCATAGGAAAAGAGGCAGAACGTCCACAATGATGCACTTGGCCAAAAAGCGCGTATGCGTTTTTTCCTGAATATATTCAGGAAAAAACGCATATGCCCTATTTGGCCAACCAAGCAAGCTTGCAAAGGAAATCTGCACTGCAATGAAGTCTCACTTCCCCCCGGTCAAAAGGGCCATCTGAAAAAAGTGTAAAATCCAGAAAGGCAGGACAGGCCATGGAGAACTGGGAGCCTTGTTATGCTGATGGGCGGGATGTAAATTGCCAACAGCCACTGGGGAGAAGTGTATGGTGCTTCCTGAAACATCTAAAAAACAGAGGAACAGAGCCTAGGGCACTTCCACTTATGGTCCTATAGCTTAGGGAAATTAAAATCAAAAAGGCCCAGCCACGCCAAAGTTTGGGACGGCTCTGTTTACAAGAACCTCATTTACGGTACAAGTTCAATATCGCAGAAAGCAAAAAATGGATAATGAAGTTTTGGTACTTACGTACAATGCAATATCACACAGCAATGAAATCTACGTCATCAGGCCCGTAGCAGCATAATGAGTGGATTCAGGTATGATGATTCTAACTGAGATAAGTCACACAGAAAAAGAAACATCATAAGATATCACTAATACACGGAATGTAAACTTGCTACACAGGAACTGAATTACAAAACAAAACAGGGTCTCGAATTTAGAAAACCAACTTATTCTTGCTTAAGGGGAAAGGTGAGTTGGGGTGCTGCATAAAACCAGAGATTGAAATGAGCACAGATAAAGTTCCTTAAGCCACTTATGTATTAGACAAGAGCTACTCCTTGCTCAACGAAATGGACTCAACACCCCATATTAAACGCCTAAGAATGTAGCTGACTAGTAAGTATCTTAAAACCTATGGATTGCTATGTCTCTGAAAGAGAATCAAGCATGTGTACAGGGTCATAAACGCAGCAGTGATAGGATTGGAGAGGTTCGGTGAGCAAATGAAGACCCTTTGAAGTCATATTGCATGGTACCCATTCCACGGGTCTCAACTCTCCAGGTTTAAGGGATTCTTCCTTCAGCTAAAACATGCATGTGGAACCCAGAGTATGATCAACCGTGTGATCGGGAGACGTGTTCCAATATGTCTCAGTTCTCGTCCCCTGGTACTCGGGTGCAACATTCCAGACGCTTTACTAACTCTCTCCCGACTTGGAGAGTCAGTGCCTTTAACCTCCTGTTTGGCCCAGTTTGCAATTTCTGCGGAAGATGAACAGGAATAGGGAGAACCGATGAGAGACTAGCTGGAGGTGTCTGGACGTGCAAATTTAACTCTCATTTACCACAAGTTAGAGGAATTAACCAAAGGCTCAGCGTGCCGTGCCGGAAACAGATTACGGCCTGAAGCAATCCTGTGGTGTTGCGGCCAGCTCACAAGAAAGCGAGTTGAAGAAAGGAGCTCAGGGGCACTGTAATTCACAAACCTGCAGAGTTATAAAGGACAGCTATCGTCCAAAAATATACTGAAGTAAGCCTGCCAAGAGGACTTGAAAGCGGGGCAGAATTGCAGGAAACCGATTTCAGGAGGTAGACTGGAATTGCATTTAAAGCATAGGAAAAGAGGCAGAAGGTCGACAATGATGCACTTGGCCAAAAAGGGCGTATGCGTTTTTCCCTGAATATATTCAGGAAAAAACGCATACGCCCTTTTTGGCCAACCAAGCAAGCTTGCAAAGGAAATCTGCACTACAATGAAGTCTCACTTCCCCCTGGTCAAAAGTGCCATCTGAAAAAAGTGTAAAATCCAGAAAGGCAGGACAGGCCATGGAGAAATGGGAGCCTTGTTATGCTGATGGGCGGGATGTAAATTGCCAACAGCCACTCGGGAGAAGTGTATGGTGTTTCCTGAAACATCTAAAAAACAAAACAACAGAGCCTAGGGCACTTCCACTTATGGTCCTATAGCTTAGGGAAATTAAAATCAAAAAGGCACAGCCACCCCAAAGTTTGGGACGGCTCTGTTTACAAGAAACTCGTTTATGGGGCAAGTTTAATATCGCAGAAAGTGAAAAATGGATAAAGAAGTTGTGGTACTTATGTACAATGCAATATCACTCAGCAATGAAATCTATGTCATCAGGCCCGTAGCAGCATAATGAGTGGATTCAGGTATGATGTTTCTAACTGAAATAAGTCACACAGAAAAAGAAACATCATAAGATATCACTAATACACGGAATGTAAACTTGGCTACACAGGAACTGGATTACAAAACACAACAGGGTCTCAAATATAGAAAACCAACTTATGCTTGCTTAAGGGGAAAGGTGAGTTGGGGTGCTGCATAAAACCAGAGATTGAAATGAGCACAGATAAAGTTCCTTAAGCCAAATATGTAATAGACAAGAGCTACTCCTTACTCAACAAAATGGACTCAACACCCCATATTAAACGCCTAAGAATGTGCCTGACTAGTAAGTATCTTAAAACCTATGGATTGCTATGTCTCCGAAAGAGAATCAAGCGTGTGTACAGTGGCATAAACGCAGCAGTCATAGGATTGGAGAGGTTCGGTGAGCAAATGAAGACCCTTTGAAGTCATATTGCATGGTACCCATTCCACGGGTCTCAACTCTCCAGGTTTAAGGGATTCTTCCTTCAGCTAAAGCATGCATGTGGAACCCAGAGTATGATCAACCGTGTGATCGGGAGACGTGTTCCAATATGTCTCAGTTCTCGTCCCCTGGTACTCGTGTGCAACATTCCAGATGCTTTACTAACGCTCTTCCGACTTGGAGAGTCAGTGCCTTTAACCTCCTGTTTGGCCCAGTTTGCAATTTCTGCGGAAGCTGAACAGGAATAGGGAGAACCAATGAGAGACTAGCTGGAGGTTTCTGGACGGGCAAATTTAACTCTTATTTCACACCAGGAAGAGGATTAACCAAAGGCTCAGCATGCCGTGCCAGACCCAGATTAGGGCCTGAAGCAATCCTGCAGTGTTGCGGGCAGCTCACAAGAAAGCGAGTTGAAGAAAGGAGCTCAAGAGCACTGTAATTCACAAACCTGCAGAGTTATAAATGACAGCTATTGTCCAAAAATATACTGAAGTAAGGCTGCCAAGCGGACTTGAAAGCGGGGCAGAATTGCAGGAAACCGATTTCAGGAGGCAGACTGGAATTGCATTTAAAGCATAGGAAAAGAGGCAGAACGTCGACAATGATGCACTTGGCCAAAAAGGGCGTATGCGTTTTTTCCTGAATATATTCAGGGAAAAACGCATACGCACTTTTTGGCCAACCAAGCAAGCTTGCAAAGGAAATCTGCACTACAATGAAGTCTCACTTCCCCCCGGTCAAAAGGGCAATCTGAAAAAAGTGTAAAATCCAGAAAGGCAGGACAGGCCATGGAGAACTGGGAGCCTTGTTATGCTGATGGGCGGGATGTAAATTGCCAACAGCCACTCGGGAGAAGTGTATGGTGTTTCCTGAAACATATAAAAAACAGAGGAACAGAGCCTAGGGCACTTCCACTTATGGTCCTATAGCTTAGGGAAATTAAAATCAAAAAGACACAGCCACCCCAAAGTTTGGGACAGCTCTGTTTACAGGAACCTCTTCTGCAGCACAAGTTAAATATGCCAGAGAACAAATAATGGATAAAGAAGTTGCGGTACTTACGTACAACAGAATACCTCTCAGCAATGAAAACTATGTCACCAGGCCCGTACCAGCATAATGAGTGGATTGAGGCACGGTGATTCTAAGTGAAAAAAGTCACACAGAGAAAGAAACATCATAAGGTACCACTAATACATGGAATGAGAACTTGGCTACACATGAACTGATTTACAAAACAGAACACGGTCTCAAATTTAGAAAACCAACTTATGCTTGCTTAAGTGGGAAGGTGAGTTGGGGTGCTGCATAAAACCAGAGTTTGAAATTAGCACAGATACCGTTCCATAAGCCAAATATTTAATAGACAAGACCTACCCCTTGCTCAAGGAAATGGACTCAGCAATGAGGTATCACCTCACACCTGGTAGAATGGGCATCATCAGAAAATCTACAAACAAAAAATGCTGGAAAGGGTGTGGAGAAAAGGAACCCTCTTCCACTATTGTTGGGAATATAAATTGATACAGTCACTATGGAGAACAATATGGAGTTTCTTAAGAAACTAACAGTAGAATTACCATATGATACAGCAATCCCAGTTCTGGACATATACCCAGACAAAACCATAAATCAAAAAGAGACATTCACCGCAATGTTCATTGCCTCACTCTTTACAATATCGAGGTAATGGAAGCAACCTAAATGCCCACAGACAGACGTATGCATAAAGCTGTGGTACATATATAAAATGGAATATTACTAAGCCATGAAAAGGAATGAAATTGGGTCATTTGTCAAGACGTCGATGGATCTAGAGAGTCTCATACAGAGTGAAGTAAGTCAGAAAGAGAAAAACAAATCTTGTATATTCATGCATATATGTGGAACCTAGAAAAACTGTACAGGTTAACCATTTTGCAAGGCATAAATATAGCAACAGATGTAGACAACAAACGTATGGACAACAAGGGTGGAAGGCTGTTGGGGGGGTGGTGGTGGGAGGAGTTGAGAGACTGGGATTGGCATGTATACATTTATACATATAAAATAGGTAACCAATAAGAACCTGCTGTATAAAAATATAAAATAAAATTCAAAACTAAAAAGAAATAAAATTTAAAAAATAAAACAGAAAAAACAATTATTCCCTTCACATACATGTATTTATATGAATAAATTATTTCCATGCTTGTATCTGTAAATACAAAAAAGAGGAATAAAATCTACCTTGAACCAAAAACGAAAAAGAGAAAAAAAACACAGAACCCACCAGTTCCACAGAGGAAAACCGTATCAGGGCACTTGCTCCAGTTGTAAACAATTCTGAAGTTGGTCAGTGGTGGGGAATCGTCTCCCATTCAGCCAGCAGCCCCCACGCAACAAGCGTCCTCATTGCAAAGCTGGGGCACCGTGCCGAGGCATCTGTGAGTAAACGTGAGCTGAGCCCCAGGCCAGTTGCTGCTGAACTATTCCCACCCGTCCCAGGTAAAACACCTGAATATATACAAGGACTTGAAAGCGTAGAGGAAGGGCCATAGAGCCACACGAGTGACAGCATGCCGGCCGACTTGGTGCCTGCAGGCCAGCCAGGATGGTCCTGGCCCTGGGTGCTCTTCTGGAAGATTTCCATTTCCCTGCCTGAGATACCCGTCCTGTCCCTGCCCCCACTGCTTCTTTCCTTCCTCACCTCTGCCCAGGGAGAAATTCCAGCAGCAGGTATAGGTGACACATCCTCTTCTTTAGCAGGTGGCAGCCTGGCAACTGCTGCAGAAAGTCCAGCAGAGCCCCACTCACACTGGGCCACCCACAAAGCCGTGGCCTCTCACTCCCTCCCACCAGCCCAGCCCCGAGACTGCTGACAGGGCAGAGAAAATGGCGTCAGGCACGGCTGCAGGGGCTCTTGCTGCCTGGAGTGGTATTTATATTGATCTCAACCCAGGCACACCTGGGGAGGGCTGGCCGGCATGGTAAGGCTGCCCAGGTCAGCCAATCATCACCCCTCAGGGGCTCACAGTTGCAGAAAATGGAAATTGCTGAACCGGCCAGGTCCAAGGAACAGGTGTGGGCTCCTGAGAGTCAGGATAGACAAGGGGCTGCAGCTTTGGCTTGTTTTCTAATCATTTTATCTGGCCCATGAGTGGGAGACAACTTCAAGAAAACCCTCTCCTAATGAGAGGAACCCAGGAGTCAGGGAGAGGAGGGGTGGGTGGTGGTTGGAGACAGAGGCCTGGTGCCCCGGGTGCAGTGGAAGTCTCTGGAAGACCAGGTGGAGGGAGGCCGCACAGAGTGATGCCCAGGGTCACAGACCTGTCGCAGCTGCTGTTTGTTAGTTCAAGTCCTGCTCTGAGGTGCTCTGTGTCAGCTCTGAGCGACAGGTGAGCTGGGGGTGCTCTGCAATGAGGGCTATGTGCACGGTTCCTGTGTGCCCAGCCCTGCCACGGTACCTGCAAGGGTAGCTCTGTATCCTGGGAGGGGCCTGACCACGAGAGCCCCGTGGGCTGGGGTGGGGGTGGGGTACCTGCCCAGGTGAGCTCCATATTCTGGGATTGGTCTGACCACGAGAGCCCCATGGGCTGCTGGGGACCTGGTAAAGGATGTCAGGACAGTCAGTGAAGCCACCGAGGATATACCTCCAGCTGCTCCTAATTCCTACACCCTGCTGGTCATTCTACCAACCACCAGGACATGGTATTCTGTATTAGTCTTCAATGATGCCTTCTTTTGTATTCCATTAGTCCCAGAGTCACAAGAAATTTTGGCTTGTGAGTGGCAGGACTCAACATACAACTAAAACAATACTTCCGGGCCGTCTTGCCCCAAGGGTGCAAAAATTCCCACACCATCTTTGGGGAAAGCTTAGCTAAAGACCTAAAATTCTACCTCTGGAAAAGGAAACCCTCCTTCAGTACACAGACGACATTCTGATCGCCAGCCCTACTAAGGAGGCCTCTGAACTACCAAGCCAATAAAGGATAGAAGTTGTCCAAGAAAAAGCTCAAATATCACAGACTGCGGTGACCTGCCTGGGCTTCATTCTCACAGAAGGTCGGAGAAGCCCATCCCAGGAAAGGGAAGAAACCATTTTCAGCCTTACCCCTTTCTAAAACTAGAAGACAGCTTAGGGGTTCTTGGGGAGGCCAGGGTTTGCTGCTTCTGGATCCCTAACTACAGTCTACTAGCTGGGCCTCTATATGAAACACTGAAAGGAAAAGATGATGATCCTGTTGAATAGAATCCAGAAGTGGCCTTTCAAGAATGGAAAGAGCAGTCAATTCAGACCCTTGCCCTGGAACTCCCTAATTTAGCTAAACCCTTTGACCTTTACATTCCCGGTGAAAGGTGAATCGCCATTGGAGAATTAGTGCAAAAACTGGGACCACTTGAAATGGAACAATGCAAGAATGCCATCCAGGTAGGATAAACTACGGTCACCAAGGGGCTTGGCCAACTGCCACATCTGGCCAAGATACTGGCGGTATCTAAAAACCTGGAAATCAGCAGCCCCAAAGGTCACCTCCCTCCTAAGGGAAAAGGACCCCACGTGGTGATCCTAACCACCAACCATGCCCTGAAGTTTCAGGGTTCGCTCTGTGGGCACACCAACCTCGAGTGAGGAGGCCTTCCAACTTCAACATCCAGAGAGATAACCGGGGGCAACAGGGCACCATGACGACTCATGTGAACATCACTTGACCTGGAGTTTCTCTCATAAAACAACAAGAGTGTGTCCCAAAAGAGTAGACTACTGCTTGCAGGACATACTGCACCCAGAGGGGAGCTAATAATCTTGGCGGGGGAACCGTATATCACACTGTCACCATAGAAAAGCCTACAGACACCGTGATGATGGTGGCCAATAAGACTGGCTGGACTCCTGTTTACTTCAAAAGGCTGTTGACTCAGTAGCCATCATGGTCCTTGATCACCACTGACCCTGGACTGTCTGGGAGTTGAGCAGGCAGGGCTCTGACACCTGGTGCTGTTTGTACGTTAATTCAGGGGCCTAATTGAAGAAAGCACAGACTACTGGTCAGAGCATCTAGGCTGGCAGAAACGGTCAGCCTAAGGTGGCTGAACAAATGTGGGGCGGGGTGAAACCGGCCCCCACAGCGTCTCTGCACATCTCTTTCCTGGACCCTTAAAGGTCATTAGAATCTATAACACTTCCAATGCTGGTGCTCAGGTGGACGAGCAGGGAGGCAGGGGGCCTGGGGACAATCAACGTCACCTGGAGGCTGCTGGGGAGAAGCTCTGACCCTCGCCCCCGGGTATGAGGGCTCCCAACTCAGCACTCAGCAGTTACAGAAGAAGGGTCTGCACCCTCAGCACTCCAAGAATGAGGAACGGGACAAAAGGCAGAGGAGGGGTTTGTCCCCAGCAAAGCCCATTAAAAATCCCTGGGAGATAAAAATAGAATCTGGGCAATAAAGTCAAGTCTAACCTTTTTTATCCTTTGTGCTTTGTCTAATTTCATGTGCTCCTAGGGTCCCGCATGCAGAGGTTCCACACCCGGCACTTCAGACCAGATTTCCTAGTGCAGAATGGCTGGGACGACACCTCAGCTCCTGGGGCCCAGTGCAGACTCCGCGATACAGAGCCTGAGCTGCAGCCAACCCGGCCCTCGAGAGCTCCGCCCCCTCCCTCCCACTGACTCTGACAGGATCTCTACACAGCAGCCCAGCCCACAGCCCAGGGGGTAGTGCATGCTCTCACCTCTCCATTCTCTGATCAAAATATAAAGTTTCCTTTGCTTGTGAACCAAACTCAGTCTCGATCTGTTGGCCCCAATGACACTGGGCAGGGGGACACTTGTTGGGGTCCACTCTGGAGGATCAGTAACAGAAATTGAGACTATTGTAACCTCAATGAACAGATGTGTGAGCCAAACTGTAGTTAACATAGAACAGTGTATAAGGCTCGGGTAAAATAAGATGTTTCTAACACTTCCATTTGATATTTCCATCACTTTATTATAAGCAAGTTCAGTGAAAAGGTTTGTCTTATTTGTCAGGTCAATATTAGAGAAACGAAGTGATTTCTTTCCAAGGATGTACATCTAATAATCTTGGTTAAAGCTTCAATCTTGTTTTAAATGCTTTTCCATTGAAAATGATACCTCTCTTTCAGCTCCCCCATTTCTGAGAAGTATAAAATCTTATAATTTATTATTACCAAAGGGGAAAGGTGGGAGGAGGGATAAATTAACAGTTTGGGATTAACACATACACACTGCTATGTATAAAATAGATCATCAACAAGGAACTACTGTATAGCACAGGGAACTACACTCAACATTTTGCAATAAGCTATAAGGGGAAATAATCTGAAAAAGAATAGATATTTTTACTGACATCATCTATCAATGACAGTTAAAGTGTAACCTAAGGGAAGCTGGTGGTGAGTGCTTCTGACCCTGAAGACTTCAATCATCTAAAGTTTGGACTCTGCCTACTTCCCAAGGCCCTTAATGAACATATGTGTAGCCGTAGCTTAAAAAATTCCCCAGTTTGTGTTTCGGGGAGACACTGATTTTGAAAAAGCCCTGATGTTCTCCTTACATGAATGGGACTCTTCCTACTGCTAAAACATGTCTGTCACACCCAGAGGATGGTATACCGTCTGATCGGGAAGAGTTTGGAAAAGGCATCTCATCTCCTCATCTCCTGGTGCTCGGGTTCACCCCTCCAGCGTCTTTACTAACAGTCTCCCCACTTGGAGATGTCAGCACTGTCAACATCCTGTTGTGTACAGTTTGGAATTTGTCCAGAGGATGAAGCGGAAGGATGAAGAACAATGAGAGACAAGTCCTAGGTGTTCAGACAGGCACATGTCACTCTAATTTCCAATCAGGAAGACGAACTGACCAAAGGCTAGGGTTGCCCATGGAAACAGTATAGGGCTTGAGGAAATCCCGCTGCTTTGTGGCCAGTTCCCATAAACACAAGTTGAACAATGGAACTCAGGGGCAGTAAAATTCACGAAACTGCAGAGTTGAAAATATCCATCACTGAAAAATGTCTTGAGGAAAGTCAGAGAAAAGGACTTGTAAGCAAGGGAGAATGGCAGGAAAGGGATCTGAGGAGGTAGAAAGGACTCGCCATTAAGCACAAGAAAAGGAGCTGAACATTGCCAACATTGCAGTTGGCCAAAAAGGGTGTATGCGTTTTTTTCTGTATATATTCAAGAAAAGGGCATACACTTTTTTAGCCAAGCAAACAGGTGGGCACTGGAAGTCAATACTACAAAAGATATCACTTCGCATCAGTCAGAAGAGCCATCCTCATAAAGCGTAAACAACAGAAATGCAGGACAGGGCAAGGAGAAGAGGGAGCCCTGTGAGACTTATAGTGGAAATGTATATTGCCAACGGCCATTCTGGAGAAGTGTATTGTGTTTACTAAAGCATCTAAAAAATGAGCTACAGAGCATAGGGCACTTGCACTCATGGGCGTATATCTTGGGAAAAACAAAAATTGAGAGGACACAGGCACCCCAATGTTTACCCCCTCTCTGTTTAAAAGATCCTCGACTAGGATATAACTTAAATGTCTCTGGAGGGAAAAAATGGATAGAGATGTGGTACTTAGGTAGAGTGGAATATTATTCAGCCTGGAAATCAATGAAATATGGCCAGTTGTAACAACTCCGGAGGAGTTACGTATGATCTTTCTAAGTGACATAATTCAAAAAGAAAAAGACACATATCATAAGATATCACTTAAAGGTGGAATCCAAAATGGCTACACATGAAATAAATTACAAAACAAAAACATAGTCAAATATGTAGAAAACACGCATAAGGCTGCTAAACGGGAAAGGTGGGGAGGGGTGAGGCATCATCCAGGAGGTTGAAATTAGCAAAGATACCATTCCAAATACCAAACTGATAATCAACAAGGCCCACACGGTAGCTAAAAGAACTGCACTCAGCACACTCAAGTCACCGGAAAAGAATATATACGACTGGTAAGAATCTGAAAAAGAATTTACTGATGTCTCTCTGTACGTGAATCAAGTGGATGTACAGCAGCAAGAAACAGAGCTTTGAAAATCAGCTGTAACCAATATAGTAATAAATTGAAAAAAATAAACGACAGAGAGACAGAGAAAACCTCTTACAACTTTTCCTCAGGGACGGTGATGCAACATGGATTGAACACATCTAGACCCACAGCAGGATGAGACATAAGGCTGGAAACTGTTTGCACTAAGAGAAATGTGAGGTTGGGTGAGGAAATGCACACCCTTTAAAGTAATACTACCTGGTACCCATTCAATGGGTCCCAAATCTGCAGGTTCAAGGGATCTTCCTACAGCTAAAACATGCATGGAAAACCCAGAGGACTGTACACCATGTGATCGGGAGATGTGTCTAAAATGCAGCTCATTTATCCTCTCCTGGTGCTCCTGTTCACCATTCCAGCCACGTTACTTAGAATCTGCCCACTTGGAGAATCAGCACATTTCAACTTCTGTTTCACACATTTTGCAAATTGTGAGGAGGATGAACGGGAAGAGGGGGAACCAATGAGAGAATAGTTGTAGGGGTTTGGACGGGCACATATCACTCTAATTTCCCATTAAGAATAAGAATTGAAAAAAGGCTCAGCCCGCCTCGCCGGAGCCAAAATAGGGCCTGAAGCAATCCTGTGGGTTTGAGGCCAGCTCACAAAAGAGCAACTTAAAAAATGGAGCTCAGGGTCACTGCAATTCACAAACCTGCAGAGTTATAAATGAAAACTAACGTCCAAAAATATGTTGAGGTAAGACAAAGAAGAGGATCTGAATGCAAGACAGAATTGCAAGAAACAGATTTCAAGAGATAGATTGGACTCGTCTTTAAAGCACATGAAAAGCGGCAGAATTTCGACAATGATGCAGTTGGCCCAAAAGGGCGTATGCGTTTTTTCCTGATTATATCCAGGAAAAAACGCATACGCACTTTATGGGCAACGAAGCAAGCAAGCAATGCAAATGTGCACAACAAAGAAATCTCATTTCCCACCGGTCAAAAGGGCCATCCTAAAAAATTGTAAAAACCAGAAATGCAGGACAGGCCATGGAGAACAGGGAGCCTTTATACGCTGATGGGCAGTGTGTGAACTGCCGAGAGCCACTCTGGAGAAGTGTATGGTGGTTCCTAAATCATCTAAAAAACAGAGCTACAGAGCATAGGACACTTCCAATCATGGGAGTATATCTAGGGAAGTCTAAAAATCAACAAGACACAAGCACACCACAGTTTAGGGCTACTCTGTTTACAAGAACCTCAACTTCAGTACACCTTAAATATCCCAGGAAAGAGAACAATGGATAAAGAAGATGTGGTACTTATGTACAATGGAATATCTCTTCACCATGAAATCAAGGTAATAAGGCTAGTAGAAGGATAAAGAGTGGATTTAGGTCCGATAATACTACTTGAAATAAGTCAAACAGAAAAAGAAACATATCATAAGATATCACTTATAGAGGGAGGGTAAATATGGCTGCACAAGAAATGAATTACAGAACAGAACAGTGTCTCACATTTAGAAAACACACTTATGTCAGCTTAAGGGGAAAGGAGAGGTGGGGTGATGCATTAAACCAGAGTTTGAAATTAGCACAGATACCGTTCAATAAACCAAATAGATATTAGACAAGATCTACACCTTGCTCAATGAACTGGCCTCAACACACCCTATACACCGCAGAGAAATATATCTGAGTAATAAGAATCTTAAAACCCATGTATTGATATATCTCCATAAGGGAATCAAGTGTGTGCAGAGTGGCACAAACACAGCAGTGAAAATGAGCTAAACCCCATTATAGAAATAAATTTTAAAAACAAAATGCAGAAACAATGAAAGAGAGAAAAATTCTTACAAAATTTGCTCAGGGGCTGTGATGCAACCTGGATTGACCACATATAAACCCACAGCTGGATAAGACATAAGGCTGCACACTTGGGGCTGAGAGGATTGGTGAGCTTTGGTGAGCAACTGCCAAAAGTTTAATGCAATACTTCATGCTACTCATTCCAAGGGTCCCAAAACTCCAGGTTGAAGGGAATCTTCCTACAGCTAAACCATGCTTGGGAAACCCAGCGACTGGTATACCATATGATCGGGAAAGGTTTCTAAAACGCACCTCATTTTTCCTCTCCTGGGACTCCGGATCGACATTCCAGCCACTTTACTAACAATATCCCCACATGGAGAGTCAATGCCTTTAAGTTCTAGTATCGCACAGTCTGCAGTTAGTGCGGAGGATGAATGGGAATAGGGGGAACCAGTGAGAAACTAGCTGTAGCAGTTTCAATGGGCACATGTCAGTCTAATTTCACATCAGTAAGAAGAATAAACCAAAGGCACAGCAAGGTGCCCCAGAAGAAGAATAGGGCCTGAAGGAATCCTGTGGTTATGAGGCAAGATTACAAAAATAAGAGCAGAAAAATGGAGCTAAGGGCCACTGCAATTCAAAAACCTGCAGAGTTATAAAGGCCAACTATTTTCAAAAAATATATTGAGGTAAGGCTATGAAGAGGCATTGGAGGCAAGGCAGAATTGCAGGAAACCGATTTCAGGAGGTAGACTGGAATTGCATTTAAAGCATAGGAAAAGAGGCAGAACGTCCACAATGATGCACTTGGCCAAAAAGGGCGTATGCGTTTTTTCCTGAATATATTCAGGAAAAAACGCATACGCCCTTTTTGGCCAACCAAGCAAGCTTGCAAAGGAAATCTGCACTACAATGAAGTCTCACTTCCCACTGGTCAAAAGGGCCATCTGAAAAAAGTGTAAAATCCAGAAAGGCAGGACAGGCCATGGAGAACTGGGAGCCTTGTTATGCTGATGGGCGGGATGTAAATTGCCAACAGCCACTCGGGAGAAGTGTATGGTGTTTCCTGAAACATGTAAAAAACAAAGCAACAGAGCCTAGGGCACTTCCACTTATGGTACTATAGATTAGGGAAATTAAAATCAAAAAGACACAGCCACCCAAAAGTTTTGGATGGCTCTGTTTACAAGAACCTAGTTTACGGTACAAGTTCAATATCGCAGAAAGTGAAAAATGGACAAAGAAGTTGTGGTACTTACGTACAATGCAATATCACTCAGCAATGAAATCTATGTCATCAGGCCCGTAGCAGCATAATGAGTGGATTCAGGTATGATGATTCTAACTGAAATAAGTCACACAGAAAAAGAAACATCATAAGATATCACTAATACACTGAATGTAAACTTGGCTACACAGGAACTCAATTACAAAACAGAACAGGGTCTCAAATTTAGAAAACCAACTTATGCTTGCTTAAGAGGAAAGGTGAGTTGGGGTGCTGCATAAAACCACAGATTGAAATGAGCACAGATAAAGTTCCTTAAGCCAAATATGTAATAGACAAGAGCTACTCCTTGCTCAACGAAATGGACTCAACACCCCATATTAAACACCTAAGAATGTACCTAACAAGTAAGTATCTGAAAACCTATGGATTGCTATGTCTCTGAAAGAGAATCAAGCATGTGTGCAGGGGCATAAACGCAGCAGTGATAGGATTGGAGAGGTTCGGTGAGCAACTGAAGACCCTTTGATGTCATATTGCATGGTACCCATTCCACGGGTCTCAACTCTCCAGCTTTAAGGGATTCTTCCTTCAGCTAAAACATGCATGTGGAACCCAGAGTATGATCAACCGTGTGATCGGGAGACGTGTTGAAATATGTCTCAGTTCTCGTCCCCTGGTACTCGGGTGCAACATTCCAGATGCTTTACTAACGCTCTGCCGACTTGGAGAGTCAGTGCCTTTAACCTCCTGTTTGGCCCAGTTTGCAATTTCTGCGGAAGATGAACAGGAATAGGGAGAACCAATGAGAGACTAGCTGGAGGTTTCTGGACGGGCAAATTTAACTCTTATTTCACACCAGGAAGAGGATTAACCAAAGGCTCAGCATGCCGTGCCAGACCCAGATTAGGGCCTGAAGCAATCCTGCAGTGTTGCCGGCAGCTCACAAGAAAGCGAGTTGAAGAAAGGAGCTCAAGAGCACTGTAATTCACAAACCTGCAGAGTTATAAATGACAGCTATCGTCCAAAAATATACTGAAGTAAGGCTGCCAAGCGGACTTGAAAGCGGGGCAGAATTGCAGGAAACCGATTTCAGGAGGTAGACTGGAATTGCATTTAAAGCATAGGAAAAGAGGCAGAACGTCGACAATGATGCACTTGGCCAAAAAGGGCGTATGCGTTTTTTCCTGAATATATTCAGGGAAAAACGCATACGCACTTTTTGGCCAACCAAGCAAGCTTGCAAAGGAAATCTGCACTACAATGAAGTCTCACTTCCCCCCGGTCAAAAGGGCAATCTGAAAAAAGTGTAAAATCCAGAAAGGCAGGACAGGCCATGGAGAACTGGGAGCCTTGTTATGCTGATGGGCGGGATGTAAATTGCCAACAGCCACTCGGGAGAAGTGTATGGTGTTTCCTGAAACATATAAAAAACAAAGCAACAGAGCCTAGGGCACTTCCACTTATGGTCCTATAGCTTAGGGAAATTAAAATCAAAAAGACACAGCCACCCCAAAGTTTGGGACAGCTCTGTTTACAGGAACCTCTTCTGCAGCACAAGTCAAATATGCCAGAGAACAAATAATGGATAAAGAAGTTGCGGTACTTACGTACAACAGAATACCTCTCAGCAATGAAAACTATGTCACCAGGCCCGTACCAGCCTAATGAGTGGATTGAGGCACGGTGATTCTAAGTGAAAAAAGTCACACAGAAAAAGAAACATCATAAGTTACCACTAATACATGGAATGAGAACTTGGCTACACATGAACTGATTTACAAAACAGAACACGGTCTCAAATTTAGAAAACCAACTTATGCTTGCTTAAGTGGGAAGGTGAGTTGGGGTGCTGCATAAAACCAGAGTTTGAAATTAGCACAGATACCGTTCCATAAGCCAAATATTTAATAGACAAGACCTACCCCTTGCTCAAGGAAATGGACTCAGCAATGAGGTATCACCTCACACCTGGTAGAATGGGCATCATCAGAAAATCTACAAACAAAAAATGCTGGAAAGGGTGTGGAGAAAAGGAACCCTCTTCCACTATTGTTGGGAATATAAATTGATACAGTCACTATGGAGAACAATATGGAGTTTCTTAAGAAACTAACAGTAGAATTACCATATGATACAGCAATCCCAGTTCTGGACATATACCCAGACAAAACCATAAATCAAAAAGAGACATTCACCGCAATGTTCATTGCCTCACTCTTTACAATATCGAGGTAATGGAAGCAACCTAAATGCCCACAGACAGACGTATGCATAAAGCTGTGGTACATATATAAAATGGAATATTACTAAGCCATGAAAAGGAATGAAATTGGGTCATTTGTCAAGACGTCGATGGATCTAGAGAGTCTCATACAGAGTGAAGTAAGTCAGAAAGAGAAAAACAAATCTTGTATATTCATGCATATATGTGGAACCTAGAAAAACTGTACAGGTTAACCATTTTTCAAGGCATAAATATAGCAACAGATGTAGACAACAAACGTATGGACAACAAGGGTGGAAGGCTGTTGGGGGGGTGGTGGTGGGAGGAGTTGAGAG
This sequence comes from Orcinus orca, assembly GCF_937001465.1. Taxonomy (NCBI): domain Eukaryota; kingdom Metazoa; phylum Chordata; class Mammalia; order Artiodactyla; family Delphinidae; genus Orcinus; species Orcinus orca. The sequence goes on along the minus strand of NW_026043962.1, from coordinate 171,536 downwards.
ACTGGGATTGGCATGTATACATTTATACGTATAAAATAGGTAACCAATAAGAACCTGCTGTATAAAAATATAAAATAAAATTCAAAATTAAAAAGAAATAAAATTTAAAAAATAAAACAGAAAAAACAATTATTCCCTTCACATACATGTATTTATATGAATAAATTATTTCCATGCTTGTATCAGTAAATACAAAAAAGAGGAATAAAATCTACCTTGAACCAAAAACGAAAAAGAGAAAAAAAACACAGAACCCACCAGTTCCACAGAGGAAAACCGTATCAGGGCACTTGCTCCAGTTGTAAACAATTCTGAAGTTGGTCAGTGGTGGGGAATCGTCTCCCATTCAGCCAGCAGCCCCCACGCAACAAGCGTCCTCATTGCAAAGCTGGGGCACCGTGCCGAGGCATCTGTGAGTAAACGTGAGCTGAGCCCCAGGCCAGTTGCTGCTGAACTATTCCCACCCGTCCCAGGTAAAACACCTGAATATATACAAGGACTTGAAAGCGTAGAGGAAGGGCCATAGAGCCACACGAGTGACAGCATGCCGGCCGACTTGGTGCCTGCAGGCCAGCCAGGATGGTCCTGGCCCTGGGTGCTCTTCTGGAAGATTTCCATTTCCCTGCCTGAGATACCCGTCCTGTCCCTGCCCCCACTGCTTCTTTCCTTCCTCACCTCTGCCCAGGGAGAAATTCCAGCAGCAGGTATAGGTGACACATCCTCTTCTTTAGCAGGTGGCAGCCTGGCAACTGCTGCAGAAAGTCCAGCAGAGCCCCACTCACACTGGGCCACCCACAAAGCCGTGGCCTCTCACTCCCTCCCACCAGCCCAGCCCCGAGACTGCTGACAGGGCAGAGAAAATGGCGTCAGGCACGGCTGCAGGGGCTCTTGCTGCCTGGAGTGGTATTTATATTGATCTCAACCCAGGCACACCTGGGGAGGGCTGGCCGGCATGGTAAGGCTGCCCAGGTCAGCCAATCATCACCCCTCAGGGGCTCACAGTTGCAGAAAATGGAAATTGCTGAACCGGCCAGGTCCAAGGAACAGGTGTGGGCTCCTGAGAGTCAGGATAGACAAGGGGCTGCAGCTTTGGCTTGTTTTCTAATCATTTTATCTGGCCCATGAGTGGGAGACAACTTCAAGAAAACCCTCTCCTAATGAGAGGAACCCAGGAGTCAGGGAGAGGAGGGGTGGGTGGTGGTTGGAGACAGAGGCCTGGTGCCCCGGGTGCAGTGGAAGTCTCTGGAAGACCAGGTGGAGGGAGGCCGCACAGAGTGATGCCCAGGGTCACAGACCTGTCGCAGCTGCTGTTTGTTAGTTCAAGTCCTGCTCTGAGGTGCTCTGTGTCAGCTCTGAGCGACAGGTGAGCTGGGGGTGCTCTGCAATGAGGGCTATGTGCACGGTTCCTGTGTGCCCAGCCCTGCCACGGTACCTGCAAGGGTAGCTCTGTATCCTGGGAGGGGCCTGACCACGAGAGCCCCGTGGGCTGGGGTGGGGGTGGGGTACCTGGCCAGGTGAGCTCCATATTCTGGGATTGGTCTGACCACGAGAGCCCCATGGGCTGCTGGGGACCTGGTAAAGGATGTCAGGACAGTCAGTGAAGCCACCGAGGATATACCTCCAGCTGCTCCTAATTCCTACACCCTGCTGGTCATTCTACCAACCACCAGGACATGGTATTCTGTATTAGTCTTCAATGATGCCTTCTTTTGTATTCCATTAGTCCCAGAGTCACAAGAAATTTTGGCTTGTGAGTGGCAGGACTCAACATACAACTAAAACAATACTTCCGGGCCGTCTTGCCCCAAGGGTGCAAAAATTCCCACACCATCTTTGGGGAAAGCTTAGCTAAAGACCTAAAATTCTACCTCTGGAAAAGGAAACCCTCCTTCAGTACACAGACGACATTCTGATCACCAGCCCTACTAAGGAGGCCTCTGAACTACCAAGCCAATAAAGGATAGAAGTTGTCCAAGAAAAAGCTCAAATATCACAGACTGCGGTGACCTGCCTGGGCTTCATTCTCACAGAAGGTCGGAGAAGCCCATCCCAGGAAAGGGAAGAAACCATTTTCAGCCTTACCCCTTTCTAAAACTAGAAGACAGCTTAGGGGTTCTTGGGGAGGCCAGGGTTTGCTGCTTCTGGATCCCTAACTACAGTCTACTAGCTGGGCCTCTATATGAAACACTGAAAGGAAAAGATGATGATCCTGTTGAATAGAATCCAGAAGTGGCCTTTCAAGAATGGAAAGAGCAGTCAATTCAGACCCTTGCCCTGGAACTCCCTAATTTAGCTAAACCCTTTGACCTTTACATTCCCGGTGAAAGGTGAATCGCCATTGGAGAATTAGTGCAAAAACTGGGACCACTTGAAATGGAACAATGCAAGAATGCCATCCAGGTAGGATAAACTACGGTCACCAAGGGGCTTGGCCAACTGCCACATCTGGCCAAGATACTGGCGGTATCTAAAAACCTGGAAATCAGCAGCCCCAAAGGTCACCTCCCTCCTAAGGGAAAAGGACCCCACGTGGTGATCCTAACCACCAACCATGCCCTGAAGTTTCAGGGTTCGCTCTGTGGGCACACCAACCTCGAGTGAGGAGGCCTTCCAACTTCAACATCCAGAGAGATAACCGGGGGCAACAGGGCACCATGACGACTCATGTGAACATCACTTGACCTGGAGTTTCTCTCATAAAACAACAAGAGTGTGTCCCAAAAGAGTAGACTACTGCTTGCAGGACATACTGCACCCAGAGGGGAGCTAATAATCTTGGCGGGGGAACCGTATATCACACTGTCACCATAGAAAAGCCTACAGACACCGTGATGATGGTGGCCAATAAGACTGGCTGGACTCCTGTTTACTTCAAAAGGCTGTTGACTCAGTGGCCATCATGGTCCTTGATCACCACTGACCCTGGACTGTCTGGGAGTTGAGCAGGCAGGGCTCTGACACCTGGTGCTGTTTGTACGTTAATTCAGGGGCCTAATTGAAGAAAGCGCAGACTACTGGTCAGAGCATCTAGGCTGGCAGAAACGGTCAGCCTAAGGTGGCTGAACAAATGTGGGGCGGGGTGAAACCGGCCCCCACAGCGTCTCTGCACATCTCTTTCCTGGACCCTTAAAGGTCATTAGAATCTATAACACTTCCAATGCTGGTGCTCAGGTGGACGAGCAGGGAGGCAGGGGGCCTGGGGACAATCAACGTCACCTGGAGGCTGCTGGGGAGAAGCTCTGACCCTCGCCCCCGGGTATGAGGGCTCCCAACTCAGCACTCAGCAGTTACAGAAGAAGGGTCTGCACCCTCAGCACTCCAAGAATGAGGAACGGGACAAAAGGCAGAGGAGGGGTTTGTCCCCAGCAAAGCCCATTAAAAATCCCTGGGAGATAAAAATAGAATCTGGGCAATAAAGTCAAGTCTAACCTTTTTTATCCTTTGTGCTTTGTCTAATTTCATGTGCTCCTAGGGTCCCGCATGCAGAGGTTCCACACCCGGCACTTCAGACCAGATTTCCTAGTGCAGAATGGCTGGGACGACACCTCAGCTCCTGGGGCCCAGTGCAGACTCCGCGATACAGAGCCTGAGCTGCAGCCAACCCGGCCCTCGAGAGCTCCGCCCCCTCCCTCCCACTGACTCTGACAGGATCTCTACACAGCAGCCCAGCCCACAGCCCAGGGGGTAGTGCATGCTCTCACCTCTCCATTCTCTGATCAAAATATAAAGTTTCCTTTGCTTGTGAACCAAACTCAGTCTCGATCTGTTGGCCCCAATGACACTGGGCAGGGGGACACTTGTTGGGGTCCACTCTGGAGGATCAGTAACAGAAATTGAGACTATTGTAACCTCAATGAACAGATGTGTGAGCCAAACTGTAGTTAACATAGAACAGTGTATAAGGCTCGGGTAAAATAAGATGTTTCTAACACTTCCATTTGATATTTCCATCACTTTATTATAAGCAAGTTCAGTGAAAAGGTTTGTCTTATTTGTCAGGTCAATATTAGAGAAACGAAGTGATTTCTTTCCAAGGATGTACATCTAATAATCTTGGTTAAAGCTTCAATCTTGTTTTAAATGCTTTTCCATTGAAAATGATACCTCTCTTTCAGCTCCCCCATTTCTGAGAAGTATAAAATCTTATAATTTATTATTACCAAAGGGGAAAGGTGGGAGGAGGGATAAATTAACAGTTTGGGATTAACACATACACACTGCTATGTATAAAATAGATCATCAACAAGGAACTACTGTATAGCACAGGGAACTACACTCAACATTTTGCAATAAGCTATAAGGGGAAATAATCTGAAAAAGAATAGATATTTTTACTGACATCATCTATCAATGACAGTTAAAGTGTAACCTAAGGGAAGCTGGTGGTGAGTGCTTCTGACCCTGAAGACTTCAATCATCTAAAGTTTGGACTCTGCCTACTTCCCAAGGCCCTTAATGAACATATGTGTAGCCGTAGCTTAAAAAATTCCCCAGTTTGTGTTTCGGGGAGACACTGATTTTGAAAAAGCCCTGATGTTCTCCTTACATGAATGGGACTCTTCCTACTGCTAAAACATGTCTGTCACACCCAGAGGATGGTATACCGTCTGATCGGGAAGAGTTTGGAAAAGGCATCTCATCTCCTCATCTCCTGGTGCTCGGGTTCACCCCTCCAGCGTCTTTACTAACAGTCTCCCCACTTGGAGATGTCAGCACTGTCAACATCCTGTTGTGTACAGTTTGGAATTTGTCCAGAGGATGAAGCGGAAGGATGAAGAACAATGAGAGACAAGTCCTAGGTGTTCAGACAGGCACATGTCACTCTAATTTCCAATCAGGAAGACGAACTGACCAAAGGCTAGGGTTGCCCATGGAAACAGTATAGGGCTTGAGGAAATCCCGCTGCTTTGTGGCCAGTTCCCATAAACACAAGTTGAACAATGGAACTCAGGGGCAGTAAAATTCACGAAACTGCAGAGTTGAAAATATCCATCACTGAAAAATGTCTTGAGGAAAGTCAGAGAAAAGGACTTGTAAGCAAGGGAGAATGGCAGGAAAGGGATCTGAGGAGGTAGAAAGGACTCGCCATTAAGCACAAGAAAAGGAGCTGAACATTGCCAACATTGCAGTTGGCCAAAAAGGGTGTATGCGTTTTTTTCTGTATATATTCAAGAAAAGGGCATACACTTTTTTAGCCAAGCAAACAGGTGGGCACTGGAAGTCAATACTACAAAAGATATCACTTCGCATCAGTCAGAAGAGCCATCCTCATAAAGCGTAAACAACAGAAATGCAGGACAGGGCAAGGAGAAGAGGGAGCCCTGTGAGACTTATAGTGGAAATGTATATTGCCAACGGCCATTCTGGAGAAGTGTATTGTGTTTACTAAAGCATCTAAAAAATGAGCTACAGAGCATAGGGCACTTGCACTCATGGGCGTATATCTTGGGAAAAACAAAAATTGAGAGGACACAGGCACCCCAATGTTTACCCCCTCTCTGTTTAAAAGATCCTCGACTAGGATATAACTTAAATGTCTCTGGAGGGAAAAAATGGATAGAGATGTGGTACTTAGGTAGAGTGGAATATTATTCAGCCTGGAAATCAATGAAATATGGCCAGTTGTAACAACTCCGGAGGAGTTACGTATGATCTTTCTAAGTGACATAATTCAAAAAGAAAAAGACACATATCATAAGATATCACTTAAAGGTGGAATCCAAAATGGCTACACATGAAATAAATTACAAAACAAAAACATAGTCAAATATGTAGAAAACACGCATAAGGCTGCTAAACGGGAAAGGTGGGGAGGGGTGAGGCATCATCCAGGAGGTTGAAATTAGCAAAGATACCATTCCAAATACCAAACTGATAATCAACAAGGCCCACACGGTAGCTAAAAGAACTGCACTCAGCACACTCAAGTCACCGGAAAAGAATATATACGACTGGTAAGAATCTGAAAAAGAATTTACTGATGTCTCTCTGTACGTGAATCAAGTGGATGTACAGCAGCAAGAAACAGAGCTTTGAAAATCAGCTGTAACCAATATAGTAATAAATTGAAAAAAATAAACGACAGAGAGACAGAGAAAACCTCTTACAACTTTTCCTCAGGGACGGTGATGCAACATGGATTGAACACATCTAGACCCACAGCAGGATGAGACATAAGGCTGGAAACTGTTTGCACTAAGAGAAATGTGAGGTTGGGTGAGGAAATGCACACCCTTTAAAGTAATACTACCTGGTACCCATTCAATGGGTCCCAAATCTGCAGGTTCAAGGGATCTTCCTACAGCTAAAACATGCATGGAAAACCCAGAGGACTGTACACCATGTGATCGGGAGATGTGTCTAAAATGCAGCTCATTTATCCTCTCCTGGTGCTCCTGTTCACCATTCCAGCCACGTTACTTAGAATCTGCCCACTTGGAGAATCAGCACATTTCAACTTCTGTTTCACACATTTTGCAAATTGTGAGGAGGATGAACGGGAAGAGGGGGAACCAATGAGAGAATAGTTGTAGGGGTTTGGACGGGCACATATCACTCTAATTTCCCATTAAGAATAAGAATTGAAAAAAGGCTCAGCCCGCCTCGCCGGAGCCAAAATAGGGCCTGAAGCAATCCTGTGGGTTTGAGGCCAGCTCACAAAAGAGCAACTTAAAAAATGGAGCTCAGGGTCACTGCAATTCACAAACCTGCAGAGTTATAAATGAAAACTAACGTCCAAAAATATGTTGAGGTAAGGCAAAGAAGAGGATCTGAATGCAAGACAGAATTGCAAGAAACAGATTTCAAGAGATAGATTGGACTCGTCTTTAAAGCACATGAAAAGCGGCAGAATTTCGACAATGATGCAGTTGGCCCAAAAGGGCGTATGCGTTTTTTCCTGATTATATCCAGCAAAAAACGCATACGCACTTTATGGGCAACGAAGCAAGCAAGCAATGCAAATGTGCACAACAAAGAAATCTCATTTCCCACCGGTCAAAAGGGCCATCCTAAAAAATTGTAAACACCAGAAATGCAGGACAGGCCATGGAGAACAGGGAGCCTTTATACGCTGATGGGCAGTGTGTGAACTGCCGAGAGCCACTCTGGAGAAGTGTATGGTGGTTCCTAAATCATCTAAAAAACAGAGCTACAGAGCATAGGACACTTCCAATCATGGGAGTATATCTAGGGAAGTCTAAAAATCAACAAGACACAAGCACACCACAGTTTAGGGCTACTCTGTTTACAAGAACCTCAACTTCAGTACACCTTAAATATCCCAGGAAAGAGAACAATGGATAAAGAAGATGTGGTACTTATGTACAATGGAATATCTCTTCACCATGAAATCAAGGTAATAAGGCTAGTAGAAGGATAAAGAGTGGATTTAGGTCCGATAATACTACTTGAAATAAGTCAAACAGAAAAAGAAACATATCATAAGATATCACTTATAGAGGGAGGGTAAATATGGCTGCACAAGAAATGAATTACAGAACAGAACAGTGTCTCACATTTAGAAAACACACTTATGTCAGCTTAAGGGGAAAGGAGAGGTGGGGTGATGCATTAAACCAGAGTTTGAAATTAGCACAGATACCGTTCAATAAACCAAATAGATATTAGACAAGATCTACACCTTGCTCAATGAACTGGCCTCAACACACCCTATACACCGCAGAGAAATATATCTGAGTAATAAGAATCTTAAAACCCATGTATTGATATATCTCCATAAGGGAATCAAGTGTGTGCAGAGTGGCACAAACACAGCAGTGAAAATGAGCTAAACCCCATTATAGAAATAAATTTTAAAAACAAAATGCAGAAACAATGAAAGAGAGAAAAATTCTTACAAAATTTGCTCAGGGGCTGTGATGCAACCTGGATTGACCACATATAAACCCACAGCTGGATAAGACATAAGGCTGCACACTTGGGGCTGAGAGGATTGGTGAGCTTTGGTGAGCAACTGCCAAAAGTTTAATGCAATACTTCATGCTACTCATTCCAAGGGTCCCAAAACTCCAGGTTGAAGGGAATCTTCCTACAGCTAAACCATGCTTGGGAAACCCAGCGACTGGTATACCATATGATCGGGAAAGGTTTCTAAAACGCACCTCATTTTTCCTCTCCTGGGACTCCGGATCGACATTCCAGCCACTTTACTAACAATATCCCCACATGGAGAGTCAATGCCTTTAAGTTCTAGTATCGCACAGTCTGCAGTTAGTGCGGAGGATGAATGGGAATAGGGGGAACCAGTGAGAAACTAGCTGTAGCAGTTTCAATGGGCACATGTCAGTCTAATTTCACATCAGTAAGAAGAATAAACCAAAGGCACAGCAAGGTGCCCCAGAAGAAGAATAGGGCCTGAAGGAATCCTGTGGTTATGAGGCAAGATTACAAAAATAAGAGCAGAAAAATGGAGCTAAGGGCCACTGCAATTCAAAAACCTGCAGAGTTATAAAGGCCAACTATTTTCAAAAAATATATTGAGGTAAGGCTATGAAGAGGCATTGGAGGCAAGGCAGAATTGCAGGAAACCGATTTCAGGAGGTAGACTGGAATTGCATTTAATGCATAGGAAAAGAGGCAGAACGTCCACAATGATGCACTTGGCCAAAAAGGGCGTATGCGTTTTTTCCTGAATATATTCAGGAAAAAACGCATACGCCCTTTTTGGCCAACCAAGCAAGCTTGCAAAGGAAATCTGCACTACAATGAAGTCTCACTTCCCACTGGTCAAAAGGGCCATCTGAAAAAAGTGTAAAATCCAGAAAGGCAGGACAGGCCATGGAGAACTGGGAGCCTTGTTATGCTGATGGGCGGGATGTAAATTGCCAACAGCCACTCGGGAGAAGTGTATGGTGTTTCCTGAAACATGTAAAAAACAAAGCAACAGAGCCTAGGGCACTTCCACTTATGGTACTATAGATTAGGGAAATTAAAATCAAAAAGACACAGCCACCCAAAAGTTTGGGACAACTCTGTTTACAAGAACCGCGTTTATGGTACAAGTTCAATAACGCAGAAAGTGGAAAATGGATAAAGAAGTTGTGGTAATTACGTACAATGCAATATCACTCAGCAATTAAATCTATGTCATCAGGCCAATAGCAGCATAATGAGTGGATTCAGGTATGATGATTCTAACTGAAATAAGTCACACAGAAAAAGAAACATCATAAGATATCACTAATACACGGAATGTAAACTTGGCTACACAGGAACTGGTTTACAAAGACGAAGAGGGTCTCAAATTTAGAAAACCAACTTATGCTTGCTTAAGGGGAAAGGTGAGTTGGGGTGCTGCATAAAACCACAGATTGAAATGAGCACAGATAAAGTTCCTTAAGCCAAATATGTAATAGACAAGAGCTACTCCTTGCTCAATGAAATGGACTCAACACCCCATATTAAACACCTAAGAATGTACGTAACAAGTAAGTATCTGAAAACCTATGGATTGCTATGTCTCTGAAAGAGAATCAAGCATGTGTGCAGGGGCATAAACGCAGCAGTGATAGGATTGGAGAGGTTCGGTGAGCAAATGAAGACCCTTTGATGTCATATTGCATGGTACCCATTCCACGGGACTCAACTCTCCAGGTTTAAGGGATTCTTCCTTCAGCTAAAACATGCATGTGGAACCCAGAGTATGATCAACCGTGTGATCGGGAGACGTGTTGAAATATGTCTCAGTTCTCGTCCCCTGGTACTCGGGTGCAACATTCCAGACGCTTTATTAACATTCTCCCGACTTGGAGAATCAGTGCCTTTAACCTCCTGTTTGGCCCAGTTTGCAATTTCTGCGGAAGATGAACAGGAATATGGAGAACCAATGAGAGACTAGCTGGAGGTGTCTGGACGGGCAAATTTAACTCTCATTTCCCACCAGGAAGAGGAATTAACCAAAGGCTCAGCGTGCCGTGGTGGAACTAGATTAGGGCCTGAAGCAATCCTGCGGTGTTGCGGCCAGCTCACAAGAAAGCGAGTTGAAGAAAGGAGCTCAGGGGCACTGTAATTCACAAACCTGCAGAGTTATAAATGACAGCTATCGTCCAAAAATATACTGAAGTAAGGCTGCCAAGAGGACTTGAAAGCGGGGCAGAATTGCAGGAAACCAATTTCAGGAGGTGGACTGGAATTGCATTTAAAGCATAGGAAAAGAGGCAGAACGTCCACAATGATGCACTTGGCCAAAAAGGGCGTATGCGTTTTTTCCTGAATATATTCAAGAAAAAACGCATACGCACTTTTTGGCCAACCAAGCAAGCCTGCAAAGGAAATCTGCACTACAATGAAGTCTCACTTCCCCCCAGTCAAAAGGGCCATCTGAAAAAAGTGTAAAATCCAGAAAGGCAGGACAGGCCATGGAGAACTGGGAGCCTTGTTATGCTGATGGGCAGGATGTAAATTGCCAACAGCCACTCGGGAGAAGTGTATGGTGTTTCCTGAAACATCTAAAAAACAAAGCAACAGAGCCTAGGGCACTTCCACTTATGGTCCTATAGCTTAGGGAAATTAAAATCAAAAAGACACAGCCACCCCAAAGTTTTGGATGGCTCTGTTTACAAGAACCTAGTTTACGGTACAAGTTCAATATCACAGAAAGTGAAAAATGGACAAAGAAGTTGTGGTACTTACGTACAATGCAATATCACTCAGCAATGAAATCTATGTCATCAGGCCCGTAGCAGCATAATGAGTGGATTCAGGTATGATGATTCTAACTGAAATAAGTCACACAGAAAAAGAAACATCATAAGATATCACTAATACACTGAATGTAAACTTGGCTACACAGGAACTGGATTACAAAACAGAAGAGGGTCTCAAATTTAGAAACCCAACTTATGCTTGCTTAAGAGGAAAGGTGAGTTGGGGTGCTGCATAAAACCACAGATTGAAATGAGCACAGATAAAGTTCCTTAAGCCAAACATGTAATAGACAAGAGCTACTCCTTGCTCAAGGAAATGGACTCAACACACCCTATTAAATGCCTAAGAATGTACCTGACTAGTAAGAATCTTAAAACCTATGGATTGCTATGTCTCCGAAAGAGAATCAAGCATGTGTACAGGGGCATAAACGCAGCAGTCATAGGATTGGAGACATTCGGTGAGCCAATGAAGACCCTTTGAAGTCATATTGCATGGTACCCATTCCACGGGTCTCAACTCTCCAGGTTTAAGGGATTCTTCCTTCAGCTAAAACATGCATGTGGAACCCAGAGTATGATCAACCGTGTGATCGGGAGACGTGTTCCAATATGTCTCAGTTCTCGTTCCCTGGTACTCGGGTGCAACATTCCAGAGGCTTTACTAACACGCTCCCGACTTGGAGAGTCAGTGCCTTTAACCTCCTGTTTGGCCCAGTTTGCAATTTCTGCGGCAGATGAACAGGAATAGGGAGAACCAATGAGAGACCAGCTGGAGGTGTCTGGACTGGCAAAATTAACTCTCATTTCCCACCAGGAAGAGGAATTAACCAAAGGCTCAGTGTGCCGTGCCGGAACCAGATTAGGGCCTGAAGCAATCCTGCGGTGTTGTGGCCATCTCACAAGAAAGCGAGTTGAAAAAAGGAGCTCAGGGGCACTGTAATTCACAAACCTGCAGAGTTATAAATGACAGCTATCGTCCAAAAATATACTGAAGTAAGCCTGCCAAGACGACTTGAAAGCACGGCAGAATTTCAGGAAACCGATTTCAGGAGGTAGACTGGAATTGCATTTAAAGCATAGGAAAAGAGGCAGAACGTCGACAATGATACACTTGGCAAAAAAGGGCGTATGCGTTTTTTCCTGAATGTATTCAGGAAAAAACTTCTACGAACTTTTTGGCCAACCAAGCAAGCTTGAAAAGGAAATCTGCACTACAATGAAATCTCACTTTCCCCCGGTCAAAAGGGCCATCTGAAAAAAGTGTAAAATCCAGAAAGGCAGGACAGGCCATGGAGAACTGGGAGACTTGTTATGCTGATGGGCCGGATGTAAATTGCCAACAGCCAATGGGGAGAAGTGTATGGTGTTTCCTGAAACATCTAAAAAACAAAGCAACAGAGCCTAAGGCACTTCCACTTATGGTCCTATAGCTTAGGGAAATTAAAATCAAAAAGACACAGCCACCCCAAAGTTTCGGATAGCTCTGTTTACAATAACGTCATTTACGGTACAAGTTCAATATCGCAGAAAGCGAAAAATGGATAAAGAAGTTGTGGTACTTATGTACAATGCAATATCACTCAGCAATGAAATCTATGTCATCAGGCCCATAGCAGCATAATGAGTGGATTCAGGTATGATGATTCTAACTGAAATAAGTCACACAGAAAAAGAAACATCATAAGATATCACTAATACACGGAATGTAAACTTGGCTACACAGGAACTGGATTACAAAACAGAACAGGGTCTCAAATTTAGAAAACAACTTATGCTTGCTTAAGGGGAAAGGTGAGTTGGGGTGCTGCATAAAACCAGAGATTGAAATGAGCACAGATAAAGTTCCTTAAGCCAAACATGTAATAGACAAGAGCTACTCCTTGCTCAAAGAAATGGGCTCAACACCCCATAATAAACGACTAAGAATGTAGCTGACTTGTAAGTATCTTAAAACCTATGGATTGCTATGTCTCCGAAAGAGAATCAAGCATGTGTACAGGGGCATAAACGCAGCAGTGATAGGATTGGAGAAGTTCGGTGAGCAAATGAAGACCCTTTGAAGTCATATTGCATGGTACCCATTCCACGGGTGTCAACTCTCCAGGTTTAAGGCATTCTTCCTTCAGCTAAAACATGCATGTGGAACCCAGAGTATGATCAACCGTGTGATCGGGAGACGTGTTCAAATATGTCTCCGTTCTCGTCCCCTGGTACTCGGGTGCAACATTCCAGACACTTTACTAACACTCTCCCGACGTGGAGAGTCAGTCCCTTTAACCTCCTCTTTGGCCCAGTTTGCAATTTCTGCGGAAGATGAACAGGAATAGGGAGAACCAATGAGAGACTACCTGGAGGTGTCTGGACGGGCAAATTTAACTCTCATTTCCCACCAGGAAGAGGAATTAACCAAAGGCTCAGCGTGCCGTGCCGGAACCAGATTAGGGCGTGAAGCAATCCTGCAGTGTTGCGGCCAGCTCACAAGAAAGCGAGTTGAAGAAAGGAGCTCAGGGGCACTGTCATTCAGAAACTTGCAGAGTTATAAATGACAGCTCTCGTCCAAAAATATACTGAACTAAGGCTGCCAAGAGGACTTGAAAGCGGGACAGAATTGCAGGAAACCGATTTCAGGACGTAGACTGGAATTGCATTTAAAGCATAGGAAAAGAGGCAGAACGTCGACAATGAGGCACTTGGCCAAAAAGGGCGTATGCGTTTTTTCCTGATTATATTCAGGAAAAAAACGCATACGCCCTTTTTGGCCAACCAAGCAAACTTGCAAAGGAAATCTGCACTACAATGAAGTCTCACTTCCCCCCGATCAAAAGGGCCATCTGAAAAAAGTGTAAAATCCAGAAAGGCAGGACAGGCCATGGAGAACTGGGAGCCTTGTAAGCTGATGGGCAGGATATAAATTCCCAACAGCCACTCGGGAGAAGTGTATGGTGTTTCCTGAAACATCTAAAAGACAAAGCAACAGAGCCTAGGGCACTTCCACTTATGGTCCTATAGCTTAGGGAAATTAAAATCAAAAAGACACAGCCACCCCAAAGTTTGGGACGGCTCTGTTTACAAGAACCTCGTTTACGGTACAAGTTCAATATCGCAGAAAGTGAAAAATGGATAAAGCAGTTGTGGTACTTACGTACAATGCAATATCACTCAGCAATTAAATCTATGTCATCAGGCCCGTAGCAGCATAATGAGTGGATTTAGGTATGATGATTCTAACTACAATATGTAACACAGAAAAAGAAACATCTTAAGATATCACCAATACACGAAATGTAAACTTGGCTACACAGGAACTGAATTACAAAACAGAACATGGTCTCAAATTTAGAAAACCAACTTATGCTTGCTTAAGGGGAAAGGTGAGTTGGGGTGCTGCATAAAACCAGAGATTGAAATGAGCATAGATAAAGTTCCTTAAGCCAAATATGTAATAGACAAGAGCTACTCCTTGCTCAACGAAATGGACTCAACACCCCATATTAAACACCTAAGAATGTATCTGACTAGTATGTATCTTAAAATCTATGGATTGCTATGTCTCCGAAAGAGAAACAAGCGTGTGTACAGGGGCATAAACGCAGTAGTGATAGGATTGGAGAAGTTTGGTAAGCAAATGAAGACCCTTTGAAGGCATATTGCATGGTACCCATTCCACGGGTCTCAACTCTCCAGGTTTAAGGGATTCTTCCTTCAGCTAAAACATGCATGTGGATCCCAGAGTATGATCAACCATGTGATCGGGAGACGTGTTCAAATATGTCTCAGTTCTCGTCCCCTGGTACTCGGGTGCAACATTCCAGATGCGTTACTAACACTCTGACGACTTGCAGAGTCAGTGCCTTTCACCTCCTGTTTGGCCCAGTTTGAAATTTCTGCAAAAGATGAACAGGAATAGGGAGAACCGATGAGAGACAAGCTGGAGGTGTCTGGACGGGCAAATTTAACTCTCATTTCCCACCAGGAAGAGGAATTAACCAAAGGCTCAGCGTGCCGTGCTGGAACCAGATTAGGGCCTGAAGCAGTCCTGCGGTGTTGCGGACAGCTCACAAGAAAGCGAGTTGAAGAAAGGAGCTCAGGGGCACTGTAATTCACAAACCTGCAGAGTTATAAATGACAGCTATCCTCCAAAAATATACTGAAGTAAGCCTGCCAAGAGGACTAGAAAGCAGGGCAGAATGGCAGGAACCCGATTTCAGGAGGTAGACTGGAATTGCATTTAAAGCATAGGAAAAGAGGCAGAACGTAGACAATGATGCACTTGGCCAAAAAGGGCGTATGCGTTTTTTCTTGAATATATTCAGGAAAAAACGCATACGCCCTTTTTGGCCAACCAAGCAAGCTTGCAAAGGAAATCTGCACTACAATGAAGTCTCACTTCCCCCCGGTCAAAAGGGCCATCTGAAAAAAGTGTAAAATCCAGAAAGGCAGGACAGGCCATGGAGAACTGGGAGCCTTGTTATGCTGATGGGCGGGATGTAAATTGCCAACAGCCACTCGGGAGAAGTGTATGGTGTTTCCTGAAACATCTAAAAAACAAAGCAACAGAGCCTAGGGCACTTCCACTTATGGTCCTATAGCTTAGGGAAATTAAAATCAAAAAGACACAGCCAACCCAAAGTTTTGGATGGCTGTGTTTACAAGAACCTCCTTTACAGTACAAGTTCAATATCGCAGAAAGCGAAAAATGGATAAAGAAGTTGTGGTACTTACGTACAATTCAATATCACTCAGCAATGAAATCTATGTCATCAGGCCCGTAACAGCATAATGAGTGGATTCAGGTGTGATGATTCTAACTGAAATAAGTCACACAGAAAAAGAAACATCATAAGGTATCACTAATACACGGAATGAAAACTTGGCTACACAGGAACTGGATTACAAAAGAGAACAGGGTCTCAAATTTAGAAAACCAACTTATGCTTGCTTAAGGGGAAAGGTGAGTTGGGGTGCTGCATAAAACCAGAGATTGAAATGAGCACAGATAAAGTTCCTTAAGCCAAATATGGAATAGACAAGAGCTACTCCTTGCTCAACGAAATGGACTCAACACCCCATATTAAACGCCTAATAATGTACCTGACAGTAAGTATCTTAAAACCTATGGATTGCTATGTCTCTGAAAGAGAATCAAGCGTGAGTACAGCGCCATAAACGCAGCAGTGATAGGATTGGAGAGGTTCGGTGAGCAAATGAAGACCCTTTGAAGTCATATTGCGTGGTAACCATTCCACGGGTCTCAACTCTCCAGGTTTAAGGGATTCTTCCTTCAGCTAAACATGCATTTGGAACCCAGACTATGATCAACCGTGTGATCGTCAGTCATGTTCAAACATGTCTCAGTTCTCAACGCCTGGTTATCGGGTGCAACATTTCAGGCGCTTTACTAACACTCTCCCGACTTGGAGAGTCAGTGCCTTTAACCTCCTGTTTGGCCCAGTTTGCAAATTCCGCGGATGATGAACAGGAATAGGGAGAACCAATGAGAGACTAGCTGGAGGTGTCTGGACGGGCAAATTTAACTCTCATTTCCCACCAGGAAGAGGAATTAACCAAAGGCTCAGCGTGCCCGGCCGGAACCAGATTAGGGCCTGAAGCAATCCTGCGGTGTTGCGGACAGCTCACAAGAAAGCGAGCTGAAGAGAGGAGCTCAGGGGCACTGTAATTCACAAACCTGCAGAGTTATAAATGACAGCTATCGTCCAAAAATATACTGAAGTAAGGCTGCCAAGAGGACTTGAAAGCTGGGCAGAATTGCAGGAAACCGATTTCAGGAGGTAGACTGGAATTGCATTTAAAGCATAGGAAAAGAGGCAGAACGTCGACATTGATGCACTTGGCCAAAAAGGGCGTATGCTTTTTTTCCTGAATATATTCAAGAAAAAACGCATACGCCCTTTTTGGCCAACCAAGCAAGCTTGCAAAGGAAATCTGCACTACAATGAAGTCTCACTTCCCCGCGGTCAAAAGGGCCATCTGAAAAAAGTGTAAAATCCAGAAAGGCAGGACAGGCCATGGAGAACTGGGAGCCTTGTTATGCTGATGGGCGGGATGAAAATTGCCAACAGCCACTCAGGAGAAGTGTATGGTGTTTCCTGAAACATCTAAAAAACAAAGCAACAGAGCCTAGGGCACTTCCACTTATGGT
The DNA here is from genome assembly GCF_937001465.1 of Orcinus orca. NCBI lineage: Eukaryota > Metazoa > Chordata > Mammalia > Artiodactyla > Delphinidae > Orcinus > Orcinus orca. The sequence goes on along the minus strand of NW_026043962.1, from coordinate 154,706 downwards.
CCTATAGCTTAGGGAAATTAAAATAAAAAACACACAGCCACCCCAAAGTTTGGGACGGCTCTGTTTACAAGAACCTCGTTTACGGTACAAGTTCAATATCGCAGAAAGTGAAAAATGGATAAAGAAGTTGTGGTACTTACGTACAATGCAATATCACTCAGCAATGAAATCTATGTCATCAGGCCCGTAGCAGCATAGAGTGGATTCAGGTATGATAATTCTAACTGAAATAAGTCACACAGAAAAAGAAACATCATAAGATATCACTAATACATGGAATGTAAACTTGGCTACACAGGAACTGGATTACAAAACAGAACAGGGTCTCAAATTTAGAAAACCAACTTATGCTTGCTTAAGGGGAAAGGTGAGTTGGGGTGCTGCATAAAACCAGAGATTGAAATGAGCACAGATAAAGTTCCTTAAGCCAAATATGGAATAGACAAGAGCTACTCTTTGCTCAACGAAATGGACTCAAAACCCCATATTAAACGCCTAATAATGTACCTGACAGTAAGTATCTTAATACCTATGGATTGCTATGTCTCTGAAAGAGAATCAAGCGTGAGAACAGGGGCATAAACGCAGCAGTGATAGGATTGGAGAGGTTCGGTGAGCAAATGAAGACCCTATGAAGTCATATTGCATGGTACCCATTCCACGGGTCTCAACTCTCCAGGTTTAAGGGATTCTTCCTTCAGCTAAACATGCATTTGGAACCCAGACTATGATCAACCATGTGATCGTGAGTCATATTCAAATATGTCTCAGTTCTCATCCCCTGGTACTCGGGTGCAACATTCCAGACACTTTACTAACACTCTCCCGACTTGGAGAGTCAGTGCCTTTAACCTCCTCTTTGGCCAAGTTTGCAAATTCCGCGGATGATGAACAGGAATAGGGAGAACCAATGAGAGACTAGCTGGAGATGTCTGGACGGGCAAATTTAACTCTCATTTCCCACCAGGAAGAGGAATTAAGCAAAGGCTCAGCGTTCCGTGCCGGAACCAGATTAGGGCCTGAAGCAATCCTGCGGTGTTGCGGCCAGCTCACAATAAAGCGAGTTGAAGAAAGGAGCTCAGGGGCACTGTAATTCACAAACCTGCAGAGTTATAAATGACAGCTATCGTCCAAAAATATACTGAAGTAAGGTTTCCAAGAGGACTTGAAAGCGGGGCAGAATTGCAGGAAACCGATTTCAGGAGGTAGACTGGAATTGCATTTAAAGCATAGGAAAACAGGCAGAACGTCGACAATGATGCACTTGGCCAAAAAGGGCATATGCGTTTTTTCCTGCATATATTCAGGAAAAAAAGCATACGCACTTTTTGGCCAACCAAGCAAGCTTGCAAAGGAAATCTGCACTACAATGAAGTCTCACTTCCCCCGGGTCAAAAGGGCCATCTACAAAAAGTGTAAAATCCAGAAAGGCAGGACAGGCCATGGAGAACTGGGAGCCTTGTTATGCTGATGTTCAGGATGTAAATTTCCAACAGCCACTCGGGATAATTGTATGGTGTTTCCTGAAACATCTAAAAAACAAAGCAACAGAGCCTAGGGCACTTCCACTTATGGTCCTACAGCTTAGGGAAATTAAAATCAAAAAGACACAGCCACCCAAATGTTTGGGACGGCTCTGTTTATAAGAACCTCGTTTACAGTACAAGTTCAATATCGCAGAAAGTGAAAAATGGATAAAGAAGTTGTGGTACTTACGTACAATGCAATATCACTCAGCAATGAAATCTATGTCATCAGGCCCGTAGCAGCATAATGAGTGGATTCAGGTATGATGATTCTAACTGAAATAAGTCACACAGAAAATGAAACATCATAAGATATCACTAATACACGGAATGTAAACTTGGCTACACAGGAACTGGATTACAAAACAGAACAGGGTCTCAAATTTAGAAAACCAACTTACGCTTGCTTAAGGGGAAAGGTGAGTTGGGGTGCTGCATAAAACCAGAGATTGAAATGAGCACAGATAATGTTCCTTAAGCCAAATATGCAATAGACAAGAGCTACTCCTGGCTCAACGAAATGGACTCAAAACCCCATATTAAATGCCTAATAATGTACCTGACTGTAAGTATCTTAAAACCTATGGATTGCTATGTCTCTGAAAGAGAATCAAGCGTGAGAACAGGGGCATAAACGCAGCAGTGATAGGATTGGAGAGGTTCGGTGAGCAAATGAAGACCCTTTGAAGTCATATTGCATGGTACCCATTCCACGGGTCTCAACTCTCCAGCTTTAAGGGATTCTTCCTTCAGCTAAAGCATGCATGTGGAACCCAGAGTATGATGAATCATGTGATCGGGAGACGTGTTCCAATATGTCTCAGTTCTCGTCCCCTGGTACTCGGGTGCAACATTGCAGATGCTTTACTAACACTCTCCCGACTTGGAGAGATAGTGCCTTTAACCTCCTGTTTGGCCCAGTTTGCAATTTCTGCGGAAGATGAACAGGAATAGGGAGAACCAATGAGAGACTAGCTGGAGGTGTCAGGATGGGCAAATTTAACTCTCATTTCCCACCAAGAAGAGGAATTAAGCAAAGGCTCAGCGTGTCGTGCCGGAACCAGATTAGGGCCTGAAGCAATCCTGCGGTGTTGCGGCCAGCTCACAAGAAAGCGAGTTGAAGAAAGGAGCTCAAGGGCAGTGTAATTCACAAACCTGCAGAGTTATAAATGACAGCTATCGTCCAAAAATATACTGAAGTAAGCCTGCCAAGAGGACTTGAAAGCGGGGCAGAATTGCAGGAAACCGATTTCAGGAGGTAGACTGGAATTGCATTTAAAGCATAGGAAAAGAGGCAGAATGCAGACAATGATGCACTTGGCCAAAAAGGGCGTATGCGTTTTTTCCTGAATATATTCAGGAAAAAACGCATACGCACTTTTTGGCCAACCAAGCAAGCTTGCAAAGGAAATCTGCACTACATTGAAGTCTCACTTCCCTCCCGGTCAAAAGGACCATCTGAAAAAAGCGTAAAATCCAGAAAGGCAGGACAGGCCATGGAGAACTGGGAGCCTTGTTATGCTGATGGGCGGGATGTAAATTTCCAACAGTCACTGGGGAGAAGTGTATGGTGTTTCCTGAAACATCTAAAAAACAAAGCAACAGAGCCTAGGGCACTTCCACTTATTGTCATATAGCTTAGGGAAATTAAAATCAAAAAGACACAGCCACCCCAAAGTTTGGGACGGCTCTGTTTACAAGAACCTCGTTTACGGTACAAGTTCAATATCGCAGAAAGCGAAAAATGGATAAAGAAGTTGTGGTACTTACGTACAATGCAATATCACTCAGCAATGAAATCTATGTCATCATTCCCGTAGCAGCATAATGAGTGGATTCAGGTATGATGATTCTAACTGAAATAAGTCACACAGAAAAAGAAACGTCATAAGATATCACTAATACACGGAATGTAAACTTGGCGACACAGGCACTGAATTACAAAACACAACAGGGTCTCAAATTTAGAAAACCAACTTATGCTTGCTTAAGGGGAAAGGTGAGTTGGGGTGCTGCATAAAACCAGAGATTGAAATGAGCACAGATAAAGTTCCTTAAGCCAAATATGTAATATACAAGAGCTACTCCTTGCTCAACGAAATGGACTCAACACCCCATATTAAACGCCTAAGAATGTACCTGACTAGTAAGTATCTTAAAACCTATGGATTGCTATGTCTCCGAAAGAGAACCAAGCGTGTGTACAGGGGCATAAACGCAGCAGTGATAGGATTGCAGAGGTTCGGTGAGCAAATGAAGACCCTTTGAAGTCACATTGCATGGTACCCATTCCACGGGTGTCAACTCTCCAGGTTTAAGGGATTCTTCCTTCAGCTAAAACATGCATGTGGAACCCAGAGTATGATCAACCGTGTGATTGGGAGACGTGTTCAAATATGTCTCAGTTCTCATACCCTGTTACTTGGGTGCAACATTCCAAACGCTTTATTAACACTCTCCCGAATTGGAAAGTCAGTGCCTTTAATCTCCTGTTAGCCCAGTTTGCAATTTCTGCGGAAGATGAACAGGAATAGGGAGAAGCAATGAGAGACTAGCTGGAGGTGTCTGGACGGGCAAATTTAACTCTCATTTCCCACCAGGAAGAGGAATTAACCGAAGGCTCAGTGTGCCGTGCCGGAACCAGATTAGGGCCTGAAGCAATCCTGCGGTGTTGCGGCTAGCTCACAAGAAAGCGAGTTGAAGATAGGAGCTCAGTGGCACTGTATTTCACAAACCTGCAGAGTTATAAATGACAGCTATCATCCAAAAATATACTGAAGTAACGCTGCCAAGAGGACTTGAAAGCGGGGCAGAATTGCAGGAAACCGATTTCAGAAGGTAGACTGGAATTGCATTTAAAGCATAGGAAAAGAGGCAGAACGTCGACAATGATGCACTTGGCCATAAAGGGCGTATGCGTTTTTTCCTGAATATATACAGGAAAAAACGCATACGCCCTTTTTGGCCAACCAAGCAAGCTTGCAAAGGTAATCTGCACTACATTGAAGTCTCACTTCCCACCTGGTCAAAAGGATCATCTGTAAAAAGTGTAAAATCCAGAAAAGCAGGAAATGCAATGGAGAACTGGGATCCTTGCTATGCTGTTGGGCGGGATGTAAATTGCCAACAGCCACTTGGGAGAAGTGTATGGTGTTTCCTGAAACATCTAAAAAACAAAGCAACAGAGCCTAGGACACTTACACTTATGGTCCTATAGCTAAGGGAAATTAAAATCAAAAACACACAGCCACCCCAAAGTTTGGGACGGCTCTGTTTACAAGAACCTCCTTTATGGTACAAGTTCAATATCACAGAAAGTGAAAAATGGATAAAGAAGTTGTGGTACTTACATACAATGCAATATCACTCAGCAATGAAATCTATGTCATCAGGCCTGTAGCAGAAAATGACTGGGTTCAGGTATGATGATTCTAACTGAAATAAGTCACACAGAAAAAGAAACATCATAAGATATCACTAATACACGGAATGTAAACTTGGCTACACAGGAACTGGATTACAAAACAGAACAGGGTCTCAAATTTAGAAAACCAACTTATACTTGTTTAAGGGAAAAGGTGAGTTGGGGTGCTGCATAAAACCAGAGATTGAAATGAGCACAGATAAAGTTCCTTAAGCCAAATATGGAATAGACAAGAGCTACTCCTTGCTCAACGAAATGGACTCAACACCCCATATTAAAAGCCTAAGAATGTACCTGACTAGTAAGTATCTTAAAATCTATGGATTGCTATGTCTCCAAAAGAGAATCAAGCGTGTGTACAGGGGCATAAACGCAGCAGTGATAGGATTGGAGAGGTTCGGTGAGCAAATGAATACCCTTTGAAGTCATATTGCATGGTACCCATTCCACGGGTCTCAACGCTCCAGCTTTAAGGGATTCTTCCTTCAGCTGAAACATGCATGTGGAACCCAGAGTATGATCAACCGTGTGATTGGGAGACGTGTTCAAATATGTCTCAGTTTCCGTCCATTGGTACTCAGGTGCAACATTCCAGACGCTTTACTAACACTCTCCTGACTTGGAGAGTCAGTGCCTTTAACCTCCTGCTTGGCCCAGTTTGCAATTTCTGCGGAAGATGAACAGGGATAGGGAGGACCAATGAGAGACTAGCTGGAGGTGTCTGGACGGGCAAATTTAACTCTCATTTCCCACCAGGAGTAGCAATTAAGCAAAGGCTCAACGTGCCATGCCGGAACCAGATTAGGGCCTGAAGCAATCGTGCGGTGTTGCGGCCAGCTCACAAGAAAGCGAGTTGAAGAAAGGAGCTCAGGGGCACTGTAATTCACAAACCTGCAGAGTTATAAATGACAGCTATCGTCCAAAAATACACTGAAGTAAGGCTGCCAAGAGGACTTGAAAGCGGGGCAGAATTGCAGGAAACCGATTTCAGGAGGTAGACTGGAATTGCATTTAAAGCATAGGAAAAGAGGCAGAAGGTCCAGAATGATGCACTTGGCCAAAAAGGGCGTATGCGTTTTTTCCTGAATATATTCAGGAAAAAACGCATACGCCCTTTTTGGCCAACCAAGCAAGCTTGCAAAGGAAATCTGCACTACAATGAAGTCTCACTTCCCCCGGTCAAAAGGGGCATCTGAAAAAAGTGTAAAATCTAGAAAGGCAGAACAGGCCATGGAGAACTGGGAGCCTTCTTATGCTGATGGGCGGGATGTAAATTGCCAACAGCCACTCGGGAGAAGTGTATGGTGTTTCCTGAAACATCTAAAAAACAAAGCAACAGAGCCTAGGGCACTTCCACTTATGGTCCTATACCTTAGGGAAATTAAAATCAAAAAGACACAGCCACCCCAAAGTTTGGGACCTCTCTTTACAAGAACCTCATTTACGGTAGAAGTTCAATATCGCAGAAAGTGAAAAATGGATAAAGAAGTTGTGGTAGTTACGTACAATGCAATATCACTCAGCAATGAAATCTATGTCATCAGGCCCGTAGCAGCATAGACTGGATTCAGGTATGATGATTCTCACTGAAAGAAGTCACACAGAAAAAGAAACATCATAAGATATCACTAATACACGGAATGTAAACTTGGCTACACAGGAACTGGATTACAAAACAGAAGAGGGTCTCAAATTTAGAAAACCAACTTATGCTTGCTTAAGGGGAAAGGTGAGTTGGGGTTCTACATAAAACCAGAGATTGAAATGAGCACAGATAAAGTTCCTTAAGCCAAATATGGAATAGACAAGAGCTACTCCTTGCTCAACGAAATGGACTCAACACCCCATATTAAACGCCTAAAAATGTACCTGACTAGTAAGTATCTTAAAACCAATGGATTGCTATGTCTCCGAAAGAGAATCAAGCGTGTGTACAGGGGCATAAACGCAGCAGTGATAGGATTGGAGAGATTCAGTGAGCAAATGAAGACCCTTTGAAGTCATATTGCATGGTACCCATTCCACGGGTCTCAACTCTCCAGCTTTAAGGGATTCTTCCTTCAGCTAAAGCATGCATGTGGAACCCAGAGTATGATCAATCATGTGATCGGGAGACGTGTTGAAATATGTCTCAGTTCTCGTCCCCTGGTACTCGGGTGCAACATTGCAGATGCTTTACTAACACTCTCCCGACTTGGAGAGATAGTGCCTTTAACCTCCTGTTTGGCCCAGTTTGCAATTTCTGCGGAAGATGAACAGGAATAGGGAGAACCAATGAGAGACTAGCTGGAGGTGTCTGGACGGGCAAATTTAACTCTCATTTCCCACCAGGAAGAGCAATTAAGCAAAGGCTCAGCGTGTCGTGCCGGAACCAGATTAGGGCCTGAAGCAATCCTGCGGTGTTGCGGCCAGCTCACAAGAAAGCGAGTTGAAGAAAGGAGCTCAGGGGCACTGTAATTCACAAACCTGCAGAGTTATAAATGACAGGTATCGTCCAAAAATATACTGAAGTAAGCCTGCCAAGAGGACTTGAAAGCGGGGCAGAATTGCAGGAAACCGATTTCAGGAGGTAGACTGGAATTGCATTTAAAGCATAGGAAAAGAGGCAGAACGTCCACAATGATGCACTTGGCCAAAAAGGGCGTATGCGTTTTTTCCTGAATATATTCAGGAAAAAACGCATACGCACTTTTTGGCCAACCAAGCAAGCTTGCAAAGGAAATCTGCACTACATTGAAGTCTCACTACCCTCCCGGTCAAAAGGACCATCTGAAAAAAGTGTAAAATCCAGAAAGGCAGGACAGGCCATGGAGAACTGGGAGCCTTGTTATGCTGTTGGGCGGGATGTAAATTGCCAACAGTCACTGGGGAGAAGTGTATGGTGTTTCCTGAAACATCTAAAAAACAAAGCAACAGAGCCTAGGGCACTTCCACTTATTGTCATATAGCTTAGGGAAATTAAAATCAAAAAGACACAGCCACCCCAAAGTTTGGGACGGCTCTGTTTACAAGAACCTCGTTTACGGTACAAGTTCAATATCGCAGAAAGCGAAAAATGGATAAAGAAGCTGTGGTACTTACGTACAATGCAATATCACTCAGCAATGAAATCTATGTCATCATTCCCGTAGCAGCATAATGAGTGGATTCAGGTATGATGATTCTAACTGAAATAAGTCACACTGAAAAAGAAACGTCATAAGATATCACTAATACACGGAATGTAAACTTGGCGACACAGGCACTGAATTACAAAACACAACAGGGTCTCAAATTTAGAAAACCAACTTATGCTTGCTTAAGGGGAAAGGTGAGTTGGGGTGCTGCATAAAACCAGAGATTGAAATGAGCACAGATAAAGTTCCTTAAGCCAAATATGTAATATACAAGAGCTACTCCTTGCTCAACGAAATGGACTCAACACCCCATCTTAAACGCCTAAGAATGTACCTGACTAGTAAGTATCTTAAAACCTATGGATTGCTATGTCTCCGAAAGAGAACCAAGCGTGTGTACAGGGGCATAAACGCAGCAGTGATAGGATTGGAGAGGTTCGGTGAGCAAATGAAGACCCTTTGAAGTCATATTGCATGGTACCCATTCCACGGGTCTCAACTCTCCACGTTTAAGGGATTCTTCCTTCAGCTAAAGCATGCATGTGGAACACAGAGTATGATCAACCGTGTGATCGGGAGACGTGTTCCAATATGTCTCAGTTCTCGTCCCCTGGTACTCGGGTGCAACATTCCAGAAGCTTTACTAACACTCTTCCGACTTGGAGAGTCAGTGCCTTTAACCTCCTGTTTGGCCCAGTTTGCAATTTCTGCGGAAGATGAACAGGAATAGGGAGAACCAATGAGAGACTAGCTGGAGGTGTCTGGACGGGCAAATTTAACTCTCATTTCCCACCAGGAAGAGGAATTAACCAAAGGCTCAGTGTGCCGTGCCGGAACCGGATTAGGGCCTGAAGCAATCGTGCGGTGTTGCGGCCAGCTCACAAGAAAGCGAGTTGAAGAAAGGAGCTCAGGGGCACTGTAATTCACAAACCTGCAGAGTTATAAATGACAGCTATCGTCCAAAAATATACTGAAGTAAGGCTGCCAAGAGGACTTGAAAGCTGGGCAGAATTGCAGGAAACCGATTTCAGGAGGTAGATTGGAATTGCATTTAAAGCATAGGAAAAGAGGCAGAACGTCCACAATGATGCACTTGGCCAAAAAGGGCGTATGCGTTGTTTCCTGAATATATTCAGGAAACAACGCATACGCCCTTTTTGGCCAACCAAGCAAGCTTGCAAAGGAAATCTGCACTACAATGAAGTCTCACTTCCCCCCGGTCAAAAGGGCCATCTGAAAAAAGTGTAAAATCCAGAAAGGCAGGACAGGCCATGGAGAACTGGGAGCCTTGTTATGCTGACGGGCGGGATGTAAATTGCCAACAGCCACTCGGGAGAAGTGTATGGTGTTTCCTGAAACATCTAAAAAACAAAGCAACAGAGCCTAGGGCACTTCCACTTATAGTCCTATAGCTTAGGGAAATTAAAACCAAAAAGACACAGCCACCCCAAAGTATGGGATGGCTCTGTTTACAAGAACCTCGTTTACGGTACAAGTTCAATATCGCAGAAATTGAAAAATGGATAAAGAAGTTGTAGTACTTACGTACAATGCAATATCACTCAGCAATGAAATCTATGTCATCAGGCACGTAGCAGCATAGAGTGGATTCAGGTATGATGATTCTAACTGAAATAAGTCACACAGAAAAAGAAACATCATAAGATATCACTAATACACGGAATGTAAACTTGGCTACCCAGGAACTGGATTATAAAACAGAACATGGTCTCAAATGTAGAAAAGCAACGTATGCTTGCTTAAGGGGAAAGGTGAGTTGGGGTGCTGCATAAAACCAGAGATTGAAATGAGCACAGATAAAGTTCCTTAAGCCAAATATGGAATAGACAAGAGCTACTCCTTGCTCAACGAAATGGACTCAAAACACCATATTAAATGCCTAATAATGTACCTGACTAGTAAGTATGTTAAAACCTATGGATTGCTATGTCTCTGAAAGAGAATCAGGCGTGAGTACAGGGACATAAACGCAGCAGTGATAGGATTGGAGAGGTTCGGTGAGCAAATGAAGACCCTTTGAAGTCATATTGCATGGTACCCATTCCACGGGTCTCAACTCTCCACGTTTAAGGGATTCTTCCTTCAGCTGAAATATGCATGTGAAACCCAAAGTATGATCAACCGTGTGATCGGAAGACGTGTTCAAATATGTCTCAGTTCTCCTCCCCTGGTACTCGGGTGTAACATTCCACACGCTTTAGTAACACACTCCCGATTTGGAGAGTCAGTGCCTTTAACCTCCTGTTTGGCCCAGTTTGCAATTTCCGCGGAAGATGTACAGGAATAGGGAGAACCAATGAGAGACTAGCTGGAGGTGTCTGGACGGGCAAATTTAACTCTCATTTCCCACCAGGAAGAGGAATTAAGCAAAGGCTCAGCGTTCCGTGCCGGAACCAGATTAGGGCCTGAAGCAATCCTGCGGTGTTGCGGCCAGCTCACAAGAAAGCGAGTTGAAGAAAGGAGCTCAGGGGCACTGTAATTCACAAACCTGCAGAGTTATAAATGACAGCTATCGTCCAAAAATATACTGAAGTAAGGCTGCCAAGAGGACTTGAAATCGGGGCAAAATTGCAGGAAACCGATTTCAGGAGGTAGACTGGAATTGCATTTAAAGCATAGGGAAAGAGGCAGAACGTCGACAATGATGCACTAGGCCAAAAAGGGCATATGCGTTTTTTCCTGAATATATTCAGGAAAAACAGTATACGCACTTTTTGGCCAACCAAGCAAGCTTGCAAAGGAAATCTGCACTACAATGAAGTCTCACTTCCCCCGGGTCAAAAGGGCCATCTGTAAAAAGTGTAAAATCCAGAAAGGCAGGACAGGCCATGGAGAACTGGGAGCCTTGTTATGCTGATGTTCAGGATGTAAATTTCCAACAGCCACTCAGGATAATTGTATGGTGTTTCCTGAAACATCTAAAAAACAAAGCAACAGAGCCTAGAGCACTTCCACTTATGGTCCTACAGCTTAGGGAAATTAAAATCAAAAAGACACAGCCACCCAAAAGTTTGGGACGGCTCTGTTTATAAGAACCTCGTTTACAGTACAAGTTCAATATCGCAGAAAGTGAAAAATGGATAAAGAAGTTGTGGTACTTACGTACAATGCAATATCACTCAGCAATGAAATCTATGTCATCAGGCCCGTAGCAGCATAATGAGTGGATTCAGGTATGATGATTCTAACTGAAATAAGTCACACAGAAAATGAAACATCATAAGATATCACTAATACACGGAATGTAAACTTGGCTACACAGGAACTGGATTACAAAACAGAACAGGGTCTCAAATGTAGAAAACCAACTTATGCTTGCTTAAGGGGAAAGGTGAGTTGGGGTGCTGCAAAAAACCAGAGATTGAAATGAGGACAGATAAGGTTCCTTAAGTCAAATATGTAATAGACAAGAGCTACTCCTTGCTCAACGAAATGGACTCAAAACCCCATATTAAACGCCTAATAATGTAGCTGACTAGTAAGTATCTTAAAACCTATGGATTGCTATGTCTCTGAAAGAGAATCAAGCGTGAGAACAGGGGCATAAACGCAGCAGTGATAGGATTGGAGAGGTTCGGTGAGCAAATGAAGACCCTTTGAAGTCATATTGCATGGTACCCATTCCACGGGTCTCAACTCTCCAGGTTTAAGGGATTCTTCCTTCAGCTAAACATGCATTTGGAACCCAGACTATGATCAACCGTGTGATCGTGAGTCATGTTCAAATATGTCTCAGTTCTCATCCCCTGGTACTCGGGTGCAACATTCTAGACACTTTACTAACAATCTCCCGACTTGGAGAGTCAGTGCCTTTAACCTCCTGTTTGGCCCAGTTTGCAAATTCCGCGGATGATGAACAGGAATAGGGAGAACCAATGAGAGACTAGCTGGAGGTGTCTGGACGGGCAAATTTAACTCTCATTTCCCACCAGGAAGAGGAATTAAACGAAGCCTCAGCGTGCCGTGCCGGAACCAGATTAGGGCCTGAAGCAATCCTGCGGTGTTACGGCCAGCTCACAAGAAAGCGAGCTGAAGAAAGGAGCTCAGGGGCACTGTTATCACAAACCTGCAGAGTTATAAATGACAGCTATCGTCCAAAAATATACTGAAGTAAGGCTGCCAAGAGGACTTGAAAGCGGGGCAGAATTGCAGGAAACCGATTTCAGGAGGTAGACTGGAATTGCATTTAAGCATAGGAAAAGAGGCAGAACGTCGACAATGATGCACTTGGCCGAAAAGTGCGTATGCGTTTTTTCCTGCATATATTCAGGAAAAAACGCATACGCCCTCTTTGGCCAACCAAGCAAGCTTGCAAAGGAAATCTGCACTACAATGAAGTCTCACTTCCCCCGGGTCAAAAGGGCCATCTGAAAAAAGTGTAAAATCCAGAAAGGCAGGACAGGCCATGGAGAACTGGGAGCCTTGTTATGCTGATGGGCGGGATGTAAATTGCCAACAGCCACTCGGGAGAAGTGTATGGTGTTTCCTGAAACATCTAAAAAACAAAGCAACAGAGCCTAGGGCACTTCCACTTATGGTCCTATAGCTTAGGGAAATTAAAATCAAAAAGACACAGCCACCCCAAAATTTGGGACGGCTCTTTTACAGGAACCTCTTCTTCAGCACAAGTTAAATATGCCAGAGAGCAAATAATTGATAAAGAAGTTGCGGTACTTACGTACAACAGAATACCTCTCAGCAATGAAAACTATGTCACCAGGCCCGTACCAGCATAATGAGTGGATTGAGGCACGGTGATTCTAAGTGAAAAAAGTCACACAGAAAAAGAAACATCATAAGTTACCACTAATACATGGAATGAGAACTTGGTTACACATGAACTGAATTACAAAACAGAACAGGGTCTCATGTTTAGAAAACCAACTTATGCTTGCTTAAGGGGGAAGGTGAGTTGTGGTGCTGCATAAAAGCAGAGTTTGAAATTAGCACAGATACCGTTCCATAAGCTAAATATGTAATAGACAAGACCTACCCCTTGCTCAACAAAATGGACTCAACAATGAGGTATCACCTCACACCTCGTAGAATGGGCATCATCAGAAAATCTACAAACAAAAAATGCTGGAAATGTGTGGAGAAAAGGAACCGTCTTCCACTATTGTTGGGAATATAAATTGATACAGTCACTATGGAGAACAATATGGAGTTTCTTAAGAAACTAACAGTAGAATTACCATATGATACAGCAATCCCAGTTCTGGACATATACCCAGACAAAACCATAAATCAAAAAGAGACATTCACCGCAATGTTCATTGTATCACTCTTTACAATATCGAGGTAATGGAAGCAACCTAAATGCCCACAGACAGACGAATGCATAAAGCAGTGGTACATATATAAAATGGAATATTACTAAGCCATGAAAAGGAATGAAATTAGTCATTTGTAGAGACGTCGATGGATCTAGAGACTGTCATACAGAGTGAAGTAAGTCAGAAAGAGAAAAACAAATCTTGTATATTCATGCATATATGTGGAACCTAGAAAAACTGTACAGATTAACCATTTTGCAAGGCATAAATAGAGCAACAGATGTAGACAACAAACGTATGGACAACAAGGGGGGAAAGCTGTTGGGGGGGTTGGTGGTGGGAGGAGTTGAGAGACTGGGATTGGCATGTATACATTTATATGTATAAAATAGATAACCAATAAGAACCTGCTGTATAAAAATATAAAATAAAATTCAAAATTAAAAAGAAATAAAATTAAAAAAATAAAACAGAAAAAACAATTATTCCCTTCACATACATGTATTTATATGAATAAATTATTTCTATGCTTTTATCTGTAAATACAAAAAAGAGGAATAAAATCTACCTTGAACCAAAAACGAAAAAGAGAAAAAAAACACAGAACCCACCAGTTCCACAGAGGAAAACCGTATCAGGGCACTTGCTCCAGTTGTAAACAATTCTGAAGTTGGTCAGTGGTGGGGAATCGTCTCCCATTCAGCCAGCAGCCCCCATGCAACAAGCGTCCTCATTGCAAAGCTGGGGCACCGTGCCGAGGCATCTGTGAGTAAACGTGAGCTGAGCCCCAGGCCAGTTGCTGCTGAACTATTCCCACCCGTCCCAGGTAAAACACCTGAATATATACAAGGACTTGAAAGCCTAGAGGAAGGGCCATAGAGCCACACGAGTGACAGCATACCGGCCGACTTGGTGCCTGCAGGCCAGCCAGGATGGTCCTGGCCCTGGGTGCTCTTCTGGAAGATTTCCATTTCCCTGCCTGAGATACCCGTCCTGTCCCTGCCCCCACTGCTTTTTTCCTTCCTCACCTCTGCCCAGGGAGAAATTCCAGCAGCAGGTATGGGTGACACATCCTCTTCTTTAGCAGGTGGCAGCCTGGCAACTGCTGCAGAAAGTCCAGCAGAGCCCCACTCACACTGGGCCACCCACAAAGCCGTGGCCTCTCACTCCCTCCCACCAGCCCAGCCCCGAGACTGCTGACAGGGCAGAGAAAATGGCGTCAGGCACGGCTGCAGGGCCTCTTGCTGCCTGGAGTGGTATTTATATTGATCTCAACCCAGGCACACCTGGGGAGGGCTGGCCGGCACGGTAAGGCTGCCCAGGTCAGCCAATCATCATCCCTCAGGGGCTCACAGTTGCAGAAAATGGAAATTGCTGAACCGGCCAGGTCCAAGGAACAGGTGTGGGCTCCTGAGAGTCAGGATAGACAAGGGGCTGCAGCTTTGGCTTGTTTTCTAATCATTTTATCTGGCCCATGAGTGGGAGACAACTTCAAGAAAACCCTCTCCTAATGAGAGGAACCCAGGAGTCAGGGAGAGGAGGGGTGGGTGGTGGTTGGAGACAGAGGCCTGGTGCCCCGGGTGCAGTGGAAGTCTCTGGAAGACCAGGTGGAGGGAGGCCGCACAGAGTGATGCCCAGGGTCACAGACCTGTCGCAGCTGCTGTTTGTTAGTTCAAGTCCTGCTCTGAGGTGCTCTGTGTCAGCTCTGAGCGACAGGTGAGCTGGGGGTGCTCTGCAATGAGGGCTATGTGCACGGTTCCTGTGTGCCCAGCCCTGCCACGGTACCTGCAAGGGTAGCTCTGTATCCTGGGAGGGGCCTGACCACGAGAGCCCCGTGGGCTGGGGTGGGGGTGGGGTACCTGCCCAGGTGAGCTCCATATTCTGACCACGAGAGCCCCATGGGCTGCTGGGGACCTGGTAAAGGATGTCAGGACAGTCAGTGAAGCCACCGAGGATATACCTCCAGCTGCTCCTAATTCCTACACCCTGCTGGTCATTCTACCAACCACCAGGACATGGTATTCTGTATTAGTCTTCAATGATGCCTTCTTTTGTATTCCATTAGTCCCAGAGTCACAAGAAATTTTGGCTTGTGAGTGGCAGGACTCAACATACAACTAAAACAATACTTCCGGGCCGTCTTGCCCCAAGGGTGCAAAAATTCCCACACCATCTTTGGGGAAAGCTTAGCTAAAGACCTAAAAGTTCTACCTCTGGGAAAGGAAACCCTCCTTCAGTACGCAGACGACATTCTGATCGCCAGCCCTACTAAGGAGGCCTCTGAACTACCAAGCCAATAAAGGATAGAAGTTGTCCAAGAAAAAGCTCAAATATCACAGACTGCAGTGACCTGCCTGGGCTTCATTCTCACAGAAGGTCGGAGAAGCCCATCCCAGGAAAGGGAAGAAACCATTTTCAGCCTTACCCCTTTCTAAAACTAGAAGACAGCTTAGGGGTTCCTGGGGAGGCCAGGGTTTGCTGCTTCTGGATCCCTAACTACAGTCTACTAGCTGGGCCTCTATATGAAACACTGAAAGGAAAAGATGATGATCCTTTTGAATAGAATCCAGAAGTGGCCTTTCAAGAATGGAAAGAGCAGTCAATTCAGACCCTTGCCCTGGAACTCCCTAATTTAGCTAAACCCTTTGACCTTTACATTCCCGGTGAAAGGTGAATCGCCATTGGAGAATTAGTGCAAAAACTGGGACCACTTGAAATGGAACAATGCAAGAATGCCATCCAGGTAGGATAAACTACGGGCACCAAGGGGCTTGGCCCACTGCCACATCTGGCCAAGATACTGGCGGTATCTAAAAACCTGGAAATCAGCAGCCCAAAAGGCCACCTCCCTCCTAAGGGAAAAGGACCCCACGTGGTGATCCTAACCACCAACCATGCCCTGAAGTTGCAGGGTTCGCTCCGTGGGCACACCAACCTCGAGTGAGGAGGCCCTCCAACTCCAACATCCAGAGAGATAACCGGGGGCAACAGGGCACCATGACGACTCGTGTGAACATCACTTGACCTGGAGTTTCTCTCATAAAACAACAAGAGTGTGTCCCAAAAGAGTAGACTACTGCTTACCCAGAGGGGAGCTAATAATCTTGGCGGGGGAACCGTATATCACACTGTCACCATAGAAAAGCCTACAGACACCGTGATGATGGTGGCCAATAAGACCAGCTGGACTCCTGTTTACTTCAAAAGGCTGTTGGCTCAGTGGCCATCATGGTCCTTGATCACCACTGACCCTGGACTGTCTGGGAGTTGAGCAGGCAGGGCTCTGACACCTGGTGCTGTTTGTACGTTAATTCAGGAGCCTAATTGAAGAAAGCGCAGACTACTGGTCAGAGCATCTAGGCTGGCAGAAACGGTCAGCCTAAGGTGGCCGAACAAATGTGGGGCGGGGTGAAACCGGCCCCCACAGCGTCTCTGCACATCTCTTTCCTGGACCCTTAAAGGTCATTAGAATCTATAACACTTCCAATGCTGGTGCTCAGGTGGACGAGCAGGGAGGCAGGGGGCCTGGGGACAATCAACGTCACCTGGAGGCTGCTGGGGAGAAGCTCTGACCCTCGCCCCCGGGTATGAGGGCTCCCAACTCAGCACTCAGCAGTTACAGAAGAAGGGTCTGCACCCTCAGCACTCCAAGAATGAGGAACGGGACAAAAGACAGAGGAGGGGTTTGTCCCCAGCAAAGCCCATTAAAAATCCCTGGGAGATAAAAATAGAATCTGGGCAATAAAGTCAAGTCTAACCTTTTTTATCCTTTGTGCTTTGTCTAATTTCATGTGCTCCTAGGGTCCCGCATGCAGAGGTTCCACACCCGGCACTTCAGACCAGATTTCCTAGTGCAGAATGGCTGGGACGACACCTCAGCTCCTGGGGCCCAGTGCAGACTCCGCGATATAGAGCCTGAGCTGCAGCCAACCCGGCCCTCGAGAGCTCCGCCCCCTCCCTCCCACTGACTCTGACAGGATCTCTACACAACAGCCCAGCCCACAGCCCACGGGGTAGTGCATGCTCTCACCTCTCCATTCTCTGATCAAAATATAAAGTTTCCTTTGCTTGTGAACCAAACTCAGTCTCGATCTGTTGGCCCCAATGACACTGGGCAGGGGGACACTTGTTGGGGTCCACTCTGGAGGATCAGTAACAGAAATTGAGACTATTGTAACCTCAATGAACAGATGTGTGAGCCAAACTGTAGTTAACATAGAACAGTGTATAAGGCTCGGGTAAAATAAGATGTTTCTAACACTTCCATTTGATATTTCCATCACTTTATTATAAGCAAGTTCAGTGAAAAGGTCTGTCTTATTTGTCAGGTCAATATTAGAGAAACGAAGTGATTTCTTTCCAAGGATGTACATCTAATAATCTTGGTTAAAGCTTCAATCTTGTTTTAAATGCTTTTCCATTGAAAATGATACCTCTCTTTCAGCTCCCCCATTTCTGAGAAGTATAAAATCTTATAATTTATTATTACCAAAGGGGAAAGGTGGGAGGAGGGATAAATTAACAGTTTGGGATTAACACATACACACTGCTATGTATAAAATAGATCATCAACAAGGAACTACTGTATAGCACAGGGAACTACACTCAACATTTTGCAATAACCTATAAGGGGAAATAATCTGGAAAAGAATAGATATTTTTATTGTCATTGTCATCTATCAATGACAGTTAAAGTGTAACCTAAGGGAAGCTGGTGGTGAGTGCTTCTGACCCTGAAGACTTCAATCATCTAAAGTTTGGACTCTGCCTACTTCCCCAGGCCCTTAATGAACATATGTGTAGCCGTAGCTTAAAAAATTCCCCAGTTTGGGTTTTGGGCAGACACTGATTTTGAAAAAGCCCTGGTGTTCTCCTTACATGAATGGGACTCTTCCTACTGCTAAAACATGTCTGTCACACACAGAGGATGGTATACCGTCTGATCGGGAAGAGTTTGGAAAAGGCATCTCATCTCCTCATCTCCTGGTGCTCGGGTTCACCCCTCCAGCGTCTTTACTAACAGTCTCCCCACTTGGAGATGTCAGCACTGTCAACATCCTGTTGCGTACAGTTTGGAATTTGTCCAGAGGATGAAGCGGAAGGATGAGGAACAATGAGAGACAAGTCCTAGGTGTTCAGACAGGCACATGTCACTCTAATTTCCAATCAGGAAGACGAATTGACCAAAGGCTAGGGTTGCCCATGGAAACAGTATAGGGCTTGAGGAAATCCCGCTGCTTTGTGGCCAGTTCCCATAAACACAAGTTGAACAATGGAACTCAGGGGCAGTAAAATTCACGAAACTGCAGAGTTGAAAATATCCATCACTGAAAAATGTCTTGAGGAAAGTCAGAGAAAAGGACTTGTAAGCAAGGGAGAATGGCAGGAAAGGGATCTGAGGAGGTAGAAAGGACTCGCCATTAAGCACGAGAAAAGGAGCTGAACATTGCCAACATTGCAGTTGGCCAAAAAGGGTGTATGCGTTTTTTTCTGTATATATTCAAGAAAAGGGCATACACTTTTTTAGCCAAGCAAACAGGTGGGCACTGGAAGTCAATACTACAAAAGATATCACTTCGCATCAGTCAGAAGAGCCATCCTCATAAAGCGTAAACAACAGAAATGCAGGACAGGGCAAGGAGAAGAGGGAGCCCTGTGAGACTTATAGTGGAAATGTATATTGCCAACGGCCATTCTGGAGAAGTGTATTGTGTTTACTAAAGCATCTAAAAAATGAGCTACAGAGCATAGGGCACTTGCACTCATGGGCGTATATCTTGGGAAAAACAAAAATCGAGAGGACACAGGCACCCCAATGTTTACCCCCTCTCTGTTTAAAAGATCCTCGACTAGGATATAACTTAAATGTCTCTGGAGAGAAAAAATGGATAGAGATGTGGTACTTAGGTAGAGTGGAATATTATTCAGCCTGGAAATCAATGAACTATGGCCAGTTGTAACAACTCCGGAGGAGTTATGTATGATCTTTCTAAGTGACATAATTCAAAAAGAAAAAGACACATATCATAAGATATCACTTAAAGGTGGAATCCAAAATGGCTACACATGAAATAAATTACAAAACAAAAACATAGTCAAATATGTAGGAAACACGCATAAGGCTGCTAAACGGGAAAGGTGGGGAGGGGTGAGGCATCATCCAGGAGGTTGAAATTAGCAAAGATACCATTCCAAATACCAAACTGATAATCAACAAAGCCTACACGGTAGCTAAAAGAACTGCACTCAGCACACTCAAGTCACCGGAAAAGAATATATACGACTGGTAAGAATCTGAAAAAGAATTTACTGATGTCTCTCTGTACGTGAATCAAGTGGATGTACAGCAGCAAGAAACAGAGCTTTGAAAATCAGCTGTAACCAATATAGTAACAAATTGAAAAAAATAAACGACAGAGAGACAGAGAAAACCTCTTACAACTTTTCCTCAGGGACGGTGATGCAACATGGATTGAACACATCTAGACCCACAGCAGGATGAGACATAAGGCTGGAAACTGTTTGCACTAAGAGAAATGTGAGGTTGGGTGAGGAAATGCACACCCTTTAAAGTAATACTACCTGGTACCCATTCAATGGGTCCCAAATCTGCAGGTTCAAGGGATCTTCCTACAGCTAAAACATGCATGGAAAACCCAGAGGACTGTACACCATGTGATCGGGAGATGTGTCTAAAATGCAGCTCATTTATCCTCTCCTGGTGCTCCTGTTCACCATTCCAGCCACGTTACTTAGAATCTCCCCACTTGGAGAATCAGCACATTTCAACTTCTGTTTCACACATTTTGCAAATTGTGAGGAGGATGAACGGGAAGAGGGGGAACCAATGAGAGAATAGTTGTAGGGGTTTGGACGGGCACATATCACTCTAATTTCCCATTAAGAATAAGAATTGAAAAAAGGCTCAGCCCGCCTCGCCGGAGCCAAAATAGGGCCTGAAGCAATCCTGCGGGTTTGAGGCCAGCTCACAAAAGAGCAACTTAAAAAATGGAGCTCAGGGTCACTGCAATTCACAAACCTGCAGAGTTATAAATGAAAACTAACGTCCAAACCTATGTTGAGGTAAGGCAAAGAAGAGGATCTGAATGCAAGACAGAATTGCAAGAAACAGATTTCAAGAGATAGATTGGACTCGTCTTTAAAGCACATGAAAAGCGGCAGAATTTCGACAATGATGCAGTTGGCCCAAAAGGGCGTATGCGTTTTTCCTGATTATATCCAGGAAAAAACGCATACGCACTTTATGGGCAACGAAGCAAGCAAGCAATGCAAATGTGCACAACAAAGAAGTCTCATTTCCCACCGGTCAAAAGGGCCATCCTAAAAAATTGTAAAAACCAGAAATGCAGGACAGGCCATGGAGAACAGGGAGCCTTTATACGCTGATGGGCAGTGTGTGAACTGCCGAGAGCCACTCTGGAGAAGTGTATGGTGGTTCCTAAATCATCTAAAAAACAGAGCTACAGAGCATAGGACACTTCCAATCATGGGAATATATCTAGGGAAGTCTAAAAATCAACAAGACACAAGCACACCACAGTTTAGGGCTACTCTGTTTACAAGAACCTCAACTTCAGTACACCTTAAATATCCCAGGAAAGAGAACAATGGATAAAGAAGATGTGGTACTTATGTACAATGGAATATCTCTTCACCATGAAATCAATGTAATAAGGCTAGTAGAAGGATAAAGAGTGGATTTAGGTCCGATAATACTACTTGAAATAAGTCAAACAGAAAAAGAAACATATCATAAGATATCACTTATAGAGGGAGGGTAAATATGGCTGCACAAGAAATGAATTACAGAACAGAACAGTGTCTCACATTTAGAAAACACACTTATGTCAGCTTAAGGGGAAAGGAGAGGTGGGGTGATGCATAAAAGCAGAGTTTGAAATTAGCACAGATACCGTTCAATAAACCAAATAGATATTAGACAAGATCTACACCTTGCTCAATGAACTGGCCTCAACACACCTTATAAACCGCAGAGAAATATATCTGAGTAATAAGAATCTTAAAATCCATGTATTGATATATCTCCATAAGGGAATCAAGTGTGTGCAGAGCGGCACAAACACAGCAGTGAAAATGAGCTAAACCCCATTATAGAAATAAATTTTAAAAACAAAACGCAGAAACAATGAAAGAGAGAAAAATTCTTACAAAATTTGCTCAGGGGCTGTGATGCAACCTGGATTGACCACATATAAACCCACAGCTGGATAACACATAAGGCTGGACACTTGGGGCTGAGAGGATTGGTGAGTTTTGGTGAGCAACTGCCAAAAGTTTAATGCAATACTTCATGCTACTCATTCCAAGGGTCCCAACAATCCAGGTTGAAGGGAATCTTCCTACAGCTAAACCATGCTTGGGAAACCCAGCGACTGGTATACCATATGATCGGGAAAGGTTTCTAAAACGCACCTCATTTTTCCTCTCCTGGGGCTCCGGATCGACATTCCAGCCGCTTTACTAACAACATCCTCACATGGAGAGTCAATGCCTTTAAGTTCTGGTATCGCACAGTCTGCAGTTAGTGCGGAGGATGAATGGGAATAGGGGGAACCAGTGAGAAACAAGCTGTAGCGGTTTCAATGGGCACATGTCACTCTAATTTCACATCAGTAAGAAGAATAAACCAAAGGCACAGCAAGGTGCCCCAGAAGAAGAATAGGGCCTGAAGGAATCCTGTGGTTATGAGGCAAGATCACAAAAATATGAGCTGAAAAATGGAGCTAAGGGCCACTGCAATTCAAAAACGTGCAGAGTTATAAAGGCCAACTATTTTCAAAAACTATATTGAGGTAAGGCTATGAAGAGGCATTGAAAGCAAGGCAGAATTGCAGGAAACCGATTTCAGGAGGTAGACAGGAATTGCATTTAAAGCATAGGAAAAGAGGCAGAACGACGACAATGATGCACTTGGCCAAAAAGGGCGTATGCGTTTTTTCCTGAATATATTCAGGAAAAAACGCATACGCCCTTTTTGGCCAACCAAGCAAGCTTGCAAAGGAAATCTGCACTACAATGAAGTCTCACTTCCCGCCGGTCAAAAGGGCCATCTGAAAAAAGTGTAAAATCC
Organism: Orcinus orca; assembly: GCF_937001465.1. Classification (NCBI taxonomy): domain Eukaryota; kingdom Metazoa; phylum Chordata; class Mammalia; order Artiodactyla; family Delphinidae; genus Orcinus; species Orcinus orca. The sequence goes on along the minus strand of NW_026043962.1, from coordinate 132,231 downwards.
AGAAAGGCAGGACAGGCAATGGAGAACTGGGAGCATTGTTATGCTGATGGGTGGGATGTAAATTGCCAACAGCCACTCGGGAGAAGTGTATGGTGTTTCCTGAAACATCTAAAAAACAAAGCAACAGAGCCTAGGGCACTTCCACTTATGGTGCTATAGCTTAGGGAAATTAAAATCAAAAAGACACAGCCACCCCAAAGTTTGGGACGGCTCTGTTTACAAGAACCTCGTTTACGGGACAAGTTCAATATTGCAGAAAGCGAAAAATGGATAAAGAAGTTGTGGTACTTACGTACAATGCAATATCACTCAGCAATGACATCTATGTCATCAGGCCCGTAGAAAATAATGAGTGGATTCAGGTATGATGATTCTAACTGAAATAAGTCACACAGAAAAAGAAACATCATAAGATATCACTAATACACGGAATGTAATCTTGGCTACACAGGAACTGGATTACCAAAGAGAAGAGGGTCTCAAATTTAGAAAACCAACTTATGCTTGCTTAAGGGGAAAGGTGAGTTGGGGTGGTGCATAAAACCAGAGATTTAAATGATCACAGATAAAGTTCCTTAAGCCAAATGTGTAATAGACAAGAGCTACTCCTTGATCAACGAAATGGACTCAACACCCCATATTAAACGCCTAAGAATGTACCTGACTAGTAAGTATCTTAAAACCTATGGATTGCTATCTCTGCGAAAGAGAATCAAGCGTGTGTACAGGGGCATAAACGCAGCAGTGATAGGATTGGAGAGGTTCGGTGAGCAAATGAAGACCCTTTGAAGTCATATTGCATGGTACCCATTCCACGGGTCTCAACTCTCCAGGTTTAAGGGATTCTTCCTTCAGCTAAAACATGCATGTGGAATCCAGGGTATGATCAACCGTGTGATCGGGAGACGTGTTCCAATATGTCTCAGTTTTCTCCCCTGGTACTCGGGTGCAACATTCCAGACACTTTACTAACAATCTCCCGACTTGGAGAGTCAGTGCCTTTAACCTCCTGTTTGGCCCAGTTTGCAATTTCTGTGGAAGATGAACAGGAATAGGGAGAACCAAAGAGAGACTAGCTGGAGGTGTCTGGACGGGCAAATTTAACTCTCATTTCCCACCAGGAAGAGGAATTAACCAAAGGCTCAGCGTGCCATGCCGGAACCAGATTAGGGCCTGAAGCAATCCTGCGGTGTTGCGGCCAGCTCACAAGAAAGCGAGTTGAAGAAAGGAGCTCAGGGGCACTGTAATTCACAAACCTGCAGAGTTATAAATGACAGCTATCGTCCAAAAATATACTGAAGTAGGGCTGCCAAGAGGACTTGAAAGCGGGGTAGAATTGCAGGAAACCGATTTCAGGAGGTAGACTGGAATTGCATTTAAAGCATAGGAAAAGAGGCAGAACGTCGACAATGATGCACTTGGCCAAAAAGTGCGTATGCGTTTTTTCCTGAATATATTCAGGAAAAAATGCATACACACTTTTTGGCCAACCAAGCAAGCTTGCAAAGGAAATCTGCACTACAATGAAGTCTCACTTCCCCCTGGTAAAAAGGGCCATCTGAAAAAAGTGTAAAATCCAGAAAGGCAGTACAGGCCATGGAGAACTGGGAGCCTGGTTATGCTGATGAGTGGGATGTAAATTGCCAACAGCCACTCGGGAGAAGTGTATGGTGTTTCCTGAAACATCTAAAAAACAAAGCAACAGAGCCTAGGGCACTTCCACTTATGGTGCTATAGCTTAGGCAAATTAAAATCAAAAAGACACAGCCACCCCAAAGTTTGGGACCGCTCTGTTTACAAGAACCTCGTTTACGGGACAAGTTCAATATTGCAGAAAGCGAAAAATGGATAAAGAAGTTGTGGTACATACGTACAATGCAATATCACTCAGCAATGACATCTATGTCATCAGGCCCGTAGCAGCATAATGAGTGGATTCAGGTATGATGATTCTAACTGAAATAAGTCACACAGAAAAAGAAACATCATAAGATATCACTAATACACGGAATGTAAACTTGCTACAAAGGAACTGAATTACAAAACAGAAGAGGGTCTCAAATTTAGAAAACCAACTTATGCTTGCTTAAGGGGAAAGGTGAGTTGGGGTGCTGCATAAAACCAGCGATTGAAATGAGCACAGATAATGTTCCTTAAGCCAAATATGGAATAGACAAGAGATACTCCTTGCTCAACGAAATGGACTCAACACCCCATATTAAACGCCTAAGAATGTACCTGACTAGTAAGTATCTTAAAACCTATGGATTGTTATGTCTGCGAATGAGTATCAAGCATGTGTACAGGGGCATAAAAGCAGCACTGATAGGATTGGAGAGGTTCAGTGAGCAAATGAAGACCCTTTGAAGTCATATTGCATGGTACCCATTCCACGGATCTCAACTCTCCAGGTTTAAGGGATTCTTCCTTCAGCTAAAACACGCATGTGGAACCCAGAGTATGATCAACCGTGTGATAGGGAGACGTGTTCCAATATGTTTCAGTGTTCGTCCCCTGGTACTCGGGTGCAACATTCCAGACGCTTTACTAACACTCTCCCTATTTGGAAAGTCAGTGACTTTAACCTCCTGTTTGGCCCAGTTTGCATTTCTGCGGAAGATGAACAGGAATAGGGAGAACCAATGAGAGACAAGATGGAGGTGTCTGGACGGGCAAATTTAACTCTCATTTCCCACCAGGAAGAGGAATTAACCAAAGGCTCAGCGTGCCGTGCCGGAACCAGATTAGGGCCTGAAGCAATCCTGCGGTGTTGCGGCCAGCTCACAAGAAAGCGAGTTGAAGAAAGGAGCTCAGGGGCACTGTAATTCACAAACCTGCAGACTTATAAATGACAGCTATCGTCCAAAAATATACTGAAATAAGGTTGCCAAGAGGACTTGAAAGCAGGGCAGAATTGCAGGACACCGATTTCAGGAGGTAGACTGGAATTGCATTTAAAGCATAGGAAAAGAGGCAGAACATCGACAATCATGCACTTGGCCAAAAAGGGCGTATGCGGTTTTTACTGAATATATTCAGGAAAAAACGCATACGCCCTTTTTGGCGAAGCAAGCAAGCTTGTAAAGGAAATCTGCACTACAATGAAGTCTCACTTCACCCCGGTCGAAAGGGCCATCTGGAAAAAGTGTAAAATCCAGAAAGGCAGGACAGGCCATGGAGAACTGGGAGCCTTGTTATGCTGATGGGTGGGATGTAATTTGCCAACAGCCACTAGGGAGAAGTGTATGGTGTTTCCTGAAACATCTAAAAAACAAAGCAACAGAGCCGAGGGCAATTCCACTTATGGTCCTATAGCTTAGGGAAATTAAAATCAAAAAGACACAGCCACCCAAAAGTTTGGGACAGCTATGTTTACAAGAACCTCGTTTATGGTACAAGTTCGATATCGCAGAAAGTGAAAAATGGATAAAGCAATTGTGGTACTTAGGTACAATGCAATATCACTCAGCAATGAAATCTATGTCATCAGGCCCGTAGCAGCATAATGAGTGGATTCAGGTATGATGATTCTAACTGAAATAAGTCACACAGGAAAAGAAACATCAGAAGATATCACTAATACACGGAATGTAAACTTGGCTACACAGGAACTGGATTACAAAACAGAAGAGGGTCTCAAATTTAGAAACCCAACTTATGCTTGCTTAAGGGGAAAGGTGAGTTGGGGTGCTACATAAAACCAGAGATTGAAATGAGCACAGATAAATTTCCTTAAGCCAAATATGGAATAGACAAGAGCTACTCCTTGCTCAATGAAATGGACTCAACACCCCATATTAAACGCCTAAGAATGTACCTGACTAGTAAGTATCTTAAAACCTATGGATTGCTATGTCTCCAAAAGAGAATCAAGCGTGTGTACAGGGGCATAAACGCAGCAGTGATAGGATTGGAGAGATTCGGTGAGCAAATGAAGACCCTTTGAAGTCATATTGCATGGTACCCATTCCACGGGTCTCAACTCTCCAGGTTTAAGGGATTCTTCCTTCAGCTAAAGCATGCATGTGGAACCCAGAGTATGATCAATCATGTGATCGGGAGACGTGTTCCAATATGTCTCAGTTTTCGACCGCTGGTACTCAGGTGCAACATTCCAGATGCTTTACTAACACTCTCCCGACTTGGAGAGTCAGTGCCTTTAACCTCCTGCTTGGCCCAGTTTGCAATTTCTGCGGAAGATGAACAGGGATAGGGAGGACCAATGAGAGACTAGCTGGAGGTGTCTGGACGGGCAAATTTAACTCTCATTTCCCACCAGGAAGAGCAATTAAGCAAAGGCTCAGCGTGCCGTGCCGGAACCAGATTAGGGCCTGAAGCAATCGTGCGGTGTTGCGGCGAGCTCACAAGAAAGCGAGTTGAAGAAAGGAGCTCAGGGGCACTGTAATTCACAAACCTGCAGAGTTATAAATGACAGCTATCGTCCAAAAATATACTGAAGTAAGTCTGCCACGAGGACTTGAAAGCGGGGCAGAATTGCAGGAAACCGATTTCAGGAGGTAGACTGGAATTGCATTTAAAGCATAGGAAAAGAGGCAGAACGTCGATAATGATGCACTTGGCCAAAAAGGGCGTATGCGTTTTTTCCTGAATATATTCAGGAAAAAACGCATACACCCTTTTTGGCCAACCAAGCAAGCTTGCAAAGGAAATCTGCACTACAATGAAGTCTCACTTACCCCCGGTCAAAAGGGCCATCTGAAAAAAGTGTAAAATCCAGAAAGGCAGGACAGGCCATGGAGAACTGGGAGCATTGTTATGCTGATGGATGGAATGTAAATTGCCAACCGCCACTGGGGAGAAGTGTATGGTGTTTCCTGAAACATCTAAAAAACAAAGCAACAGAGCCTAGGGCACTTCCACATATGGTCCTATAGCTTAGGGAAATTAAAATCAAAAAGACACAGCCACCCCAATGTTTGGAACGGCTCTGTTTACAAGAACCTCGTTTACGGTACAAGTTCAATATCACAGAAAGTGAAAAATGGATAAAGAAGTTGTGGTACTTACGTACAATGCAATATCACTCAGCAATGAAATCTATGTCATCAGGCCCGTAGCAGCATAATGAGTGGATTCAGGTATGATGATTCTGTCTGAAATAAGTCACACAGAAAAAGAAACATCATAAGATATCACTAATACACGGAATGTAAACTTGGCTACACAGGAACTGGATTACAAAAGAGAACAGGGTCTCAAATTTAGAAAACCAACTTATGCTTGCTTAAGGGGAAAGGTGAGTTGGCGTGCTGCATAAAACCAGAGATTGAAATGAGCACAGATAAAGTTCCTTAAGCCAAACATGTAATAGACAAGAGCTATTCCTTGCTCAACGAAATGGACTCAACACCCCATATGAAACGCCTAAGAATGTACCTCACTAGTTAGTATCTTAAAACCTATGGATTGCTATGTCTCCAAAAGAGAATCAAGCGTGTTTACAAGGGCATAAACGCAGCAGTGATAGGATTGGAGAGGTTCGGTGAGCAAATGAAGACCCTTTGAAGTCATATTGCATGGTACCCATTCCACGGGTCTCAACTCTCCACGTTTAAGGGATTCTTCCTTCAGCTAAAGCATGCATGTGGAACCCAGAGTATGATCAACCGTGTGATCGGGAGACGTGTTCCAATATGTCTCAGTTCTCGTCCCCTGGTACTCGGGTGCATCATTCCACACGCTTTACTAACACTCTCCCGACTTGGAGAGTCAGTGCCTTTAACCTCCTGTTTGGCCCAGTTTGCAATTTCTGCGGAAGATGAACAGGAATAGGGAGAACCAATGAGAGACTAGCTGGAGGTGTCTGGACGGGAAAATTTAACTCTCATTTCCCACCAGGAAGAGGAATTAACCAAAGGCTCAGCGTGCCATGCCGGAACCAGATTAGGGCCTGAAGCAATCATGCGGTGTTGCGGCCAGCTCACAAGAAAGCGAGTTGAAGAAAGGAGCTCAGGGGCACTGTAATTCACAAACCTGCAGAGTTATAAATGACAGCTATCGTCCAAATATATACTGAAGTAAGGCTGCCAAGAGGACTTGAAAGCTGGGCAGAATTGCAGGAAACCGATTTCAGGAGGTAGACTGGAATTGCATTTAAAGCATAGGAAAAGAGGCAGAACGTCCACAATGATGCACTTGGCCAAAAAGGGCGTATGCGTTTTTTCCTGAATATATTCAGGAAAAAACGCATACGCCCTTTTTGGCCAACCAAGCAAGCTTGCAAAGGAAATCTGCACTACAATGAAGTCTCACTTCCCCACGGTCAAAAGGGCCATCTGAAAAAAGTGTAAAATCCAGAAAGGCAGGACAGGCCATGGAGAACTGGGAGCCTTGTTATGCTGATGGACGGGATGTAAATTGCCAACAGCCACTCTGGAGAAGTGTATGGTGTTTCCTGAAACATCTAAAAAACAAAGCAACAGAGCCTAGGGCACTTCCACTTATGGTCCTATAGCTTAGGGAAATTAAAATCAAAAAGACACAGCCAACCCAAAGTTTGGGACGGCTGTGTTTACAAGAACCTCCTTTACAGTACAAGTTCAATATCGCAGAAAGCGAAAAATGGATAAAGAAGTTGTGGTACTTACGTACAATTCAATATCACTCAGCAATGAAATCTATGTCATCAGGCCCGTAACAGCATAATGAGTGGATTCAGGTATGATAATTCTAACTGAAATAAGTCACACAGAAAAAGAAACATCATAAGATATCACTAATACACGGAATGTAAACTTGGCTACACAAGAACTGGATTACAAAAGAGAACAGGGTCTCAAATTTAGAAAACCAACTTATGCTTGCTTAAGGGTAAAGGTGAGTTGGGGTGCTGCATAAAACCAGAGATTGAAATGAGCACAGATAAAGTTCCTTAAGCCAAATATGTAATAGACAAGAGCTACTCCTTGCTCAACGAAATGGACTCAACACCCCATATTAAACGCCTAAGAATGTACCTGACTAGTAAGTATCTTAAAACCTATGGATTGCTATGTCTCCGAAAGAGAATCAAGCGTGTGTACAGGGGCATAAACGCAGCAGTGATAGGATTGGAGAGGTTCGGTGAGCAAACGAAGACCATTTGAAGTCATATTGCCTGGTACCCATTCCACGGGTCTCAACTCTCCAGGTTTAAGGGATTCTTCCTTCAGCTGAAACATGCATGTGAAACCCAGAGTATGATGAACCGTGTGATCGGAAGACGTGTTCAAATATGTCTCAGTTCTCCTCCCCTGGTACTCGGGTGCATCATTCCACACGCTTTAGTAACACACTCCCGATTTGGAGAGTCAGTGCCTTTAACCTCCTGTTTGGCCCAGTTTGCAATTTCTGCGGAAGATGAACAGGAATAGGGAGAACCAATGAGAGACTAGCTGGAGGTGTCTGGACGGGCAAATTTAACTCTCATTTCCCACCAGGAAGAGGAATTAACCAAAGGCTCAGCGTGCCGTGCCGGAACCAGATTAGGGCCTGAAGCAATCCTGAGGTGTTTTGTCCAGCTCACAAGAAAGCGAGTTGAAGAAAGGAGCTCAGGGGCACTGTAATTCACAAACATGCAGAGTTATAAATGACAGCTATCGTCCAAAAGTATACTGAAGTAAGGCTGCCAAGAGGACTTGAAAGCGGGCCAGAAATGCAGTAAACCGATTTCAGGAAGTAGACTGGAATTGCATTTAAAGCATAGGAAAAGAGGCAGAACGTCCAAAATGATGCACTTGGCCAAAAAGTGCGTATGCGTCTTTTCCTGAATATATTCAGGAAAAAACGCATACGCCCTTTTTGGCCAACCAAGCAAGCTTGCAAAGGAAATCTGCACTACAATGAAGTCTCACTTCCCCCCGGTCAAAAGGGCCATCTCAAAAAAGTGTAAAATCCAGAAAGGCAGGACAGGGCATGGAGAACTGGTAGCCTTGTTATGCTGATGGGCGGGATGTAAATTGCCAACAGCGACTGGGGAGAAGTGTATGGTGTTTCCTGAAACATCTAAAAAACAAAGCAACAGAGCCTAGGGCACTTCCACTTATAGTCCTATAGCTTAGGGAAATTAAAATCAAAAAGACACAGCCACCCCAAAGTTTGGGACGGCTCTGTTTACAAGAACCTCATTTACGGTAGAAGTTCAATATCGCAGAAAGTGAAAAATGGATAAAGAAGTTGTGGTAGTTACGTACAATGCAATATCACTCAGCAATGAAATCTATGTCATCAGACCCGTAGCAGCATAGACTGGATTCAGGTATGATGATTCTCACTGAAATAAGTCACACAGAAAAAGAAACATCATAAGATATCACTAATACACGGAATGTAAACTTGGCTACACAGGAACTGGATTACAAAACAGAACAGGGTCTCAAATTTAGAAAACCAACTTATGCTTGCTTAAGGGGAAAGGTGAGTTGGGGTGCTGCATAAAACCAGAGATTGAAATGAGCACAGATAAAGTTCCTTAAGCCAAATATGGAATAGACAAGAGCTACTCTTTGCTCAACGAAATGGACTCAACACCCCATATTAAACGCCTAAGAATGTACCTGACTAGTAAGTATCTTAAAACCTATGGATTGCTATGTCTCAAAAAGAGAATCAAGCGTGTGTACAGGGGCATAAAACGCAGCAGTGATAGGATTGGAGAGGTTCGGTGAGCAAATGAATACCCTTTGAAGTCATATTGCATGGTACCCATTCCACGGGTCTCAACGCTCCAGCTTTAAGGGATTCTTCCTTCAGCTGAAACATGCATGTGGAACCCAGAGTATGATCAACCGTGTGATTGCGAGACGTGTTCAAATATGTCTCAGTTTTCGTCCGCTGGTACTCAGGTGCAACATTCCAGACGCTTTACTAACACTCTCCCGACTTGGAGAGTCAGTGCCTTTAACCTCCTGTTTGGCCCAGTTTGCAAATTCCGCGGATGATGAACAGGAATAGGGAGAACCAATGAGAGACTAGCTGGAGGTGTCTGGACGGGCAAATTTAACTCTCATTTCCCACCAGGAAGAGGAATTAACCAAAGCCTAAGCGTGCCGTGCCGGAACCAGATTAGGGCCTGAAGCAATCCTGAGGTGTTGTGGCCAGCTCACAAGAAAGCGAGTTGAAGAAAGGAGCTCAGGGGCACTGTAATTCACAAACCTGCAGAGTTATAAATGACAGCTATCGTCCAAAAATATACTGAAGTAAGGCTGCCAAGAGGACTTGAAAGCGGGGCAGAATTGCAGGAAACTGATTTCAGGAGGTAGAGTGGAATTGCATTTAAAGCATAGGAAAAGAGGCAGAACGTCCAAAATGATGCACTTGGCCAAAAAGGGCGTATGCGTTTTTTCCTGAATATATTCAGGAAAAAACGCATACGCCCTTTTTGGCCAACCAAGCAAGCTTGCAAAGGAAATCTGCACTACAATGAAGTCTCACTTCCCCCTGGTCAAAAGGGCCATCTGAAAAAAGTGTAAAATCCAGAAAGGTAGGACAGGCCATGGAGAACTGGGAGCCTTGTTATGCTGATGGGCGGGATGTAAATTGCCAACAGCCACTCGGGAGAAGTGTATGGTGTTTCCTGAAACATCTAAAAAACAAAGCAACAGAGCCTAGGGCACTTCCACTTATGGTCCTATAGCTTAGGGAAATTAAAATCAAAAAGACACAGCCACCCCAAAGTTTGGGATGGCTCTGTTTACAAGAAACTCGTTTACGGTACATGTTCAATATCACAGAAAGTGAAAAATGGATAAAGCAGTTGTGGTACTTACGTACAATGCAATATCACTCAGCAATGAAATCTATGTCATCAGGCCTATAGCAGCATAATGAGTGGATTCAGGTATGATGATTCTAACTGAAATAAGTCACACAGAAAAAGAAACATCATAAGATATCACTAATACATGGAATGTAAACTTGGCTACACACGAACTGGATTACAAAACAGAACAGGGTCTCAAATTTAGAAAACCAACTTATGCTTGCTTAAGGGGAAAGGTGAGTTGGGGTGCTGCATAAAACCAGAGATTTAAATGAGCACAAATAAAGTTCCTTAAGCCAAACATGTAATAGACAAGAGCTACTCCTTGCTAAACGAAATGGACTCAACACCCCATATTAAACGCCTAAGAATGTAGCTGACTAGTAAGTATCTTAAAACCTATGGATGGCTATGTCTCCAAAAGAGAATCAAGCGTGTGTACAGGGGCATAAACGCAGCAGTGATAGGATTGGAGAGGTTCGGTGAGCAAACGAAGACCCTTTGAAGTCATATTGCATGGTACCCATTCCACGGGTCTCAACTCTCCAGCTTTAAGGGATTCTTCCTTCAGCTAAAGCATGCATGTGGAACCCAGAGTATGATCAATCATGTGATCGGGAGACGTGTTCCAATATGTCTCAGTTCTCGTCCCATGGTACTCGGGTGCAACATTGCAGATGCTTTACTAACACTCTCCCGACTTGGAGAGTCAGTACCTTTAACCTCCTGTTTGGTCCAGTTTGCAATTTCTGCGGAAGATGAACAGGAATAGGGAGAACCAATGAGAGACTAGCTGGAGGTGTCTGGATGGGCAAATATAACTCTCATTTCCCACCAAGAAGAGGAATTAACCAAAGGATCAGCGTGCCGTGCCGGAACCAGATTAGGGCCTGAAGCAATCCTGCGGTGTTGCGGCCAGCTCACAAGAAAGCGAGTTGAAGAAAGGAGCTCAGGGGCACTGTAATTCACAAACCTGCAGAGTTATAAATGACAGCTATCGTCCAAAAATATACTGAAGTAAGCCTGCCAAGAGGACTTGAATGCGGGGCAGAATTGCAGGAAACCGATTTCAGGAGGTAGACTGGAATTGCATTTAAAGCATAGGAAAAGAGGCAGAACGTCCACAATGATGCACTTGGCCAAAAAGGGCGTATGCGTTTTTTCCTGAATATATTCAGGAAAAAACGCATACGCCCTTTTTGGCCAACCAAGCAAGCTTGCAAAGGAAATCTGCACTACATTGAAGTCTCACTTCCCTCCCGGTCAAAAGGATCATCTGAAAAAAGTGTAAAATCCAGAAAGGCAGGACAGGCCATGGAGAACTGGGAGCCTTGTTATGCTGATGGGCGGGATGTAAATTGCCAACAGTCACTGGGGAGAAGTGTATGGTGTTTCCTGAAACATCTAAAAAACAAAGCAACAGAGCCTAGGGCACTTCCACTTATTGTCATATAGCTTAGGGAAATTAAAATCAAAAAGACACAGCCACCCCAAAGTTTGGGACGGCTCTGTTTACAAGAACCTCGTTTACGGTACAAGTTCAATATCGCAGAAAGTGAAAAATGGATAAAGAAGTTGTGGTACTTACGTACAATGCAATATCACTCAGCAATGACATCTATGTCATCATTCCCGTAGCAGCATAATGAGTGGATTCAGGTATGATGATTCTAACTGAAATAAGTCACACAGAAAAAGAAACGTCATAAGATATCACTAATACACGGAATGTAAACTTGGCTACACAGGCACTGAATTACAAAACAGAAGAGGGTCTCAAATTTAGAAAACCAACTTATGCTTGCTTAAGAGGAAAGGTGAGTTGGGGTGCTGCATAAAACCAGAGATTGAAATGAGCACAGATAAAGTTCCTTAAGCCAAATATGTAATATACAAGAGCTACTCCTTGCTCAACGAAATGGACTCAACACCCCATATTAAACGCCTAAGAATGTACCTGACTAGTAAGTATGTTAAAACCTATGGATTGCTATGTCTCCGAAAGAGAACCAAGCGTGTGTACAGGGGCATAAACGCAGCAGTGATAGGATTGGAGAGGTTCGGTGAGCAAATGAAGACCCTTTGAAGTCACATTGCATGGTACCCATTCCACGGGTCTCAACTCTCCAGGTTTAAGGGATTCTTCCTTCAGCTAAAACAGGCATGTGGAACCCAGAGTATGATCAACCATGTGATCGGGAGACGTGTTCAAATATGTCTCAGTTCTCGTACCCTGTTACTCGGGTGCAACATTCCAAACGCTTTATTAACACTCTCCCGAATTGGAAAGTCAGTGCCTTTAATCTCCTGTTTGGCCCAGTTTGCAATTTCTGCAGAAGATGAACAGGAATAGGGAGAACCAATGAGAGACTAGCTGGAGGTGTCTGGACGGGCAAATTTAACTCTCATTTCCCAATAAGAAGAGGAATTAACCAAAGGCTCAGCATGCCATGCCGGAACCAGATTAGGGCCCGAAACAATCCTGCAGTGTTGCGGCCCGCTCACATGAAAGCGAGTTGAAGATAGGAGCTCAGTGGAACTGTAATTCACAACACTGCAGTGTTATAAATGACAGCTATCGTCCAAAAATATACTGAAGTAAGCCTGCCAAGAGGACTTGAAAGCGGGGCAGAATTGCAGGAAACCGATTTCAGGAGGTAGACTGGAATTGCATTTAAAGCATAGGAAAAGAGGCAGAATGTCGACAATGATGCACTTGGCCAAAAAGGGCGTATGCGTTTTTTCCTGAATATATTCAGGAAAAAACGCATACGCCCTTTTTGGCCAACCAAGCAAGCTTGCAAAGGAAATCTGCACTACAATGAAGTCTCACTTCCCCCCCGTCAAAAGGGCCATCTGAAAAAAGTGTAAAATCCAGAAAGGTAGGACAGGCCATGGAGAACTGGGAGCCTTGTTATGCTGATGGGCGGGATGTAAATTGCCAACAGCCACTGGGGAGAAGTGTATGGTGTTTCCTGAAACATCTAAAAAACAAAGCAACAGAGCCTAGGGCACTTCCACTTATGGTCCTATAGCTTAGGGAAATTAAAATCAAAAAGACACAGCCACCCCAAAGTTTGGGATGGCTCTGTTTACAAGAAACTCGTTTACGGTACATGTTCAATATCACAGAAAGTGAAAAATGGATAAAGCAGTTGTGGTACTTAAGTACAATGCAATATCACTCAGCAATGAAATCTATGTCATCAGGCCCGTAGCAGCATAATGAGTGGATTCAGGTATGATGATTCTAACTGAAATAAGTCACACAGAAAAAGAAACATCATAAGATATCACTAATACATGGAATGTAAACTTGGCTACACACGAACTGGATTACAAAACAGAACAGGGTCTCAAAGTTAGAAAACCAACTTATGCTTGCTTAAGGGGAAAGGTGAGTTGGGGTGCTGCATAAAACCAGAGATTGAAATGAGCACAAATAAAGTTCCTTATGCCAAACATGTAATAGACAAGAGCTACTCCTTGCTCAACGAAATGGACTCAACACCCCATATTAAACGCCTAAGAATGTAGCTGACTAGTAAGTATCTTAAAACCTATGGATTGCTATGTCTCCAAAAGAGAATCAAGCGTGTGTACAGGGGCATAAACGCAGCAGTGATAGGATTGGAGAGGTTCGGTGAGCAAATGAAGACCCTTTGAAGTCATATTGCATGGTACCCATTCCACGGGTCTCAACTCTCCAGGTTTAAGGGATTCTTCCTTCAGCTAAAGCATGCATGTGGAACCCAGAGTATGATCAACCGTGTGATCGGGAGACGTGTTCCAATATGTCTCAGTTCTCGTCCCCTGGTACTCGGTGCAACATTCCAGACGCTTTACTAACACTCTCCCGACTTGGAGAGTCAGTGCCTTTAACCTCCTGTTTGGCCCAGTTTGCAATTTCTGCGGAAGATGAACAGGAATAGGGAGAACCAATGAGAGACTAGCTGGAGGTGTCTGGACGGGCAAATTTAACTCTCATTTCCCACCAGGAAGAGGAATTAACCAAAGGCTCAGCGTGCCGTGCCGGAACCAGATTAGGGCCTGAAGCAATCGTGCGGTGTTGCGGCCAGCTCACAAGAAAGCGAGTTGAAGAAAGGACCTCAGGGGCACTGTAATTCACAGACCTGCAGAGTTATAAATGACAGCTATCGTCCAAAAATATACTGAAGTAAGGCTGCCAAGAGGACTTGAAAGCGGGGCAGAATTGCAGGAAACCGATTTCAGGAGGTAGACTGGAATTGCACTTAAAGCATAGGAAAAGAGGCAGAACTTCGACAATGATGCACTGGGCCATAAAGGGCGTATGCGTTTTTTCCTGAATATATTCAGGAAAAAACGCATACGCCCTTTTTGGCCAACCAAGCAAGCTTGCAAAGGAAATCTGCACTACAATGAAGTCTCACTTCCCCCTGGTCAAAAGGGCCATCTGAAAAAAGTGTAAAATCCAGAAAGGCAGGACAGGCCATGGAGAACTGGGAGCCTTGTTATGCTGATGGGCGGAATGTAAATTGCCAACAGCCACTGGGGAGAAGTGTATGGTGTTTCCTGAAACATCTAAAAAACAAAGCAACAGAGCCTACGGCACTTCCACATATGGTCCTATAGCTTAGGGAAATTAAAATCAAAAAGACACAGCCACCCCTAAGTTTGGAACGGCTCTGTTTACAAGAATCTCGTTTACGGTACAAGTTCAATATCGCAGAAAGTGAAAAATGGATAAAGCAGTTGTGGTACTTACGTACAGTGCAATATCACTCAGCAATGAAATCTATGTCATCAGGCCCAAAGCAGCATAATGAGTGCATTCAGGTATGATGATTCTATCTGAAATATGTCACACAGAAAAAGAAACGTCATAAGATATCACTAATACACGGAATTTAAACTTGGCTACACAGGCACTGAATTACAAAACAGAACAGGGTCTCAAATTTAGAAAACCAACTTATGCTTTCTTAGGGGAAAGGTGAGTTGGGGTGCTGCATAAAAGCAGAGATTGAAATGAGCACAGATAAGGTTCCTTAAGCCAAACATGTAATAGACAAGAGCTACTCCTTGCTCAACGAAATGGACTCAACACCACAGATGAAACGCCTAAGAATGTACCTCACTAGTTAGTATCTTAAATCCTATGGATTGCTATGTCTCCAAAAGAGAAGCAAGCGTGTGTACAAGGGCATAAACGCAGCAGTGATAGGATTGGAGAGGTTCGGTGAGCAAATGAAGACCTTTGAAGTCATATTGCATGGTACCCATTCCACGGGTCTCAACTCTCCACGTTTAAGGGATTCTTCCTTCAGCTAAAGCATGCATGTGGAACCCAGAGTATGATCAACCGTGTGATCGGTAGACGTGTTCCAATATGCCTCAGTTCTCATCCCCTGGTAGTCGGGTGCAACATTCCAGACGCTTTACTAACACTCTCCCGACTTGGAGAGTCAGTGCCTTTAACCTCCTGTTTGGCCCAGTTTGCAATTTCTGCGGAAGATGAACAGGAATATGGAGAACCAATGAGAGACTAGCTGGAGGTGTCTGGACGGGCAAATTTAACTCTCATTTCCCACCAGGAAGAGGAATTAACCAAAGGCTCAGCGTGCCGTGCCGGAACCAGATTAGGGCCTGAAGCAATCCTGCTGTGTTGCGGCCAGCTCACAAGAAAGCGAGTTGAAGAAAGGAGCTCAGGGGCACTGTAATTCACAAACCTGCAGATTAATAAATGACACCTATCGTCCAAAAATATACTGAAGTAAGGCTGCCAAGAGGACTTGAAAGCGGAGCAGAATTGCAGGAAACCGATTTCAGGAGGTAGACTGGAATTGCATTTAAAGCATAGGAAAAGAGGCAGAACGTCGACAATGATGCACTTGGCCAAAAAGGGCGTATGCGTTTTTTCCTGAATATATTCAGGAAAAAACGCATACGCCCTTTTTGGCCAACCAAGCAAGCTTGCAAAGGAAATCTGCACTACAATGAAGTCTCACTATCCCCCGGTCAAAAGGGCCATCTGAAAAAAGTGTAAAATCCAGAAAGGCAGGACAGGCCATGGAGAACTGGGAGCCTTGTTATGCTGATGGGCGGGATGTAAATTGCCAACAGCCACTCGGGAGAAGTGTATGGTGTTTCCTGAAACATCTAAAAAACAAAGCAACAGAGCCTAGGGCACTTGCACTTATGGTCCTATAGCTTAGGGAAATTAAAATCAAAAAGACACAGCCACCCCAAAGTTTGGGACCTCTCTGTTTACAAGAACCTCATTTACAGTAGAAGTTCAATATCGCAGAAATTGAAAAATGGATAAAGAAGTTGTGGTACTCACGTACAATGCAATATCACTCAGCAATGAAATCTATGTCATCTGGCCCATAGCAGCATAATGAGTGGATTCAGGTATGTTGATTCTCACTGAAATAAGTCACACAGAAAAAGAAACATCATAAGATATCACTAATACACGGAATGTAAACTTGGCTACACAGGAACTGGATTACAAAACAGAAGAGGGTCTCAAATTTAGAAAACCAACTTATGCTTGTTTAAGGGGAAAGGTGAGTTGGGGTGCTGCATAAAACCAGAGATTGAAATGAGCACAGATAAAGTTCCTTAAGCCAAATATATAATAGACAAGAGCTACTCCTTGCTCAACGAAATGGACTCAACACCCCATATTAAACGCCTAATAATGTACCTGACTAGTAAGTATCTTAAAACCTATGGATTGCTATGTCTCTGAAAGAGAATCAAGCATGTGTACAGGGGCATAAACGAAGCAGTGATAGGATTGGAGAGGTTCGGTGAGCAAATGAAGACCCTTTGAAGTCATATTGCATGGTACCCATTCCACGGGTCTCAACTCTCCAGGTTTAAGGGATTCTTCCTTCAGCTAAAACATGCATGTGGAACCCAGAGTATGATCAACCATGTGATCAGGAGACGTGTTCAAATATGTCTCAGTTCTCATCCCCTGGTACTCGGGTGCAACCCGAGTTGCACCCGAGTACAACAAATTCCAGATGCTTTACTAACACTCTCCCGACTTTGAGAGTCAGTGCCTTTAACCTCCTGTTTGGCCCAGTTTGCAAATTCTGCGGAATATGAACAGGAATAGGGAGAACTAATGAGAAACTAGCTGGAGGTGTCTGGACGGGCAAATTTAACTCTCATTTCCCACCAGGAAGAGGAATTAAGCAAAGGCTCAGCATGCCGTACTGGAACCAGATTAGGGCCTGAAGCAATCGTGCGGTGTTGCGGCCAGCTCACAAGAAAGCGAGTTGAAGAAAGGAGCTCAGGGGCACTGTTATCACAAACGTGCAGTGTTATGAATGACAGCTATCGTCCAAAAATATACTGAAGTAAGGCTGCCAAGAGGACTTGAAAGCGGGGCAGAATTGCAGGAATCCGATTTCAGGAGGTAGACTGGAATTGCATTTAAGCATAGGAAAAGAGGCAGAACGTCGACAATGATGCACTTGGCCGAAAAGTGCGTATGCGTTTTTTCCTGCATATATTCAGGAAAAAACGCATACGCCCTTTTTGGCCAAACAAGCAAGCTTGCAAAGGAAATCTGCACTACAATGAAGTCTCACTTCCCCCCAGTCAAAAGGGCCATGTGAAAAAAGTGTAAAATCCAGAAAGGCAGGACAGGCCATGGAGAACTGGGAGCCTTGTTATGCTGATGGGCGGGATGAAAATTGCAAACAGCCACTCAGGAGAAGTGTATGGTGTTTCATGAAACATCTAAAAAACAAAGCAACAGAGCCTAGGGCACTTCCACTTATAGTCCTGTAGCTTAGGGAAATTAAAATCAAAAAGACACAGCCACCCCAAAGTTTGGGACCTCTCTGTTTACAAGAACCTCATTTACGGTAGAAGTTCAATATCGCAGAAAGTGAAAAATGGATAAAGAAGTTGTGGTAGTTACGTACAATGCAATATCACTCAGAAATGAAATCTATGTCATCAGGCCCGTAGCAGCATAGACTGGATTCAGGTATGATGATTGTAACTGAAATAAGTCACACAGAAAAAGAAACATCGTAATATATCACTAATACACGGAATGTAAACTTGGCTACACAGGAACTGGATTACAAAACAGAAGAGGGTCTCAAATTTAGAAACCCAACTTATGCTTGCTTAAGGGGAAAGGTGAGTTGGGGTGCTACATAAAACCAGAGACTGAAATGAGCACAGATAAATTTCCTTAAGCCAAATATGGAATAGACAAGAGCTACTCCTTGCTCAATGAAATGGACTCAACACCCCATATTAAACGCCTAAGAATGTACCTGACTAGTAAGTATCTTAAAACCTATGGATTGCTATGTCTCCGAAACAGAATCAAGCGTGTGTACAGGGGCATAAACGCAGCAGTGACAGGATTGGAGAGGTTCGGTGAGCAAATGAAGACCCTTTGAAGTCATATTGCATGGTACCCATTCCACGGGTCTCAACTCTCCAGCTTTAAGGGATTCTTCCTTCAGCTGAAACATGCATGTGGAACCCAGAGTATGATCAACCGTGTGATTGGGAGACGTGTTCAAATATGTCTCAGTTTTCGACCGCTGGTACTCAGGAGCAACATTCCAGAAGCTTTACTAACACTCTCCCGACTTGGAGAGTCAGTGCCTTAAACCTCCTGCTTGGCCCAGTTTGCAATTTCTGCGGAAGATGAACAGGGATAGGGAGGACCAATGAGAGACTAGCTGGAGGTGTCTGGACGGGCAAATTTAACTCTCATTTCCCACCAGGAAGAGCAATTAAGCAAAGGCTCAGCGTGCCGTGCCGGAACCAGATTAGGGCCTGAAGCAATCGTGCGGTGTTGCGGCCAGCTCACAAGAAAGCGAGTTGAAGAAAGGAGCTCAGGGGCACTGTAATTCACAAACCTGCAGTGTTATAAATGACAGCTATCGTCCAAAAATATACTGAAGTAAGGCTGCCACGAGGACTTGAAAACGGGGCAGAATTGCAGGAAACCAATTTCAGGAGGTAGACTGGAATTGCATTTAAAGCATAGGAAAAGAGGCAGAACGTCGACAATGATGCACTTGGCCAAAAAGGGCGTATGCGTTTTTTCCTGAATATATTCAGGAAAAACCGCATACGCCCTTTTTGGCCAACCAAGCAAGCTTGCAAAGGAAATCTGCACTACAATGAAGTCTCACTTCCCCCTGGTCAAAAGGGCCATCTGAAAAAAGTGTAAAATCCAGAAAGGCAGGACAGGCCATGGAGAACTGGGAGCCTTGTTATGCTGATGGGCGGGATGTAAATTGCCAACAGCCACTCGGGAGAAGTGTATGGTGTTTCCTGAAACATCTAAAAAACAAAGCAACAGAGCCTAGGGCACTTCCACTTATGGTCCTATAGCTTAGGGAAATTAAAATCAAAAAGACACAGCCACCCCAATGTTTGGGACGGCTCTGTTTACAAGAATCTCGTTTACGGGACAAGTTCAATATCGCAGAAAGTGAAAAATGGATAAAGCAGTTGTGGTACTTACGTACAATGCAATATCACTCAGCAATGAAATCTATGTCATCAGGCCCGTAGCAGCATAGACTGGATTCAGGTATGATGATTCTCACTGAAATAAGTCACACAGAAAAAGAAACATCATAAGATATCACTAATACACGGAATGTAAACTTGGCTACACAGGAACTGGATTACAAACAGAAGAGGGTCTCAAATTTAGAAACCCAACTTATGCTTGCTAAAGGGGAAAGGTGAGTTGGGGTGCTACATAAAACCAGAGATTGAAATGAGCACAGATAAATTTCCTTAAGCCACATATGTAATAGACAAGAGCTACTCCTTGCTCAATGAAATGGACTCAACACCCCATATTAAACACCTAAGAATGTAGCTGACTAGTAAGTATCTTAAAACCTATGGATTGCTATGTCTCCAAAAGAGAATCAAGCGTGTGTACAGGGGCATAAACGCAGCAGTGATAGGATTGGAGAGGTTCGGTGAGCAAATGAAGACCCTTTGAAGTCATATTGCATGGTACCCATTCCACGGGTCTCAACTCTCCAGGTTTAAGGGATTCTTCCTTCAGCTAAAGCATGCATGTGGAACCCAGAGTATGATCAACCGTGTGATCGGGAGACGTGTTCCAATATGTCTCAGTTCTCGTCCCCTGGTACTCGGTGCAACATTCCAGACGCTTTACTAACACTCTCCCGACTTGGAGAGTCAGTGCCTTTAACCTCCTGTTTGGCCCAGTTTGCAATTTCTGCGGAAGATGAACAGGAATAGGGAGAACCAATGAGAGACTAGCTGGAGGTGTCTGGACGGGCAAATTTAACTCTCATTTCCCACCAGGAAGAGGAATTAACCAAAGGCTCAGCGTGCCGTGCCGGAACCAGATTAGGGCCTGAAGCAATCGTGCGGTGTTGCGGCCAGCTCACAAGAAAGCGAGTTGAAGAAAGGACCTCAGGGGCACTGTAATTCACAGACCTGCAGAGTTATAAATGACAGCTATCGTCCAAAAATATACTGAAGTAAGGCTGCCAAGAGGACTTGAAAGCGGGGCAGAATTGCAGGAAACCGATTTCAGGAGGTAGACTGGAATTGCACTTAAAGCATAGGAAAAGAGGCAGAACTTCGACAATGATGCACTGGGCCATAAAGGGCGTATGCGTTTTTTCCTGAATATATTCAGGAAAAAACGCATACGCCCTTTTTGGCCAACCAAGCAAGCTTGCAAAGGAAATCTGCACTACAATGAAGTCTCACTTCCCCCTGGTCAAAAGGGCCATCTGAAAAAAGTGTAAAATCCAGAAAGGCAGGACAGGCCATGGAGAACTGGGAGCCTTGTTATGCTGATGGGCGGAATGTAAATTGCCAACAGCCACTGGGGAGAAGTGTATGGTGTTTCCTGAAACATCTAAAAAACAAAGCAACAGAGCCTACGGCACTTCCACATATGGTCCTATAGCTTAGGGAAATTAAAATCAAAAAGACACAGCCACCCCTAAGTTTGGAACGGCTCTGTTTACAAGAATCTCGTTTACGGTACAAGTTCAATATCGCAGAAAGTGAAAAATGGATAAAGCAGTTGTGGTACTTACGTACAGTGCAATATCACTCAGCAATGAAATCTATGTCATCAGGCCCAAAGCAGCATAATGAGTGCATTCAGGTATGATGATT
Organism: Orcinus orca; assembly: GCF_937001465.1. Taxonomy (NCBI): domain Eukaryota; kingdom Metazoa; phylum Chordata; class Mammalia; order Artiodactyla; family Delphinidae; genus Orcinus; species Orcinus orca. Next base: position 111,308 of record NW_026043962.1, on the reverse strand, counting down.
CTATCTGAAATATGTCACACAGAAAAAGAAACGTCATAAGATATCACTAATACACGGAATTTAAACTTGGCTACACAGGCACTGAATTACAAAACAGAACAGGGTCTCAAATTTAGAAAACCAACTTATGCTTTCTTAGGGGAAAGGTGAGTTGGGGTGCTGCATAAAAGCAGAGATTGAAATGAGCACAGATAAGGTTCCTTAAGCCAAACATGTAATAGACAAGAGCTACTCCTTGCTCAACGAAATGGACTCAACACCACAGATGAAACGCCTAAGAATGTACCTCACTAGTTAGTATCTTAAATCCTATGGATTGCTATGTCTCCAAAAGAGAAGCAAGCGTGTGTACAAGGGCATAAACGCAGCAGTGATAGGATTGGAGAGGTTCGGTGAGCAAATGAAGACCTTTGAAGTCATATTGCATGGTACCCATTCCACGGGTCTCAACTCTCCACGTTTAAGGGATTCTTCCTTCAGCTAAAGCATGCATGTGGAACCCAGAGTATGATCAACCGTGTGATCGGTAGACGTGTTCCAATATGCCTCAGTTCTCATCCCCTGGTAGTCGGGTGCAACATTCCAGACGCTTTACTAACACTCTCCCGACTTGGAGAGTCAGTGCCTTTAACCTCCTGTTTGGCCCAGTTTGCAATTTCTGCGGAAGATGAACAGGAATATGGAGAACCAATGAGAGACTAGCTGGAGGTGTCTGGACGGGCAAATTTAACTCTCATTTCCCACCAGGAAGAGGAATTAACCAAAGGCTCAGCGTGCCGTGCCGGAACCAGATTAGGGCCTGAAGCAATCCTGCTGTGTTGCGGCCAGCTCACAAGAAAGCGAGTTGAAGAAAGGAGCTCAGGGGCACTGTAATTCACAAACCTGCAGATTAATAAATGACACCTATCGTCCAAAAATATACTGAAGTAAGGCTGCCAAGAGGACTTGAAAGCGGAGCAGAATTGCAGGAAACCGATTTCAGGAGGTAGACTGGAATTGCATTTAAAGCATAGGAAAAGAGGCAGAACGTCGACAATGATGCACTTGGCCAAAAAGGGCGTATGCGTTTTTTCCTGAATATATTCAGGAAAAAACGCATACGCCCTTTTTGGCCAACCAAGCAAGCTTGCAAAGGAAATCTGCACTACAATGAAGTCTCACTATCCCCCGGTCAAAAGGGCCATCTGAAAAAAGTGTAAAATCCAGAAAGGCAGGACAGGCCATGGAGAACTGGGAGCCTTGTTATGCTGATGGGCGGGATGTAAATTGCCAACAGCCACTCGGGAGAAGTGTATGGTGTTTCCTGAAACATCTAAAAAACAAAGCAACAGAGCCTAGGGCACTTGCACTTATGGTCCTATAGCTTAGGGAAATTAAAATCAAAAAGACACAGCCACCCCAAAGTTTGGGACCTCTCTGTTTACAAGAACCTCATTTACAGTAGAAGTTCAATATCGCAGAAATTGAAAAATGGATAAAGAAGTTGTGGTACTCACGTACAATGCAATATCACTCAGCAATGAAATCTATGTCATCTGGCCCATAGCAGCATAATGAGTGGATTCAGGTATGTTGATTCTCACTGAAATAAGTCACACAGAAAAAGAAACATCATAAGATATCACTAATACACGGAATGTAAACTTGGCTACACAGGAACTGGATTACAAAACAGAAGAGGGTCTCAAATTTAGAAAACCAACTTATGCTTGTTTAAGGGGAAAGGTGAGTTGGGGTGCTGCATAAAACCAGAGATTGAAATGAGCACAGATAAAGTTCCTTAAGCCAAATATATAATAGACAAGAGCTACTCCTTGCTCAACGAAATGGACTCAACACCCCATATTAAACGCCTAATAATGTACCTGACTAGTAAGTATCTTAAAACCTATGGATTGCTATGTCTCTGAAAGAGAATCAAGCATGTGTACAGGGGCATAAACGAAGCAGTGATAGGATTGGAGAGGTTCGGTGAGCAAATGAAGACCCTTTGAAGTCATATTGCATGGTACCCATTCCACGGGTCTCAACTCTCCAGGTTTAAGGGATTCTTCCTTCAGCTAAAACATGCATGTGGAACCCAGAGTATGATCAACCATGTGATCAGGAGACGTGTTCAAATATGTCTCAGTTCTCATCCCCTGGTACTCGGGTGCAACCCGAGTTGCACCCGAGTACAACAAATTCCAGATGCTTTACTAACACTCTCCCGACTTTGAGAGTCAGTGCCTTTAACCTCCTGTTTGGCCCAGTTTGCAAATTCTGCGGAATATGAACAGGAATAGGGAGAACTAATGAGAAACTAGCTGGAGGTGTCTGGACGGGCAAATTTAACTCTCATTTCCCACCAGGAAGAGGAATTAAGCAAAGGCTCAGCATGCCGTACTGGAACCAGATTAGGGCCTGAAGCAATCGTGCGGTGTTGCGGCCAGCTCACAAGAAAGCGAGTTGAAGAAAGGAGCTCAGGGGCACTGTTATCACAAACGTGCAGTGTTATGAATGACAGCTATCGTCCAAAAATATACTGAAGTAAGGCTGCCAAGAGGACTTGAAAGCGGGGCAGAATTGCAGGAATCCGATTTCAGGAGGTAGACTGGAATTGCATTTAAGCATAGGAAAAGAGGCAGAACGTCGACAATGATGCACTTGGCCGAAAAGTGCGTATGCGTTTTTTCCTGCATATATTCAGGAAAAAACGCATACGCCCTTTTTGGCCAAACAAGCAAGCTTGCAAAGGAAATCTGCACTACAATGAAGTCTCACTTCCCCCCAGTCAAAAGGGCCATGTGAAAAAAGTGTAAAATCCAGAAAGGCAGGACAGGCCATGGAGAACTGGGAGCCTTGTTATGCTGATGGGCGGGATGAAAATTGCAAACAGCCACTCAGGAGAAGTGTATGGTGTTTCATGAAACATCTAAAAAACAAAGCAACAGAGCCTAGGGCACTTCCACTTATAGTCCTGTAGCTTAGGGAAATTAAAATCAAAAAGACACAGCCACCCCAAAGTTTGGGACCTCTCTGTTTACAAGAACCTCATTTACGGTAGAAGTTCAATATCGCAGAAAGTGAAAAATGGATAAAGAAGTTGTGGTAGTTACGTACAATGCAATATCACTCAGAAATGAAATCTATGTCATCAGGCCCGTAGCAGCATAGACTGGATTCAGGTATGATGATTGTAACTGAAATAAGTCACACAGAAAAAGAAACATCGTAATATATCACTAATACACGGAATGTAAACTTGGCTACACAGGAACTGGATTACAAAACAGAAGAGGGTCTCAAATTTAGAAACCCAACTTATGCTTGCTTAAGGGGAAAGGTGAGTTGGGGTGCTACATAAAACCAGAGACTGAAATGAGCACAGATAAATTTCCTTAAGCCAAATATGGAATAGACAAGAGCTACTCCTTGCTCAATGAAATGGACTCAACACCCCATATTAAACGCCTAAGAATGTACCTGACTAGTAAGTATCTTAAAACCTATGGATTGCTATGTCTCCGAAACAGAATCAAGCGTGTGTACAGGGGCATAAACGCAGCAGTGACAGGATTGGAGAGGTTCGGTGAGCAAATGAAGACCCTTTGAAGTCATATTGCATGGTACCCATTCCACGGGTCTCAACTCTCCAGCTTTAAGGGATTCTTCCTTCAGCTGAAACATGCATGTGGAACCCAGAGTATGATCAACCGTGTGATTGGGAGACGTGTTCAAATATGTCTCAGTTTTCGACCGCTGGTACTCAGGAGCAACATTCCAGAAGCTTTACTAACACTCTCCCGACTTGGAGAGTCAGTGCCTTAAACCTCCTGCTTGGCCCAGTTTGCAATTTCTGCGGAAGATGAACAGGGATAGGGAGGACCAATGAGAGACTAGCTGGAGGTGTCTGGACGGGCAAATTTAACTCTCATTTCCCACCAGGAAGAGCAATTAAGCAAAGGCTCAGCGTGCCGTGCCGGAACCAGATTAGGGCCTGAAGCAATCGTGCGGTGTTGCGGCCAGCTCACAAGAAAGCGAGTTGAAGAAAGGAGCTCAGGGGCACTGTAATTCACAAACCTGCAGTGTTATAAATGACAGCTATCGTCCAAAAATATACTGAAGTAAGGCTGCCACGAGGACTTGAAAACGGGGCAGAATTGCAGGAAACCAATTTCAGGAGGTAGACTGGAATTGCATTTAAAGCATAGGAAAAGAGGCAGAACGTCGACAATGATGCACTTGGCCAAAAAGGGCGTATGCGTTTTTTCCTGAATATATTCAGGAAAAACCGCATACGCCCTTTTTGGCCAACCAAGCAAGCTTGCAAAGGAAATCTGCACTACAATGAAGTCTCACTTCCCCCTGGTCAAAAGGGCCATCTGAAAAAAGTGTAAAATCCAGAAAGGCAGGACAGGCCATGGAGAACTGGGAGCCTTGTTATGCTGATGGGCGGGATGTAAATTGCCAACAGCCACTCGGGAGAAGTGTATGGTGTTTCCTGAAACATCTAAAAAACAAAGCAACAGAGCCTAGGGCACTTCCACTTATGGTCCTATAGCTTAGGGAAATTAAAATCAAAAAGACACAGCCACCCCAATGTTTGGGACGGCTCTGTTTACAAGAATCTCGTTTACGGGACAAGTTCAATATCGCAGAAAGTGAAAAATGGATAAAGCAGTTGTGGTACTTACGTACAATGCAATATCACTCAGCAATGAAATCTATGTCATCAGGCCCGTAGCAGCATAGACTGGATTCAGGTATGATGATTCTCACTGAAATAAGTCACACAGAAAAAGAAACATCATAAGATATCACTAATACACGGAATGTAAACTTGGCTACACAGGAACTGGATTACAAACAGAAGAGGGTCTCAAATTTAGAAACCCAACTTATGCTTGCTAAAGGGGAAAGGTGAGTTGGGGTGCTACATAAAACCAGAGATTGAAATGAGCACAGATAAATTTCCTTAAGCCACATATGTAATAGACAAGAGCTACTCCTTGCTCAATGAAATGGACTCAACACCCCATATTAAACACCTAAGAATGTAGCTGACTAGTAAGTATCTTAAAACCTATGGATTGCTATGTCTCCAAAAGAGAATCAAGCGTGTGTACAGGGGCATAAACGCAGCAGTGATAGGATTGGAGAGGTTCGGTGAGCAAATGAAGACCCTTTGAAGTCATATTGCATGGTACTCATTCCAAGAGTCTCAACTCTCCAGGTTTAAGGGATTCTTCCTTCAGCTAAAACATGCATGTGGAACCCAGAGTATGATCAACCGTGTGATTGGGAGACGTGTTCAAATATGTCTCAGTTGTCGACCGCTGGTACTCACGTGCAACATTCCAGATGCTTTACTAACACTCTCCCGACTTGGAGAGTGAGTGCCTTAAACCTCCTGCTTGGCCCAGTTTGCAAATTCTGCGGAAGATGAACAGGGATCGGGAGGACCAATGAGAGACTAGCTGGAGGTGTCTGGACGGGCAAATTTAACTCTCATTTCCCACCAGGAATAGCAATTAAGCAAAGGCTCAGCGTGCCGTGCCGGAACCAGATTAGGGCCTGAAGCAATCGTGCCGTGTTGCGGCCAGCTCACAAGAAAGCGAGTTGAAGAAAGGAGCTCAGGGGCACTGTAATTCACAAACCTGCAGAGTTATAAATGACAGCTATCGTCCAAAAATATACTGAAGTAAGGCTGACAAGAGGACTTGAAAGCGGGGCAGAATTGCAGGAAACCGATTTCAGGAGGTAGACTGGAATTGCATTTAAAGCATAGGAAAAGAGGCAGAACGTCGACAATGATGCACTTGGCCAAAAAGGGCGTATGCGTTTTTTCCTGAATATATTCAGGAAAAACCGCATACGCCCTTTTTGGCCAACCAAGAAAGCTTGCAAAGGAAATCTGCACTACAATGAAGTCTCACTTCCCCCTGGTCAAAAGGGCCATCTGAAAAAAGTGTAAAATCCAGAAAGGCAGGACAGGCCATGGAGAACTGGGAGCCTTGTTATGCTGATGGACGGGATGTAAATTGCCAACAGCCACTCGGGAGAAGTGTATGGTGTTTCCTGAAACATCTAAAAAACAAAGCAACAGAGCCTAGGGCACTTCCACTTATGGTACTATAGCTTAGGGAAATTAAAATCAAAAAGACACAACCACCCCAAAGTTTGGGACGGCTCTGTTTACAAAAATCTCGTTTACGGGACAAGTTCAATATCGCAGAAAGTGAAAAATGGATAAAGCAGTTGTGGTACTTACGTACAATGCAATATCACTCAGCAATGAAATCTATGTCATCAGGCCCGTAGCAGCATAATGAGTGGATTCAGGTATGATGATTCTGTCTGAAATAAGTCACACAGAAAAAGAAACATCATAAGATATCACTAATACATGGAATGTAAACTTGGCTACACAGGAACAGGATTACAAAAGAGAACAGGGTCTCAAATTTAGAAAACCAACTTATGCTTGCTTAAGGGGAAAGGTGAGTTGGGGTGCTGCATAAAACCAGAGATTGAAATGAGCACAGATAAAGTTCCTTAAGCCAAAAATGGAATAGACAAGAGCTACTCCTTGCTCAACGAAATGGACTCAAAACACCATATTAAATGCCTAATAATGTACCTTACTAGTAAGTATCTTAAAACCTATGGATTGCTATGTCTCTGAAAGAGAATCAAGCGTGAGTACAGGGACATAAACGCAGCAGTGATAGGATTGGAGAGGTTCGGTGAGCTAACGAAGACCCTTTGAAGTCATATTGCATGGTACCCATTCCACGGGTCTCAACTCTCCAGCTTAAAGGGATTCTTCCTTCAGCTGAAACATGCATGTGGAACCCAGAGTATGATCAACCATGTGATCGGGAGACGTGTTCAAATATGTCTCAGTTCTCATCCCCTGGTACTCGGGTGCAACATTCCAGATGCTTTACTAACACTCTCCCGACTTGGAGAGTCAGTGCCTTTAACCTCCTGCTTGGCCCAGTTTGCAAATTCCGCAGAAGATGAACAGGAATAGGGAGAACCAATGAGAGACTAGCTGGAGGTGTCTGGACGGGCAAATTTAACTCTCATTTCCCACCAGGAAGAGGAATTAACCAAAGGCTCAGCGTGCCGTGCCGGAAACAGATTAGGGCCTGAAGCAATCCTGCGGTGTTGCGGCCAGCTCACAAGAAAGCGAGTTGAAGAAAGGAGCTCAGGGGCACTGTAATTCACAAACCTGCAGAGTTATGAATGACAGCTATCGTCCAAAAATATACTGAAGTAAGGCTGCGAAGAGGACTTGAAAGCGGGGCAGAATTGCAGGAAACCAATTTCAGGAGGTAGACTTGAATTGCATTTAAGCATAGGAAAAGAGGCAGAACGTCGACAATGATGCACTTGGCCAAAAAGGGCGTATGCGTTTTTTCCTGCATATATTCAGGAAAAAACGCATACGCCCTTTTTGGCCAACCAAGCAAGCTTGCAAAGGAAATCTGCACTACAATGAAGTCTCACTTCCCCCCAGTCAAAAGGGCCATGTGAAAAAAGTGTAAAATCCAGAAAGGCAGGACAGGCCATGGAGAACTGGGAGCCTTGTTATGCTGATGGGCGGGATGAAAATTGCAAACAGCCACTCAGGAGAAGTGTATGGTGTTTCATGAAACATCTAAAAAACAAAGCAACAGAGCCTAGGGCACTTCCACTTATGGTCCTATAGCTTAGGGAAATTAAAATCAAAAAGACACAGCCACCCCAAAGTTTGGGACCTCTCTGTTTACAAGAACCCCATTTACGGTAGAAGTTCAATATCGCAGAAAGTGAAAAATGGATAAAGAAGTTGTGGTACTCACGTACAATGCAATATCACTCAGCAATGAAATCTATGTCATCTGGCCCATAGCAGCATAATGAGTGGATTCAGGTATGATGATTCTCACTGAAATAAGTCACACAGAAAATAGAAACATCATAAGATATCACTAATACACGGAATGTAAACTTGGCTACACAGGAACTGGATTACAAAACAGAACAGGGTCTCAAATTTAGAAAACCAACTTATGCTTGCTTAAGGGGAAAGGTGAGTTGGTGTGCTATATAAAACCAGAGTTTGAAATGAGCACAGATAAATTTCCTTAAGCCAAATATGGAATAGACAAGAGCTACTCCTTGCTCAACGAAATGGACTCAACACCCCATATTAAACGCCTAAGAATGTAGCTGACTAGTAAGTATCTTAAAACCTATGGATTGCTATGTCTCCGAAAGAGAATCAAGCGTGTGTACAGGGGCATAAACGCAGAAGTGATAGGATTGGAGAGGTTCAGTGAGCAAATGAAGACCCTTTGAAGTCATATTGCATGGTACCCATTCCACGGGTCTCAACTCTCCAGCTTTAAGGGATTCTTCCTTCAGCTGAAACATGCATGTGGAACCCAGAGTATGATCAACCATGTGATTGGGAGACGTGTTCAAATATGTCTCAGTTTTCGTCCGTTGGTACTCAGGTGCAACATTCCAGATGCTTTACTAACACTCTCCCGACTTGGAGAGTCAGTGCCTTTAACCTCCTGCTTGGCCCAGTTTGCAATTTCTGCGGAAGATGAACAGGGATAGGGAGGACCAATGAGAGACTAGCTGGAGGTGTCTGGACGGGCAAATTTAACTCTCATTTCCCACCAGGAATAGCAATTAAGCAAAGGCTCAGCGTGCCGTGCCGGAACCAGATTAGGGCCTGAAACAATCCTGCGGTGTTGCGGCCAGCTCACAAGAAAGCGAGTTGAAGAAAGGAGCTCAGGGGCACTGTAATTCACAAACCTGCAGAGATATAAATGACAGCTATCGTCCAAAAATATACTGAAGTAAGGCTGCCACGAGGACTTGAATGTGGGGCAGAATTGCAGGAAACCGATTTCAGGAGGTAGACTGGTATTGCATTTAAAGCATAGGAAAAGAGGCAGAACGTCGACAATGATGCACTTGGACAAAAAGGGCGTATGCGTTTTTTCCTGAATATATTCAGGAAAAAACGCATACGCACTTTTTGGCCAACCAAGCAAGCTTGCAAAGGAAATCTGCACTACAATGAAGTCTCCCTTCCCCCCAGTCAAAAGGGCCATCTGAAAAAAGTGTAAAATCCAGAAAGGCAGGACAGGCCATGGAGAACTGGGAGCCTTGTTATGCTGATGGGCGGGATGTAAACTGCCAACAGCCACTAGGGAGAAGTGTATGGTGTTTCCTGAAACATCTAAAAAACAAAGCAACAGAGCCTAGGGCACTTCCACTTATGGTCCTATAGCTTAGGGAAATTAAAATCAAAAAGACACAGCCACCCCAAAGTTTGGGATGGCTCTGTTTACAAGAACCTCATTTACGGTACATGTTCAATATCACAGAAAGTGAAAAATGGATAAAGCAGTTGTGGAACATACGTACAATGCAATATCACTCAGCAATGAAATCTATGTCATCAGGCCTGTAGCAGCATAATGAGTGGATTCCGGTATGATGATTCTAACTGAAATAAGTCACACAGAAAAAGAAACATCATAAGATATCACTAATACATGGAATGTAAACTTGGCTACACACGAACTGGATTACAAAACAGAACAGGGTCTCAAATTTAGAAAACCAACTTATGCTTGCTTAAGGGGAAAGGTGAGTTGGGGTGCTGCATAAAACCAGAGATTGAAATGAGCACAAATAAAGTTCCTTAAGCCAAACATGTAATAGACAAGAGCTACTCCTTGCTCAACGAAATGGACTCAACACCCCATATTAAACGCCTAAGAATGTAGCTGACTAGTAAGTATCTTAAAACCTATGGATGGCTATGTCTCCAAAAGAGAATCAAGCGTGTGTACAGGGGCATAAACGCAGCAGTGATAGGATTGGAGAGGTTCGGTGAGCAAACGAAGACCCTTTGAAGTCATATTGCATGGTACCCATTCCACGGGTCTCAACTCTCCAGCTTTAAGGGATTCTTCCTTCAGCTAAAGCATGCATGTGGAACCCAGAGTATGATCAATCATGTGATCGGGAGACGTGTTCCAATATGTCTCAGTTCTCGTCCCATGGTACTCGGGTGCAACATTGCAGATGCTTTACTAACACTCTCCCGACTTGGAGAGTCAGTACCTTTAACCTCCTGTTTGGCCCAGTTTGCAATTTCTGCGGAAGATGAACAGGAATAGGGAGAACCAATGAGAGACTAGCTGGAGGTGTCTGGATGGGCAAATTTAACTCTCATTTCCCACCAAGAAGAGGAATTAACCAAAGGATCAGCGTGCCGTGCCGGAACCAGATTAGGGCCTGAAGCAATCCTGCGGTGTTGCGGCCAGCTCACAAGAAAGCGAGTTGAAGAAAGGAGCTCAGGGGCACTGTAATTCACAAACCTGCAGAGTTATAAATGACAGCTATCGTCCAAAAATATACTGAAGTAAGCCTGCCAAGAGGACTTGAAAGCGGGGCAGAATTGCAGGAAACCGATTTCAGGAGGTAGACTGGAATTGCATTTAAAGCATAGGAAAAGAGGCAGAACGTCCACAATGATGCACTTGGCCAAAAAGGGCGTATGCGTTTTTTCCTGAATATATTCAGGAAAAAACGCATACGCACTTTTTGGCCAACCAAGCAAGCTTGCAGAGGAAATCTGCACTACATTGAAGTCTCACTTCCCTCCCGGTCAAAAGAATCATCTGAAAAAAGTGTAAAATCCAGAAAGGCAGGACAGGCCATGGAGAACTGGGAGCCTTGTTATGCTGATGGGCGGGATGTAAATTGCCAACAGTCACTGGGGAGAAGTGTATGGTGTTTCCTGAAACATCTAAAAAACAAAGCAACAGAGCCTAGGGCACTTCCACTTATTGTCATATAGCTTAGGGAAATTAAAATCAAAAAGACACAGCCACCCCAAAGTTTGGGACGGCTCTGTTTACAAGAACCTCGTTTACGGTACAAGTTCAATATCGCAGAAAGCGAAAAATGGATAAAGAAGTTGTGGTACTTACGTACAATGCAATATCACTCAGCAATGAAATCTATGTCATCATTCCCGTAGCAGCATAATGAGTGGATTCAGGTATGATGATTCTAACTGAAATAAGTCACACAGAAAAAGAAACGTCATAAGATATCACTAATACACGGAATGTAAACTTGGCTACACAGGCACTGAATTACAAAACAGAAGAGGGTCTCAAATTTAGAAAACCAACTTATGCTTGCTTAAGGGGAAAGGTGAGTTGGGGTGCTGCATAAAGTCAGAGATTGAAATGAGCACAGATAAAGTTCCTTAAGCCAAATATGTAATATACAAGAGCTACTCCTTGCTCAACGAAATGACTCAACACCCCATATTAAACGCCTAAGAATGTACCTGACTAGTAAGTATCTTAAAACCTATGGATTGCTATGTCTCCGAAAGAGAACCAAGCGTGTGTACAGGGGCATAAACGCAGCAGTGATAGGATTGGAGAGGTTCGGTGAGCAAATGAAGACCCTTTGAAGTCACATTGCATGGTACCCATTCCACGGGTCTCAACTCTCCAGGTTTAAGGGATTCTTCCTTCAGCTAAAACAGGCATGTGGAACCCAGAGTATGATCAACCATGTGATCGGGAGACGTGTTCAAATATGTCTCAGTTCTCGTACCCTGTTACTCGGGTGCAACATTCCAAAAGCTTTATTAACACTCTCCCGAATTGGAAAGTCAGTGCCTTTAATCTCCTGTTTGGCCCAGTTTGCAATTTCTGCAGAAGATGAACAGGAATAGGGAGAACCAATGAGAGACTAGCTGGAGGTCTCTGGACGGGCAAATTTAACTCTCATTTCCCACCAGGAAGAGGAATTAACCAAAGGCTCAGCATGCCGTGCCAGAACCAGATTAGGGCCCGAAGCAATCCTGCGGTGTTGCGGCCAGCTCACAAGAAAGCGAGTTGAAGATAGGAGCTCAGTGGCACTGTAATTCACAAACCTGCAGAGTTATAAATGACAGCAATCGTCCAAAAATATACTGAAGTAACGCTGCCAAGAGGACTTGAAAGCGGGGCAGAATTGCAGGAAACCGATTTCAGGAGGTAGACTTGAATTGCATTTAAGCATAGGAAAAGAGGCAGAACATCGACAATGATGCACTTGGCCAAAAAGGGCGTATGCGTTTTTTCCTGCATATATTCAGGAAAAAACGCATACGCCCTTTTTGGCCAACCAAGCAAGCTTGCAAAGGAAATCTGCACTACAATGAAGTCTCCCTTCCCCCCAGTCAAAAGGGCCATGTGAAAAAAGTGTAAAATCCAGAAAGGCAGGACAGGCCATGGAGAACTGGGAGCCTTGTTATGCTGATGAGCAGGATGTAAATTGCCAACAGCCACTGGGGAGAAGTGTATGGTGTTTCCTGAAACATCTAAAAAACAAAGCAACAGAGCCTAGGGCACTTCCACTTATGGTCCTATAGCTTAGGGAAATTAAAATCAAAAAGACACACCCACCCCAAAGTTTGGGACGGCTCTGTTTACAAGAACCTCCTTTACTTTACAAGTTCAATATCGCAGAAAGCAAAAAATGGAGAAAGAAGTTTTGGTACTTACGTACAATGCAATATCACTCAGCAATGAAATCTATGTCATCAGGCCCGTAGCAGCATAATGAGTGGATTCAGGTATGATGATTCTGTCTGAAATAAGTCACACAGAAAAAGAAACATCATAAGATATCACTAATACACGGAATGTAAACTTGGCTACACAGGAACAGGATTACAAAAGAGAACAGGGTCTCAAATTTAGAAAACCAACTTATGCTTGCTTAAGGGGAAAGGTGAGTTGGGGTGCTGCATAAAACCAGAGATTGAAATGAGCACAAATAAAGTTCCTTAAGCCAAACATGTAATAGACAAGAGCTACTCCTTGCTCAACGAAATGGACTCAACACCCCATATTAAACGCCTAAGAATGTAGCTGACTAGTAAGTATCTTAAAACCTATGGATGGCTATGTCTCCAAAAGAGAATCAAGCGTGTGTACAGGGGCATAAACGCAGCAGTGATAGGATTGGAGAGGTTCGGTGAGCAAACGAAGACCCTTTGAAGTCATATTGCATGGTACCCATTCCACGGGTCTCAACTCTCCAGCTTTAAGGGATTCTTCCTTCAGCTAAAGCATGCATGTGGAACCCAGAGTATGATCAATCATGTGATCGGGAGACGTGTTCCAATATGTCTCAGTTCTCGTCCCATGGTACTCGGGTGCAACATTGCAGATGCTTTACTAACACTCTCCCGACTTGGAGAGTCAGTACCTTTAACCTCCTGTTTGGCCCAGTTTGCAATTTCTGCGGAAGATGAACAGGAATAGGGAGAACCAATGAGAGACTAGCTGGAGGTGTCTGGATGGGCAAATTTAACTCTCATTTCCCACCAAGAAGAGGAATTAACCAAAGGATCAGCGTGCCGTGCCGGAACCAGATTAGGGCCTGAAGCAATCCTGCGGTGTTGCGGCCAGCTCACAAGAAAGCGAGTTGAAGAAAGGAGCTCAGGGGCACTGTAATTCACAAACCTGCAGAGTTATAAATGACAGCTATCGTCCAAAAATATACTGAAGTAAGCCTGCCAAGAGGACTTGAAAGCGGGGCAGAATTGCAGGAAACCGATTTCAGGAGGTAGACTGGAATTGCATTTAAAGCATAGGAAAAGAGGCAGAACGTCCACAATGATGCACTTGGCCAAAAAGGGCGTATGCGTTTTTTCCTGAATATATTCAGGAAAAAACGCATACGCACTTTTTGGCCAACCAAGCAAGCTTGCAGAGGAAATCTGCACTACATTGAAGTCTCACTTCCCTCCCGGTCAAAAGGATCATCTGAAAAAAGTGTAAAATCCAGAAAGGCAGGACAGGCCATGGAGAACTGGGAGCCTTGTTATGCTGATGGGCGGGATGTAAATTGCCAACAGTCACTGGGGAGAAGTGTATGGTGTTTCCTGAAACATCTAAAAAACAAAGCAACAGAGCCTAGGGCACTTCCACTTATTGTCATATAGCTTAGGGAAATTAAAATCAAAAAGACACAGCCACCCCAAAGTTTGGGAGGGCTCTGTTTACAAGAACCTCGTTTACGGTACAAGTTCAATATCGCAGAAAGCGAAAAATGGATAAAGAAGTTGTGGTACTTACGTACAATGCAATATCACTCAGCAATGAAATCTATGTCATCATTCCCGTAGCAGCATAATGAGTGGATTCAGGTATGATGATTCTAACTGAAATAAGTCACACAGAAAAAGAAACGTCATAAGATATCACTAATACATGGAATGTAAACTTGGCTACACAGGCACTGAATTACAAAACAGAAGAGGGTCTCAAATTTAGAAAACCAACTTATGCTTGCTTAAGGGGAAAGGTGAGTTGGGGTGCTGCATAAAGTCAGAGATTGAAATGAGCACAGATAAAGTTCCTTAAGCCAAATATGTAATATACAAGAGCTACTCCTTGCTCAACGAAATGACTCAACACCCCATATTAAACGCCTAAGAATGTACCTGACTAGTAAGTATCTTAAAACCTATGGATTGCTATGTCTCCGAAAGAGAACCAAGCGTGTGTACAGGGGCATAAACGCAGCAGTGATAGGATTGGAGAGGTTCGGTGAGCAAATGAAGACCCTTTGAAGTCACATTGCATGGTACCCATTCCACGGGTCTCAACTCTCCAGGTTTAAGGGATTCTTCCTTCAGCTAAAACAGGCATGTGGAACCCAGAGTATGATCAACCATGTGATCGGGAGACGTGTTCAAATATGTCTCAGTTCTCGTACCCTGTTACTCGGGTGCAACATTCCAAAAGCTTTATTAACACTCTCCCGAATTGGAAAGTCAGTGCCTTTAATCTCCTGTTTGGCCCAGTTTGCAATTTCTGCAGAAGATGAACAGGAATAGGGAGAACCAATGAGAGACTAGCTGGAGGTCTCTGGACGGGCAAATTTAACTCTCATTTCCCACCAGGAAGAAGAATTAACCAAAGGCTCAGCATGCCGTGCCGGAACCAGATTAGGGCCCGAAGCAATCCTGCGGTGTTGCGGCCAGCTCACAAGAAAGCGAGTTGAAGATAGGAGCTCAGTGGCACTGTAATTCACAAACCTGCAGAGTTATAAATGACAGCAATCGTCCAAAAATATACTGAAGTAACGCTGCCAAGAGGACTTGAAAGCGGGGCAGAATTGCAGGAAACCGATTTCAGGAGGTAGACTTGAATTGCATTTAAGCATAGGAAAAGAGGCAGAACATCGACAATGATGCACTTGGCCAAAAAGGGCGTATGCGTTTTTTCCTGCATATATTCAGGAAAAAACGCATACGCCCTTTTTGGCCAACCAAGCAAGCTTGCAAAGGAAATCTGCACTACAATGAAGTCTCCCTTCCCCCCAGTCAAAAGGGCCATGTGAAAAAAGTGTAAAATCCAGAAAGGCAGGACAGGCCATGGAGAACTGGGAGCCTTGTTATGCTGATGAGCAGGATGTAAATTGCCAACAGCCACTGGGGAGAAGTGTATGGTGTTTCCTGAAACATCTAAAAAACAAAGCAACAGAGCCTAGGGCACTTCCACTTATGGTCCTATAGCTTAGGGAAATTAAAATCAAAAAGACACACCCACCCCAAAGTTTGGGACGGCTCTGTTTACAAGAACCTCCTTTACTTTACAAGTTCAATATCGCAGAAAGCAAAAAATGGAGAAAGAAGTTTTGGTACTTACGTACAATGCAATATCACTCAGCAATGAAATCTATGTCATCAGGCCCGTAGCAGCATAATGAGTGGATTCAGGTATGATGATTCTGTCTGAAATAAGTCACACAGAAAAAGAAACATCATAAGATATCACTAATACACGGAATGTAAACTTGGCTACACAGGAACAGGATTACAAAAGAGAACAGGGTCTCAAATTTAGAAAACCAACTTATGCTTGCTTAAGGGGAAAGGTGAGTTGGGGTGCTGCATAAAACCAGAGATTGAAATGAGCACAGATAAAGTTCCTTAAGCCAAAAATGGAATAGACAAGAGCTACTCCTTGCTCAACGAAATGGACTCAAAACACCATATTAAATGCCTAATAATGTACCTTACTAGTAAGTATCTTAAAACCTATGGATTGCTATGTCTCTGAAAGAGAATCAAGCGTGAGTACAGGGACATAAACGCAGCAGTGATAGGATTGGAGAGGTTCGGTGAGCTAACGAAGACCCTTTGAAGTCATATTGCATGGTACCCATTCCACGGGTCTCAACTCTCCAGCTTAAAGGGATTCTTCCTTCAGCTGAAACATGCATGTGGAACCCAGAGTATGATCAACCATGTGATCGGGAGACGTGTTCAAATATGTCTCAGTTCTCATCCCCTGGTACTCGGGTGCAACATTCCAGATGCTTTACTAACACTCTCCCGACTTGGAGAGTCAGTGCCTTTAACCTCCTGCTTGGCCCAGTTTGCAAATTCCGCAGAAGATGAACAGGAATAGGGAGAACCAATGAGAGACTAGCTGGAGGTGTCTGGACGGGCAAATTTAACTCTCATTTCCCACCAGGAAGAGGAATTAACCAAAGACTCAGCGTGCCGTGCCGGAAACAGATTAGGGCCTGAAGCAATCCTGCGGTGTTGCGGCCAGCTCACAAGAAAGCGAGTTGAAGAAAGGAGCTCAGGGGCACTGTAATTCACAAACCTGCAGAGTTATGAATGACAGCTATCGTCCAAAAATATACTGAAGTAAGGCTGCGAAGAGGACTTGAAAGCGGGGCAGAATTGCAGGAAACCAATTTCAGGAGGTAGACTTGAATTGCATTTAAGCATAGGAAAAGAGGCAGAACGTCGACAATGATGCACTTGGCCAAAAAGGGCGTATGCGTTTTTTCCTGCATATATTCAGGAAAAAACGCATACGCCCTTTTTGGCCAACCAAGCAAGCTTGCAAAGGAAATCTGCACTACAATGAAGTCTCACTTCCCCCCAGTCAAAAGGGCCATGTGAAAAAAGTGTAAAATCCAGAAAGGCAGGACAGGCCATGGAGAACTGGGAGCCTTGTTATGCTGATGGGCGGGATGAAAATTGCAAACAGCCACTCAGGAGAAGTGTATGGTGTTTCACGAAACATCTAAAAAACAAAGCAACAGAGCCTAGGGCACTTCCACTTATAGTCCTATAGCTTAGGGAAATTAAAATCAAAAAGACACAGCCACCCCAAAGTTTGGGACCTCTCTGTTTACAAGAACCCCATTTACGGTAGAAGTTCAATATCGCAGAAAGTGAAAAATGGATAAAGAAGTTGTGGTAGTTACGTACAATGCAATATCACTCAGCAATGAAATCTATGTCATCAGGCCCGTAGCAGCATAGACTGGATTCAGGTATGATGATTCTCACTGAAATAAGTCACACAGAAAAAGAATCATCATAAGATATCACTAATACACGGAATGTAAACCTGGCTACACCGGAACTGGATTACAAAACAGAAGAGGGTCTCAAATTTAGAAAACCAACTTATGCTTGCTTAAGGGGAAAGGTGAGTTGGGGTGCTACATAAAACCAGAGATTGAAATGAGCACAGATAAATTTCCTTAAGCCAAATATGGAATAGGCAAGAGCTACTCCTTGCTCAACGAAATGGACTCAACACCCCATATTAAACGCCTAATAATGTACCTGACTAGTAAGTATCTTAAAACCTATGGATTGCTATGTCTCCAAAAGAGAATCAAGCGTGTGTACAGGGGCATAAACGCAGCAGTGATACGATTGGAGAGGTTCGGTGAGCAAATGAAGACCCTTTGAAGTCATATTGCATGGTACTCATTCCACGGGTCTCAACTCTCCAGCTTTAAGGGATTCTTCCTTCAGCTGAAACATGCATGTGGAACCCAGAGTATGATCAACCGTGTGATTGGGAGACGTGTTCAAATATGTCTCAGTTTTCGACCGCTGGTACTCAGGTGCAACATTCCAGATGCTTTACTAACACTCTCCAGACTTGGAGAGTCAGTGCCTTTAACCTCCTGCTTGGCCCAGTTTGCAATTTCTGCGGAAGATGAACAGGGATCGGGAGGACCAATGAGAGACTAGCTGGAGATGTCTGGACGGGCAAATTTAACTCTCATTTCCCACCAGGAATAGCAATTAAGCAAAGGCTCAGCGTGCCGTGCCGGAACCAGATTAGGGCCTGAAGCAATCGTGCCGTGTTGCGGCCAGCTCACAAGAAAGCGAGTTGAAGAAAGGAGCTCAGGGGCACTGTAATTCACAAACCTGCAGAGTTATAAATGACAGGTATCATCCAAAAATATACTGAAGTAAGCCTGCCAAGAGGACTTGAAAGCGGGGCAGAATTGCAGGAAACCGATTTCAGGAGGTAGACTGGAATTGCATTTAAAGCATAGGAAAAGAGGCAGAACGTCGACAATGATGCACTTGGCCAAAAAGGGCGTATGCGTTTTTTCCTGAATATATTCAGGAAAAACCGCATACGCCCTTTTTGGCCAACCAAGCAAGCTTGCAAAGGAAATCTGCACTACAATGAAGTCTCACTTCCCCCTGGTCAAAAGGGCCATCTGAAAAAAGTGTAAAATCCAGAAAGGCAGGACAGGCCATGGAGAACTGGGAGCCTTGTTATGCTGATGGGCGGGATGTAAATTGCCAACAGCCACTCGGGAGAAGTGTATGGTGTTTCCTGAAACATCTAAAAAACAAAGCAACAGAGCCTAGGGCACTTCCACTTATGGTCCTATAGCTTAGGGAAATTAAAATCAAAAAGACACAACCACCCCAAAGTTTGGGACGGCTCTGTTTACAAGAATCTTGTTTACGGGACAAGTTCAATATCGCAGAAAGTGAAAAATGGATAAAGCAGTTGTGGTACTTACGTACAATGCAATATCACTCAGCAATGAAATCTATGTCATCAGGCCCGTAGCAGCATAATGAGTGGATTCAGGTATGATGATTCTGTCTGAAATAAGTCACACAGAAAAAGAAACATCATAAGATATCACTAATACACGGAATGTAAACTTGGCTACACAGGAACAGGATTACAAAAGAGAACAGGGTCTCAAATTTAGAAAACCAACTTATGCTTGCTTAAGGGGAAAGGTGAGTTGGGGTGCTGCATAAAACCAGAGATTGAAATGAGCACAGATAAAGTTCCTTAAGCCAAAAATGGAATAGACAAGAGCTACTCCTTGCTCAACGAAATGGACTCAAAACACCATATTAAATGCCTAATAATGTACCTTACTAGTAAGTATCTTAAAACCTATGGATTGCTATGTCTCTGAAAGAGAATCAAGCGTGAGTACAGGGACATAAACGCAGCAGTGATAGGATTGGAGAGGTTCGGTGAGCAAATGAAGACCCTTTGAAGTCATATTGCATGGTACTCATTCCACGGGTCTCAACTCTCCAGCTTTAAGGGATTCTTCCTTCAGCTAAAGCATGCATGTGGAACCCAGAGTATGATCAACCATGTGATCGGGAGACGTGTTCAAATATGTCTCAGTTCTCGTCCCCTGGTACTCGGGTGCAACATTCCAGATGCTTTACTAACACTCTCCCGACTTGGAGAGTCAGTGCCTTTAACCTCCTGTTTGGCCCAGTTTGCAAATTCCGCGGAAGATGAACAGGAATAGGGAGAACCAATGAGAGACTAGCTGGAGGTGTCTGGACGGGAAAATTTAACTCTCATTTCCCACCAGGAAGAGGAATTAACCAAAGCCTCAGCGTGCCGTGCCGGAACCAGATTAAGGCCTGAAGCAATCCTGCGGTGTTTCGGCCAGCTCACAAGAAAGCGAGTTGAAGAAAGGAGCTCAGGGGCACTGTAATTCACAAACCTGCAGAGTTATGAATGACAGCTATCGTCCAAAAATATACTGAAGTAAGGCTGCGAAGAGGACTTGAAAGCGGGGCAGAATTGCAGGAATCCGATTTCAGGAGGTAGACTTGAATTGCATTTAAGCATAGGAAAAGAGGCAGAACTTCTACAATGATGCACTTGGCCAAAAATGGCGTATGCGTTTTTTCCTGCATATATTCAGGAAAAAACGCATACGCCCTTTTTGGCCAACCAAGCAAGCTTGCAAAGGAAATCTGCACTACAATGAAGTCTCCCTTCCCCCCAGTCAAAAGGGCCATGTGAAAAAAGTGTAAAATGCAGAAAGGCAGGACAGGCCATGGAGAACTGGGAGCCTTGTTATGCTGATGGGCGGGATGAAAATTGCCAACAGCCACTCAGGAGAAGTGTATGGTGTTTCCTGAAACATCTAAAAAACAAAGCAACAGAGCCTAGGGCACTTCCACTTATGGTCCTATAGCTTAGGGAAATTAAAATCAAAAAAACACAGCCACCCCAAAGTTTGGGACCTCTCTGTTTACAAGAACCCCATTTACGGTAGAAGTTCAATATCGCAGAAAGTGAAAAATGGATAAAGAAGATGTGGTAGTTACGTACAATGCAATATCACTCAGCAATGAAATCTATGTCATCAGGCCCGTAGCAGCATAGACTGGATTCAGGTATGATGATTCTCACCGAAATAAGTCACACAGAAAAAGAAACATCATAAGATATCACTAATACACGGAATGTAAACCTGGTTACACAGGAACTGGATTACAAAACAGAAGAGGGTCTCAAATTTAGAAACCCAACTTATGCTTGCTTAAGGGGAAAGGTGAGTTGGGGTGCTACATAAAACCAGAGATTGAAATGAGCACAGATAAATTTCCTTAAGCCAAATATGGAATAGGCAAGAGCTACTCCTTGCTCAACGAAATGGCTCAACACCCCATATTAAACGCCTAAGAATGTACCTGACTAGTAAGTATCTTAAAACCTATGGATTGCTATGTCTCCAAAAGAGAATCAAGCGTGTGTACAGGGGCATAAACGCAGCAGTGATAGGATTGCAGAGGTTCGGTGAGCAAATGAAGACCCTTTGAAGTCATATTGCATGGTACCCATTCCACGGGTCTCAACTCTCCAGCTTAAAGGGATTCTTCCTTCAGCTGAAACATGCATGTGGAACCCAGAGTATGATCAACTGTGTGACTGCGAGACGTGTTCAAATATGTCTCAGTTTTCGTCCGCTGGTACTCAGGTGCAACATTTCAGACGCTTTACTAACACTCTCCCGACTTGGAGAGTCAGTGCCTTTAACCTCCTGCTTGGCCCAGTTTGCAATTTCTGCGGAAGATGAACAGGGATAGGGAGGACCAATGAGAGACTAGCTGGAGGTGTCTGGACGGGCAAATTTAACTCTCATTTCCCACCAGGAATAGCAATTAAGCAAAGGCTCAGCGTGCCGTGCCGGAACCAGATTAGGGCCTGAAGCAATCGTGCGGTGTTGCGGCCAGAGCACAAGAAAGCGAGTGGAAGAAAGGAGCTCAGGGGCACTGTAATTCACAAACCTGCAGAGTTATAAATGACAGCTATCGTCCAAAAATATACTGAAGTAAGGCTGCCAAGAGGACTTGAAAGCAGGGCAGAATTGAAGGAAACCGATTTCAGGAGTTAGACTGGAATTGCATTTAAAGCATAGGAAAAGAGGCAGAACGTCCACAGTGATGCACTTGGCCAAAAAGGGCGTATGCGTTTTTTCCTGAATATATTCAGGAAAAAACGCATACGCACTTTTTGGCCAACCAAGCAAGCTTGCAAAGGAAATCTGCACTACAATGAAGTCTCACTTCCCCCCGGTCAAAAGGGCCATCTGAAAAAAGTGTAAAATCCAGAAAGGCAGGACACGCCATGGAGAACTGGGAGCCTTGTTATGCTGATGGGCGGGATGAAAACTGCCAACAGCCACTCAGGAGAAGTGTATGGTGTTTCCTGAAACATCTAAAAAACAAAGCAACAGAGCCTAGGGCAGTTCCACTTATGGTCCTATAGCTTAGGGAAATTAAAATCAAAAAGACACAGCCACCCCAAAGTTTGGGACGGCTCTGTTTACAAGAACCTCGTTTACTGTACAAGTTCAATATCGCAGAAAGTGAAAAATGGACAAAGAAGTTGTGGTACTTATGTACAATGCAATATCACTCAGCAATGAAATCTATGTCATCAGGCCCGTAGCAGCATAGAGTGGATTCAGGTATGATGATTCTAACTGAAATAAGTCACACAGAAAAAGAAACATCATAAGATATCACTAATACACGGAATGTAAACTTGACTACACAGGAACTGAATTACAAAACAGAACAGGGTCTCAAATGTAGAAAAGCAACTTATGCTTGCTTAAGGGGAAAGGTGAGTTGGGGTGCTGCATAAAACCAGAGATTGAAGTGAGCACAGATAAGGTTCCTTAAGCCAAATATGTAATAGACAAGAGCTACTCCTTGCTCAACGAAATGGACTCAAAACCCCATATTAAACTCCTAATAATGTACCTGACAGTAAGTATCTTAAAACCTATGGATTGCTATGTCTCTGAAAGAGAATCAAGCGTGAGAACAGGGGCATAAACGCAGCAGTGATAGGATTGGAGAGGTTCGGTGAGCAAATGAAGACCCTTTGAAGTCATATTGCATGGTACCCATTCCACGGGTCTCAACTCTCCAGGTTTAAGGGATTCTTCCTTCAGCTAAACATGCATTTGGAACCCAGACTATGATCAACCGTGTGATCGTGAGTCATGTTCAAATATGTCTCAGTTCTCATCCCCTGGTACTCGGGTGCAACATTCCACAAGCTTTACTAACACTCTCCCGACTTGGAGAGTCAGTGCTTTTAACCTCCTGTTTGGCCCAGTTTGCAAATTCCGCGGAAGATGAACAGGAATAGGGAGAACCAATGAGAGACTAGCTGGAGATGTCTGGACGGGCAAATTTAACTCTCATTTCCCACCAGGAAGAGGAATTAAGCAAAGGCTCAGCGTTCCGTGCCAGAACCAGATTAGGGCCTGAAGCAATCCTGCGGTGTTGCGGCCAGCTCACAAGAAAGCGAGTTGAAGAAAGGAGCTCAGGGGCACTGTAATTCACAAACCTGCAGAGTTATAAATGACAGCTATCGTCCAAAAATATACTGAAGTAAGGCTGCCAAGAGGACTTGAAAGCGGGGCAGAATTGCAGGAAGCCGATTTCAGGAGGTAGACTGGAATTGCATTTAAAGCATAGGAAAAGAGGCAGAACGTCGACAATGATACACTAGGCCAAAAAGGGCATATGCGTTTTTTCCTGAATATATTCAGGAAAAAAAGCATACGCACTTTTTGGCCAACCAAGCAAGCTTGCAAAGGAAATCTGCACTACAATGAAGTCTCACTTCCCCCGGGTCAAAAGGGCCATCTGTAAAAAGTGTAAAATCCAGAAAGGCAGGACAGGCCATGGAGAACTGGGAGCCTTGTTATGCTGATGTTCGGGATGTAAATTTCCAACAGCCACTCAGGATAATTGTATGGTGTTTCCTGAAACATCTAAAAAACAAAGCAACAGAGCCTAGGGCACTTCCACTTATGGTCCTACAGCTTAGGGAAATTAAAATCAAAAAGACACAGCCACCCAAAAGTTTGGGACGGCTCTGTTTATAAGAACCTCGTTTACAGTACAAGTTCAATATTGCAGAAAGTGAAAAATGCATAAAGAAGTTGTGGTACTTACGTACAATGCAATATCACTCAGCAATGAAATCTATGTCATCAGGCCCGTAGCAGCATAATGAGTGGATTCAGGTATGATGATTCTAACTGAAATAAGTCACACAGAAAATGAAACATCATAAGATATCACTAATACACGGAATGTAAACTTGGCTACACAGGAACTGGATTACAAAACAGAACAGGGTCTCAAATGTAGAAAAGCAACTTATGCTTGCTTAAGGGGAAAGGTGAGTTGGGGTGCTGCATAAAACCAGAGATTGAAATGAGCACAGATAAGGTTCCTTAAGCCAAATATGTAATAGACCAGAGATACTCCTTGCTCAACGAAATGGACTCAAAACCCCATATTAAACGCCTAATAATGTACCTGACAGTAAGTATCTTAAAACCTATGTATTGCTATGTCTCCGAAAGAGAATCAAGCGTGAGAACAGGGGCATAAACGCAGCAGTGATAGGATTGGAGAGGTTCGGTGAGCAAATGAAGACCCTTTGAAGTCATATTGCATGGTACCCATTCCACGGGTCTCAACTCTCCAGGTTTAAGGGATTCTTCCTTCAGCTAAACATGCATTTGGAACCCAGACTATGATCAACCGTGTGATCGTGAGTCATGTTCAAATATGTCTCAGTTCTCATCCCCTGGTACTCGGGTGCAACATTCCACACGCTTTAGTAACACACTCCCGATTTGGAGAGTCAGTGCCTTTAACCTCCTGTTTGGCCCAGTTTGCAATTTCCACGGAAGATGAACAGGAATAGGGAGAACCAATGAGAGACTAGCTAGAGGTGTCTGGACGGGCAAATTGAACTCTCATTTCCCACCAAGAATAGCAATTAAGCAAAGGCTCAGCGTGCCGTGCCGGAACCAGATTAGGGCCTGAAGCAATCCTGCGGTGTTGTGGCCAGCTCACAAGAAAGCGAGTTGAAGAAAGGAGCTCAGGGGCACTGTAATGCACAAACATGCAGAGTTATAAATGACAGCTATCGTCCAAAAGTATACTGAAGTAAGGCTGCCAACAGGACTTGAAAGCGGGCCAGAAATGCAGTAAACCGATTTCAGGAGGTAGACTGGAATTGCATTTAAAGCATAGGAAAAGAGGCAGAACGTCCAAAATGATGCACTTGGCCTAAAAGGGCGTATGCTTTTTTTAATGAATATATTCAGGAAAAAACGCATACGCACTTTTTGGCCAACCAAGCAAGCTTGCAAAGGAAATCTGCAATACAATGAAGTCTCACTTCCCCCCGGTCAAAAGGGCCATCTGAAAAAAGTGTAAAATCCAGAAAGGCAGGACAGGGCATGGAGAACTGGGAGCCTTGTTATGCTGATGGGCGGGATGTAAATTGCCAACAGCGACTGGGGAGAAGTGTATGGTGTTTCCTGAAACATCTAAAAAACAAAGCAACAGAGCCTAGGGCACTTCCACTTATAGTCCTATAGCTTAGGGAAATTAAAATCAAAAAGACACAGCCACCCCAAAGTATGGGATGGCTCTGTTTACAAGAACCTCGTTTACGGTACAAGTTCAATATCGCAGAAAGTGAAAAATGGATAAAGAAGTTGTGGTACTTACGTACAATGCAATATCACTCAGCAATGAAATCTATGTCATCAGGCCCGTAGCAGCATAATGAGTGGATTCAGGTATGATGATTCTAACTGAAATAAGTCACACAGAAAAAGAAACATCATAAGATATCACTAATACACAGAATGTAAACTTGGCTACACAGGAACTGGATTACAAAACAGAATAGGGTCTCAAATGTAGAAAAGCAACGTATGCTTGCATAAGGGGAAAGGTGAGTTGGGGTGCTGCATAAAACCAGAGATTGAAATGAGCACAGATAAAGTTCCTTAAGCCAAATATGGAATAGACAAGAGCTACTCCTTGCTCAACGAAATAGACTCAAAACACCATATTAAATGCCTAATAATGTACGTGACTAGTAAGTATCTTAAAACCTATGGATTGCTATGTCTCTGAAAGAGAATCAAGCGTGAGTACAGGGACATAAACGCAGCAGTGATAGGATTGGAGAGGTTCGGTGAGCAAATGAAGACCCTTTGAAGTCATATTGCATGGTACCCATTCCACGGGTCTCAACTCTCCAGGTTTAAGGGATTCTTCCTTCAGCTGAAACATGCATGTGGAACCCAGAGTATGATCAACCATGTGATTGGGAGACGTGTTCCAATATGTCTCAGTTTTCGTCCGCTGGTACTCAGGTGCAACATTTCAGGCGCTTTACTAACACTCTCCCGACTTGGAGAGTCAGTGCCTTTAACCTCCTGCTTGGCCCAGTTTGCAATTTCTGCAGAAGATGAACAGGGATAGGGAGGACCAATGAGAGACTAGCTGGAGGTGTCTGGACGGGCAAATTTAACTCTCATTTCCCACCAGGAATAGCAATTAAGCAAAGGCTCAGCGTGCCGTGCCGGAACCAGATTAGGGCCTGAAGCAATCGTGCGGTGTTGCGGCCAGCTCACCAGAAAGCAAGTTGAAGAAAGGAGCTCAGGGGCACTGTAATTCACAAACCTGCAGAGTTATAAATGACAGCTATCGTCCAAAAATATACTGAAGTAAGGCTGCCAAGAGGACTTGAAAGCGGGGCAGAATTGCAGGAAACCGATTTCAGGAGGTAGACAGGAATTGCATTTAAAGCATAGGAAAAGAGGCAGAACGTCGACAATGATGCACTTGGCCAAAAAGGGCGTATGCGTTTTTTCCTGAATATATTCAGGAAAAAACGCATACGCCCTTTTTGGCCAACCAAGCAAGCTTGCAAAGGAAATCTGCACTACAATGAAGTCTCACTTCCCCCCGGTCAAAAGGGCCATCTGAAAAAAGTGTAAAATCCAGAAAGGCAGGACAGGCCATGGAGAACTGGGAGCCTTGTTATGCTGATGGGCGGGATGTAAATTGACAACAGCCACTGGGGAGAAGTGTATGGTGTTTCCTGAAACATCTAAAAAACAAAGCAACAGAGCCTAGGGCACTTCCACTTATGGTCCTACAGCTTAGGGAAATTAAAATCAAAAACACACAGCCACCCCAAAGTTTGGGACGGCTCTGTTTACAAGAACCTCGTTTACGGTACAAGTTCAATATCGCAGAGACCGAAAAATGGATAAAGCTGTTGTGGTACTGACGTACAATGCAATATCACTCAGCAATGAAATCTATGTCATCAGGCCCGTAGCAGCATAATGAGTGGAATCAGGTATGATGATTCTAACTGAAATAAGTCACACAGAAAAAGAAACATCATAAGATATCACTAATACACGGAATGTAAACTTAGCTACACAGAACTGAATTACAAAACAGCACAGGGTGTCAAATTTAGAAAACCCACTTATGCTTGCTTAAGGGGAAAGGTGAGTTGGGGTGCTGCATAAACCAGAGATTGAAATGAGCACAGATAAAGTTCCTTAAGCAAAATATATAATAGACAAGAGCTACTCCTTGCTCAACGAAATGGACTCAACACCCCATATTAAACGCCTAAGAATGTACCTGACTAGTAAGTATCTTAAAACCTATGGATTGCTATGCCTCTGAAAGAGAATCAAGCATGTGTACAGGGGCATAAACCCAGCAGTGATAGGATTGGAGAGGTTCGGTGAGCAAACGAAGACCCTTTGAAGTCATATTGCATGGTATCCATTCCACGGTTCTCAAGTCTCCAGGTTTAAGGGATACTTCCTTCAGCTGAAACATGCATGTGGAACCCAGAGTATGATCAACCGTGTGATCGTGAGACGTGGTCCAATATATCTCAGTTCTCGTCCCCTGGTAATCGGGTGCAATATTCCAGACGCTTTACTAACACTCTCCCGACTTGGAGAGTCAGTGCCTTTAACCTCCTGTTTGGCCCAGTTTGCAATTTCTGCGGAAGATGAACAGGAATAGGGAGGACCAATGAGAGACTAGCTGGAGGTGTCTGGATGGGCAAGTTTAACTCTCATTTCCCACCAGGAAGAGGAATTAACCAAAGGCTCAGCGTGCCGTGCCGGAACCAGATTAGGGCCTGAAGCAATCCTGCGATGTTGCGGCCAGCTCACAAGAAAGCGAGTTGAAGAAAGGAGCTCAGGGGCACTGTAATTCACAAACCTGCAGAGTTATAAATGACAGCTATCGTCCAAAAATATACTGAAGTAAGGCTGCCAAGAGGACTTGAAAGCGGGGCAGAATTGCAGGAAACCGATTTCAGGAGGTAGACTGGAATTGCATTTAAAACATAGGGAAAGAGGCAGAACGTCGACAATGATGCACTTGGCCAAAAAGGGCGTATGCGTTTTTTCCTGAATATATTCAGGAAAAAACGCATACGCCCTTTTTGGCCAACCAAGCAAGCTTGCAAAGAAAATCTGCACTACAATGAAGTCTCACTTCACCCCGGTCAAAAGGGCCATCTGAAAAAAGTGTAAAATCCAGAAAGGCAGGACAGGCCATGGAGAACTGGGAGCCTTGTTATGCTGATGGGCGGGATGTAAATTGCCAACAGCCACTTGGGAGAAGTGAATGGTGTTTCCTGAAACATCTACAAAACAAAACATCAGAACCTAGGGCACTTCCACTTATGGTCCTATAGCTTAGGGAAATTAAAATCAAAAAGACACAGCCACCCCAAAGTTTGGGACGGCTCTGTTTACAAGAACCTCCTTTACGGTACAAGTTCAATATTACAGAAAGCGAAAAATGGATAAAGAAGTTGTGGTATTTACGTACAATGCAATATCACTCAGCAATGACATCTATGTCATCAAGCCCGTAGCAGCATAATGAGTGGATTCAGGTATGATGATTCTAACTGAAATAAGTCACACAGAAAAAGAAACATCATAAGATATCACTAATACACGGAATGTAAACTTGGCTACACACTAACTGAATTACAAAACAGAACAGGGTCTCAAATTTAGAAAACCAACTTATGCTTGCTTAAGGGGAAAGGTGAGTTGAGGTGCTGCATAAAAACAGAGATTGAAATGAGCACAGATAAAGTTCCTTAAGCCAAATATGTAATAGACAAGAGCTACTCCTTGCTCAACGAAATGGACTCAACACCCCATATTAAACGCCTAAGAATGTACCTGACTAGTAAGTATCTTAAAACCTATGGATTGCTATGTCTCCGAAAGAGAATCAAGCGTGTGTACAGGGGCATAAACGCAGCAGTGATAGGATTGGAGAGGTTCGGTGAGCAAATGAAGACCCTTTGAAGTCATATTGCATGGTACCCATTCCACGGGTCTCAACTCTCCAGGTTTAAGGGATTCTTCCTTCAGCTAAAACATGCATGTGGAACCCAGAGTATGATCAACCGTGTTATCGGGAGACGTGTTCCAATATGTCTCAGTTTTCGTCCCCTGGTACTCGGGTGCAACATTCCAGACGCTTTACTAACACTCTCCCGACTTGGAGAGTCAGTGCCTTTAACCTCCTGTTTGGCCCAGTTTGCAATTTCTGTGGAAGATGAACAGGAATAGGGAGAACCAATGAGAGACTAGCTGGAGGTGTCTGGACGGGCAAATTTAACTCTCATTTCCCACCAGGAAGAGGAATTAACCAAAGGTTCAGCGTGTTGTTCCAGAACAAGATTAGGGCCTGAAGCAATCCTGCGGTGTTGAGGCCAGCTCACAAGAAAGCGAGTTAAAGAAAGGAGCTCAGGGTCACTGTAATTCACTAACCTGCAGAGTTATAAATGACAGCTATCGTCCAAAAATATACTGAAGTAAGCCTGCCAAGAGGACTTGAAAGCGGGGCAGAATTTCAGGAAACCGATTTCAGGAGGTGGACTGGAATTGCATTTAAAGCATAGGAAAAGAGGCAGAACGTCCACAATGATGCACTTGGCCAAAAAGGGCGTATGCGTTTTTTCCTGAATATATTCAGGACAAAATGCATACGCCCTTTTAGGCCAATAAAGCAAGCTTGCAAAGGAAATCTGCACTACAATGAAGTCTCACTTCCCCCCAGTCAAAAGGGCCATCTGAAAAAAGTGTAAAATCCAGAAAGGCAGGACAGGCCATGGAGAACTGGGAGCCTTGTTATGCTGATGGGCGGGATGTAAATTGCCAAGAGCCACACGGGAGAAGTGTATAGCCTTTCCTGAAACATCTAAAAAACAAAGCAACAGAGCCTAGGGCACTTCCACTTATGGTCCTATAGCTTAGGGAAATTAAAATCAAAAAGACACAGCCACCCCAAAGTTTGGGTCGGCTCTGTTTACAACAACCTCGTTTAGGGGACAAGTTCAATATCGCAAAAAGTGAAAAATGGATACAGAAGTTGTGGTACTTACGTACAATGCAATATCACTCAGCAATGAAATCTATGTCATCAGGCCCGTAGCAGCATAATGAGTGGATTCAGGTATGATGATTCTAAGTGAAATAAGTCACAAAAAAAAGAAACATCATAAGATATCACTAATACACAGAATGTAAACTTGGCTACACAGGAACTGGATTACAAAACAGAACAGGGTCTCAAATTTAGAAAACCAACTTATGCTTGCTTAAGGGGAAAGGTGAGTTGGGGTGCTGCATAAAACCAGAGATTGAAATGAGCACAGATAAATTTCCTTAAGCCAAATATGGAATAGACAAGAGCTACTCCTTGCTCAACGAAATGGACTCAACACCCCATATTAAATGCCTAAGAATGTACCTGACTGGTAAGTATCTTAAAACCTATTGATTGCTATGTCTCCGAAAGTGAATCAAGCATGAGTACAGGGGGATACACACAGCAGTGATAGGATTGGAGAGGTTCGGTGAGCAAATGAAGACCCTTTGAAGTCATATTGCATGGTACCCATTCCACGGGTCTCAACTCTCCAGCTTTAAGGGATTCTTCCTTCAGCTAAAACATGCATGTGGAACCCACAGTATGATCAACCGTGTGATCGGGAGACGTGTTCCAATATGTCTCAGTTCTCATCCCCTGGTACTCGGGTGCAACATTCCAGACACTTTACTAACACTCTCCCGACTTGGAGAGTCATTGCCTTTAACCTCCTGTTTTGCCCAGTTTGCAATTTCTGCGGAAGATGAACAGGAATAGGGAGAATCAATGAGAGACTAGCTGGAGGTGTCTGGACGGGCAAATTTAACTCTCATTTCCCACCAGGAAGAGGAATTAACCAAAGGCTCAGCGTGCTGTGCCGGAACTAGATTAGGGCCTGAAGCAATGCTGCAGTGTTGCGGCCAGCTCACAAGAAAGCGAGTTGAAGAAAGGAGCTCAGGGGCACTGTAATTCACAAACATGCAGAGTTATAAATGACAGCTATCGTCCAAAAATATACTGAAGTAAGGCTGCCAAGAGGACTTGAAAGCGGGGCAGAATTGCAGGAAACCGATTTCAGGAGGTAGACTGGAATTGCATCTAAAGCATAGGAAAAGAGGCAGAACTTCGACAATGATGCTCTTGGCCAAAAAGGGCGTATGCGTTTTTTCCTGAATATATTCAGGAAAAAACGCATACGCCCTTTTTGGCCAACCAAGCAAGCTTGCAAAGGAAATCTGCATTACAATGAAGTCTCACTTCCCCCCGGTCAAAAGGGCCATCTGAAAAAAGTGTAAAATCCAGAAAGGCAGGACAGGCCATGGAGAACTGGGAGCCTTGTTATGCTGATGCGTGGGATGTAAATTGCCAACAGCCACTTGGGAGAAGTGTATGGTGTTTCCTGAGACATCTAAGAAACAAAGCAACAGAGCCTAGGGCACTTCCACTTATGGTCCTATAGCTTAGGGAAATTAAAATCAAAAAGACACAGCCACCCCAAAGTTTGGGACGGCTCTGTTTACAAGAACCTCATTTACGGTACAAGTTCAATATCGCAAAGAGTGAAAAATGGATAAAGAAGTTGTGGTATTTACGTAGAATGCAATATCACTCAGCAATGACATCTATGTCATCAAGCCCGTAGCAGCATAATGAGTGGATTCAGGTATGATGATTCTAACTGAAATAAGTCACACAGAAAAAGAAACATCATAAGATATCACTAATACACGGAATGTAAACTTGGCTACACACTAACTGAATTACAAAACAGAACAGGGTCTCAAATTTAGAAAACCAACTTATGCTTGCTTAAGGGGAAAGGTGAGTTGAGGTGCTGCATAAAAACAGAGATTGAAATGAGCACACATAAAGTTCCTTAAGCCAAATATGTAATAGACAAGAGCTACTCCTTGCTCAACGAAATGGACTCAACACCCCATATTAAACGCCTAAGAATGTACCTGACTAGTAAGTATCTTAAAACCTATGGATTGCTATGTCTCCGAAAGAGAATCAAGCGTGTGTACAGGGGCATAAAGGCCGCAGTGATAGGATTGGAGAGGTTCGGTGGGCAAACGAAGACCCTTTGAAATCATATTGCATCGTACCCATTCCACGGGTCTCAACTCTCCAGGTTTAAGGGATTCTTCCTTCAGCTAAATCATGCATGTGGAACCCAGAGTATGATCAACCGTGTGATCGGGAGACGTGTGCCATTATATCTCAGTTCTCGTCCCCTGGTACTCGGGTGCAACATTCCAGACCCTTTACTAACACTCTCCCGACTTGGACAGTCAGTGCCTTTAACCTCCTGTTTGGCCCAGTTTGCAATTTCTGCGAAAGATGAACAGGAATAGGGAGGACCATTGAGAGACTACCTGGAGTTGTCTGGACGGGCAAATTTAACTCTCATTTCCCACCAGGAAGAGGAATTAACCAAAGGCTCAGCGTGCCGTGCCAGAACCAGATTAGGGCCTGAAGCAATCTTGCGGTGTTGCGTCCAGCTCAGAAGAAAGCGAGTTGAAGAAAGGAGCTCAGGGGCACTGTAATTCACAAACCTGCAGAGTTATAAATGACAGCTATCGTCCAAAAATATACTGAAGTAAGGTTGCCAAGAGGACTTGAAAGCGGGGCAGAATTGCAGGAAACCGATATCGGGAGGTAGACTGGAATTGCATTTAAAGCATAGGAAAAGAGGCAGAACCTCCACAATGATGCACTTGGCCAAAAAGTGCGTATGCGTTTTTTCCTGAATATATTCATGAAAAAACGCATACGCACTTTTTGGCCAACCAAGCAAGCTTGCAAAGGAAATCTGCACTACAATGAAATCTCACTTCCCCCCGGTCAAAAGGGCCATCTGAAAAAAGTGTAAAATCCAGAAAGGCAGGACAGGCCATGGAGAACTGGGAGCCTTGTTATGCTGATGGGCGGGATATAATTTGCCAACAGCCACTCGGGAGAAGTGTATTGTATTTCCTGAAACATCGAAAAAACAAAGCAACAGAGCCTAGGGCACTTCCACTTATGGTCCTATAGCTTAGGGATATTAAAGTCAAAAAGACACAGCCACCCCAAAGTTTGGGACGGCTCTGTTTACAAGAACCTCGTTTACGGTACAAGTTCAATATCGCAGAAAGCGAAAGATGGATAAAGAAGTTGTGGTACTTACGTACAATGCAATATCACTCAGCAATGACATCTATGTCATCAGGCCCGTTGCAGCATAATGAGTGGATTCAGGTATGATGATTCTAACTGAAATAAGTCACACAGAAAAAGAAACATCATAAGATATCACTAATACACAGAATGTAAACTTGGCTACACAGGAACTGAATTACAAAACAGAACAGGGTCTCAAATTTAGAAAACCAACTTATGCTTGCTTAAGGGGAAAGGTGAGTTGGGGTGCTGCCTAAAACCAGAGATTGAAATGAGCACAGATAAAGTTCCTTAAGCCAAATATGTAATAGACAAGAGCTACTCCTTGCTCAACGAGATGGACTCAACACCCCATATTAAACGATTAAGAATGTACCTGACTAGTAAGTATCTTAAAACCTATGGATTGCTATGTCTCCGAAAGAGAATCAAGCGTGTGTACAGGGGCATAAACGCAGCAGTGATAGGGTTGGAGAGGTTCGGTGAGCAAATGAAGACCCTTTGAAGTCATATTGCATGGTACCCATTCCACGGGTCTCAACTCTCCAGGTTTAAGGGATTCTTCCTTCAGCTAAAACATGCATGTGGAACCCAGAGTATGATCAACCGTGTGATCAGGAGACGTGTTCCAATATGTCTCAGTTTTCGTCCCCTGGTACTCGGGTGCAACATTCCAGACGCTTTACTAACACTCTCCCGACTTGGAGAGTCAGTGCCTTTAACCTCCTGTTTGGCCCAGTTTGCAATTTCTGTGGAAGATGAACAGGAATAGGGAGAACCAATGAGAGACTAGCTGGAGGTGTCTGGACGGGCAAATTTAACTCTCATTTCCCACCAGGAAGAGGAATTAACCAAAGGCTCAGCGTGCCGTGCCGGAACCAGATTAGGGCCTGAAGCAATGCACCAGTGTTGCGGCCAGCTCACAAGAAAGCGAGTTGAAGGAAGGAGCTCAGGGGCACTGTAATTCACAAACCTGCAGAGTTATAAATGACAGCTATCGTCCAAAAATATACTGAAGTAAGGCTGCCAAGAGGACTTGAAAGCGGGGCAGAATTGCAGGAAACCGATTTCAGGAGGTAGACTGGAATTGCATTTAAAGCATAGGAAAAGAGGCAGAACGTCGACAATGATGCACTTGGCCAAAAAGGGCGTATGCGTTTTTTCCTGAATATGTTCAGGAAAAAACGCATACGCCCTTTTTGGCCAACCAAGCAAGCTTGCAAAGGAAATCTGCGCTACAATGAAGTCTCACTTCCCCCGGGTCAAAAGGGCCATCTGAAAAAAGTGTAAAATCCAGAAAGGCAGGACAGGCCATGGAGAACAGGGAGCCTTGTTATGCTGATGGGCGGGATGTAAATTCCCAACAGCCACTTGGGAGAAGTGTATGGTGTTTCCTGAAACATCTAAAAAACAAAGCAACAGAGCCCAGGGCACTTCCACTTATGGTCCTATAGCTTAGGGAAATTAAAATCAAAAAGACACAGCCACCCCAAAGTTTGGGACGGCTCTGTTTACAAGAACCTCGTTTACGGTACAACTTCAATATCGCATAAAGCAAAAAATGGATAAAGAAGTCGTGGTACTTACGTACAATGCAATATCACTCAGCAATGAAATCTATGTCATCAGGCCTGTACCAGCATAATGAGTGGATTCAGGTATGATGATTCTAACTGAAATAAGTCACACAGAAAAAGAAACATCATAAGATATCACTAATAAACGGAATGTAAACTTGGCTACACAGGAACTGGATTACAAAACACAACAGGGTCTCAAATGTAGAAAACCAACTTATGCTTGCTTAAGGGGATAGGTGAGTTGGGGTGCTGCATAAAACCAGAGATTGAAATGAGCACAGATAAAGTTCCTTACGCCAAATATGGAATAGACAAGAGCTACTCCTTGCTCAACGAAATGGACTCAACACCCCATATTAAACGCCTAAGAATGTACCTGACTATGAAGTATCTTAAAACCTATGGATTGCTATGTTTCTGAAAGAGAATCAAGCGTGTGTACAGGGGCATAAACGCAGCAGTGATAGGATTGTAGAGGTTCCGTGAGCAAATGAAGACCCTTTGAAGTCATATTGCATGGTACCCATTTCACGGGTCTCAACTCTCCATGTTTAAGGGATTCTTCCTTCAGCTAAAACATGCATGTGGAACCCAGAGTATGATCAACCGTGTGATCTGGAGACGTGTTCCAATATGTCTCAGTTCTCATCCCCTGGTACTCGGGTGCAACATTCCAGACGCTTTACT
This sequence comes from Orcinus orca, assembly GCF_937001465.1. Taxonomy (NCBI): domain Eukaryota; kingdom Metazoa; phylum Chordata; class Mammalia; order Artiodactyla; family Delphinidae; genus Orcinus; species Orcinus orca. The sequence goes on along the minus strand of NW_026043962.1, from coordinate 75,953 downwards.
AACACTCTGCCGACTTGGAGAGTGAGTGCCTTTAACCTCCTGTTTGGCCCAGTTTGCAATTTCTGCGGAAGATGAACAGGAATAGGGAGAACCAATGAGAGACTAGCTGGAGGTGACTGGACGGGCAAATTTAACTCTCATTTCCCACCAGGAAGAGGAATTAACCAAAGGCTCTGCGTGCTGTGCCGGAACCAGATTAGGGTCTGAAGCAATACTGTGGTGTTGCGGCCAGCTCACAAGAAAACTCGTTGAAGAAAGGAGCTCAGGGGCACTGTAATTCACAAACCTGCAGAGTTATAAATGACAGCTATCGTCCAAAAATATACTGAAGTAAGGTTGCCAAGAGGACTTGAAAGCGGGGCAGAATTGCAGGAAACCGATTTCAGGTGGTAGACTGGAATTGCATTTAAAGCATAGGAAAAGAGGCAGAACGTCGACAATGATGCACTTGGCCAAAAAGGGCGTATGCGTTTTTTCCTGAATATATTCAGGAAAAAATGCATACGCCCTTTTTGGCCAACCAAGCAAGCTTGCAAAGGAAATCTGCACTACAATGAAGTCTCACTTCCCCACGATCAACAGGGCCATCTGAAAAAAGTGTAAAATCCAGAAAGGCAGGACAGGCCATGGAGAACTGGGACCCTTGTTATGCTGATGGGCGGGATGTAAATTGCCAACAGCCACTCAGGAGAAGTGTATGGTGTTTCCTGAAACATCTAAGAAACAAAGCAACAGAGCCTAGGGCACTTCCACTTATGGTCCTATAGCTTAGGGAAATTAAAATCAAAAAGACACAGCCACCCCAAAGTTTGGGATGGCTCTGTTTACAAGAAACTCATTTACGGGACAAGTTCAATATCGCAGAAAGTGAAAAATGGAGAAAGAAGATTTGGTACTTACGTACAATGCAATATCACTCAGCAATGACATCTATGTCATCAGGCCCATAGCAGCATAATGAGTGGATTCAGGTATGATGATTCTAACTGAAATAAGTCACACAGAAAAAGAAACATCATAAGATATCACTAATACACGGAATGTAAACTTGGCTACACAGGAACTGGATTACAAAACAGAACAGGGTCTCAAATTCAGAAAACCAACTTATGCTTGCTTAAGGGGAAAGGTGAGTTGGGGTGCTGCATAAAACCAGAGATTGAAATGAGCACAGATAAAGTTCCTTAAGACAAATATGGAATAGACAAGAGCTACTCCCTGCTCAACGAAATGGACTCAACAACCCATATTAAACACCTAAGCATGTTCCTGACTAGTAAGTATCTTAAAACCTATGGATTGCTATGTCTCCGAAAGAGAATCAAGCGTGTGTATAGGGGCATAAACGCAGCAGTGATAGGATTGGAGAGGTTCGGTGGGCAAATGAAGACCCTTTGAAGTCATATTGCATGGTACCCATTCCACGGGTCTCAACTCTCCAGGTTTAAGGGATTCTTTCTTCAGCTAAATCATGCATGTGGAACCCAGAGTATGATCAACCATGTGATCGGGAGACGTGTTCCAATATGTTTCAGTTCTCGTCCCCTGGTACTCGGGTGCAACATTCCAGATGCTTTACTAACACTCTCCCGACTTGGAGAGTCAGTGCCTTTAACCTCCTGTTTGGCCCAGTTTGCAATTTCTGCGGAAGATAAACAGGAATAGGGAGAACCAATGAGAGACTAGCTGGAGGTGTCTGGACGGGCAAATTTAACTCACATTTCCCACCATGTAGAGGAATTAACCAAAGGCTCAGTGTGCCGAGCCGGAACCAGATTAAGGCCTGAAGCAATCCTGCGGTGTTGCGGCCAGCTCACAAGAAAGCGAGTTGAAGAAAGGAGCTCAGGGGCACTGAAATTCACAAACCTGTAGAGTTATAAATGACAGGTATCATCCAAAAATATACTGAAGTAAGGCTGCCAAGAGGACTTGAAAGCGGGGCAGAATTGCAGGAAACCGATTTCAGGAGGTAGACTGGAATTGCATTTAAACCATAGGAAAGAGGCAGAACGTTGACAATGATGCACTTGGCCAAAAAGGGCGTATGCATTTTTTCCTGAATATATTCAGGAAAAAACGCATACGCCCTTTTTGGCCAACCAAGCAAGCTTGCAAAGGAAATCTGCACTACAATGAAGTCTCACTTCCCTCCGGTCAAAAGGGCCATCTGAAGAAAGTGTAAAATCCAGAAAGGCAGGACAGGCCATGGAGAACTGGGAGCCCTGTTATGCTGATGGGCGGGATGTAAATTGCCAACAGCCACTCGAGAGAAGTGTATGGGGTTTCCTGAAACATCTGAAAAACAAAGCAACAGAGCCTAGGGCACTTCCACTTATGGTCCTATAGCTTAGGGAAATTAAAATCAAAAAGACACAGCCACCCCAAAGTTTGGGGCAGCTCTGTTTACAAGAACCTAGTCTACACTACAAGTTCAATATCGCAGAAAGTGAAAAATGGATAAAGAAGTTGTGGTACTTACGTAGAATGCAATACCACTCAGCAATGAATTCTATGTCATCAGCCCATAGCAGCATAATGAGTGGATTCAGGTATGATGATTCTAACTGAAATAAGTCACAAGAAAAAGAAACATCATAAGATATCACTAATACACGGAATGTAAACTTGGCTACACAGGAACTGGATTACAAAACAGAACAGGGTCTCAAATTTAGAAAAGCAACTTATGCTTGCTTAAGGGGAAAGGTGAGTTGGGGTGTTGCATAAAACCAGAGATTGAAATGAGCACAGATAAAGTTCCTTAAGCCAAATATGTAATAGACAAGAGCTACTCCTTGCTCAACGAAATGGACTCAACACCCCATATTAAACGCCTAAGAATGTACCTGACTACTAAGTATCTTAAAACCTATGGATTGCTATGTCTCCGAAAGAGAATCAAGCCTGTGTACAGGGGCATAAACGCAGCAGTGATAGTATTGGAGAGGTTCCGTGAGCAAATCAAGACCCTTTGAAATCATATTGCATGGTACCCATTTCACGGGTCTCAACTCTCCAGGTTTAAGGGATTCTTCCTTCAGCTAAAACATGCATGTGGATACCAGAGTATGACCAACTGTGTGATTGGGAGACGTGTTGAAATATGTCTCAGTTCTCGTCCCCTGGTACTCGGGTGCAACATTCCAGATGCTTTACTAACACTCTCCCGACTTGGAGAGTCAGTGCCTTTAACCTCCTGTTTGGCCCAGTTTGCAATTTCTGCGGAAGATGAACAGGAATAGGGAGAACCAATGAGAGACTAGCTGGAGGTGTCTGGAAGGGCAAATTTAACTCTCATTTCCCACCAGGAAGAGAAATTAACCAAAGGCTCAGCGTGCCGTGCCGGAACCAGATTAGGGCCTGAAGCAATCCTGCGGTGTTGCGGCCAGCTCACAAGAAAGCGAGTTGAAGAAAGGAGCTCAGGGGCACTGTAATTCACAAACCTGCAGAGTTATAAATGACAGCTATCGTCCAAAAATATACTGAAGTAAGGCTGCCAACAGGACTTCAAAGCGGAGCAGAATTGCAGGAAACCGATATCACGAGGTAGACTGGAATTGCATTTAAAGCATAGGAAAAGAGGCAGAACGTCCACAATGATGCACTTGGCCAAAAAGTGCATATGCGTTTTTTCCTGAATATGTTCAGGAAAAAACGCATACGCCCTTTTTGGCCAACCAAGCAAGCTTGCAAAGGAATTCTGCACTACAATGAAGTCTCACTTCCCCCCGGTCAAATGGACCATCTTTCAAGAGTGTAAAATCCAGAAAGGCAGGACAGGCCATGGAGAACTGGGAGCCTTGTTATGCTGATGGGCGGGATGTAAATTGCCAACAGCCACTCGAGAGAAGTGTATGGGGTTTCCTGAAACATCTAAAAAACAAAGCAACAGAGCCTAGGGCATTTCCCCTTATGGTCCTATAGCTTAGGGAAATTAAAATCAAAAAGACACAGCCACCCCAAAGTTTGGCACGGCTCTGTTTACAAGAACCTCATTTACGGTACAAGTTCAATATCTCAGAAAGCGAAAAATGGATAAAGAAGTTTTGGTACTTACGTACAATGCAATATCACTCAGCAATGAAATCTATGTCATCAGGCCCGTAGCAGCATAATGAGTGGATTCAGGTATGATGATTCTAACTGAAATAAGTCACACAGAAAAAGAAACATCATAACATATCACTAATACACGGAATGTAAACTTGGCTACACACTAACTGAATTACAAAACACAACAGGGCCTCAAATGTAGAAAACCACCTTATGCTTGCTTAAGGGGAATGGTGAGTTGGGGTGCTGCATAAAACCAGAGATTGAAATGAGCACAGATAAAGTTCCTTAAGCCAAATATGTAATAGACAAGAGCTACTCCTTGCTCAACGAAATGGACTGAACACCCCATATTAAACGCCTAAGAATGTACCTGACTAGTAAGTATCTTAAAACCTATGGATTGCTATGTCTCCAAAATAGAATCAAGCGTGTGTACAGGGGCATAAACGCAGCAGTGATAGGATTGGAGAGGTTCGGTGAGCAAATGAAGACCCTTTGAAGTCATATTGCATGGTACCCATTCCACGGGTCTCAACTCTCCAGGTTTAAGGGATTCTTCCTTCAGCTAAAACATGCATGTGGAACCCAGAGTATGATCAAACGTGTGATCGGGAGACGTGTTCAAATATGTCTCAGTTCTCGTCACTTGGTACTCGGGTGCAACATTCCAGACGCCTTACTAACACTCTCCCAACTTGGAGAGTCAGTGCCTTTAACCTCCTGTTTGGCCCAGTTTGCAATTTCTGCGGAAGATGAACAGGAATAGGGAGAACCAATGAGAGACTAGCTGGAGGTGTCTGGACGGGCAAATTTAACTCTCATTTCCCACCAGGAAGAGGAATTAAGCAAAGGCTCAGCGTGCCGTGCCGGAACCAGATTAAGGCCTGAAGCAATACTGTGGTGTTGCGGCCAGCTCACAAGAAAGCGAGTTGAAGAAAGGAGCTCAGGGGCACTGTAATTCACAAACCTGCAGAGTTATAAATGACAGCTATCGCCCAAAAATATACTGAAGTAAGCCTGACAAGAGGACTTGAATGCGGGGCAAAATTGCAGGAAACCAATTTCAGGAGGTAGACTGGAATTGCATTTAAAGCATAGGAAAGGAGGCAGAACGTCCACAATGATGCACTTGGACAAAAAGGGCATATGCGTTTTTTCCTGAATATATTGAGGAAAAAACGCATATGCCCTTTTTGGCCATCCAAGCACGCTTGCAAAGGAAATCTGCACTACAATGAAGTCTCACTTCCCCCCGGTCAAAAGGGCCATCTGAAAAAAGTGTAAAATCCAGAAAGGCAGGAGAGGCCATGGAGAACTGGGAGCCTTGTTATGCTGATGAGCAGGATGTAAATTGCCAACAGCCACTGGGGAGAAGTGTATGGTGTTTCCTGAAACATCTAAAAAACAAAGCAACAGAGCCTAGGGCACTTCCACTTATGGTCCTATAGCTTAGGGAAATTAAAATCAAAAAGACACACCCACCCCAAAGTTTGGGACGGCTCTGTTTACAAGAACCTCCTTTACTTTACAAGTTCAATATCGCAGAAAGCAAAAAATGGAGAAAGAAGTTTTGGTACTTACGTACAATGCAATATCACTCAGCAATGAAATCTATGTCATCAGGCCCGTAGCAGCATAATGAGTGGATTCAGGTATGATGATTCCAACTGAAATAAGTTACACAGAAAAAGAAACATCATAAGATATCACTAATACACGGAATGTAAACTAAGCTACACAGGAACTGAATTACAAAACACAACAGGGCCTCAAATGTAGAAAACCACCTTATGCTTGCTTAAGGGGAAAGGTGAGTTGGGGTGCTGCATAAAACCAGAGATTGAAATGAGCACAGATAAATTTCCTTAAGCCAAATATGTAATACACAAGAGCTACTCTTTGCTCAATGAAATGGACTCACAACCCCATATTAAACGCCTAAGAATGTACCTGACTAGTAAGTATCTTAAAACCTATGGATTGCTATGTCTCCGAAAGAGAATCAAGCGTGTGTACAGGGGCATAAATGCAGAAATGATAGGACTGGAGAGTTTCGGTGAGCAAATGAAGACCCTTTGAAGTCATATTGCATGGTACCCATTCCAAGAGTCTCAACTCTCCAGGTTTAAGGGATTCTTCCTTCAGCTAAAGCATGCATGTGGAACCCAGAGTATGATCAACCATGTGATCGGGAGACGTGTTCCAATATATCTCAGTTCTCGTCCCCTGGTACTCGGGTGCATCATTCCAGACGCTTTACTAACACTCTCCCGACTTGGAGAGTCAGTGCCTTTAAACTCCTGTTTGGCCCAGTTTGCAATTTCTGTGGAAGATGAACTGGAATAGGGAGAACCAATGAGAGACTAGCTGGAGGTGTCTGGACGGGCAAATTTAACTCTCATTTCCCACCAGGAAGAGGAATTAACCAAAGGCTCAGCGTGCCATGCCGGAACCAGATTAGGGCCTGAAGCAATCCTGCGGTGTTGCGGCCAGCTCAAAAGAAAGCGAGTTGAAGAAAGGAGCTCAGGGGCACTGTAATTCACAAACCTGCAGAGTTATAAATGACAGCTATCGTCCAAAAATATACTGAAGTAAGGCTGCCAAGAGGACTTGAAAGCGGGGCAGAATTGCAGGAAACCGATTTCAGGAGATAGACTGGAATTGCATTTAAAGCATAGGAAAAGAGGCAGAACGTCCACAATGATGCACTTGGCCAAAAAGTGTGTATGCGTTTTTTCCTGAATATATTCAGGAAAAAACGCATACGCACTTTTTGGCCAACCAAGCAAGCTTGCAAAGGAAATCTGCACTACAATGAAGTCTCACTTCCCCCCAGTCAAAAGGGCTATCTGAAAAAAGTGTAAAATCCAGAAAGGCAGGACAGGCCATGGAGAACTGGGAGCCTTGTTATGCTGATGGGCTGGATGTAAATTGCCAACAGCCACTCAGGAGAAGTGTATGGTGTTTCTTGAAACATCTAAAAAACAAAGCAACAGAGCCTAGGGCACTTCCACTTATGGTCCTATAGCTTAGGGAAATTAAAATCAAAAAGACACAGCCAGCCCAATGTTTGGGACGGCTCTGTTTACAAGAACCTCATTTACGGTACAAGTTCAATATCGCAGAAAGTGAAAAATGGATAAAGAATTTGTGGTACTTACGTACAATGCAATATCACTCAGCAATGACATCTATGTCAACAGGCCCGTAGCAGAAAATGAGTGGGTTCAGGTATGATGATTCTAACTGAAATAAGTCACACAGAAAAAGAAACATCATAAGATATCACTAATACACTGAATGTAAACTTGGCTACACAGGAACTGAATTACAAAACAGAACAGGGTCTCAAATTTAGAAAACCAACTTATGCTTGCTTAAGGGGAAAGGTGAGTTGGGGAGCTGCATAAAACCAGAGATTGAAATGAGCACAGATAAATTTCCTTAAGCCAAATATGTAATAGACAAGAGCTATTCCTTGCTCAACGAAATGGATTCAACACCCCATATTAAATGCCAAAGAATGTACCTGACTAGTAAGTATCTTAAAACCTATTGATTGCTATGTCTCGGAAAGAGAATCAAGCGTGTGTACAGGGGCATAAATGCAGCAGTGATAGGATTGGAGAGGTTCGGTGAGCAAATGAAATCCTTTGAAGTCATACTGCATGGTACCCATTGCACGGGTCTCAACTCTCCAGGTTTAAGGGATTCTTCCTTCAGCTGAAACATGCATGTGGAACCCAGAGTATGATAAACTGTTTGATCGGGAGACGTGTTCCAATATGTCTCAGTTTTCGTCCCCTGGTACTCGGGTGCAACATTCCAGACGCCTTACTAACACTCTCCCGACTTGGACAGTCAGTGCCTTTAACCTCCTGTTTGGCCCAGTTTGCAATTTCTGCGGAAGATGAACAGGGATAGGGAGGACTAATGAGAGAGTAGCTGGAGGTGTCTGGACGGGGAAATTTAACTCTCATTTCCCAGCAGGAAGAGGAATTAACCAAAGGCTCAGCGTGCCATGCCGGAACCAGATTAGGGCCTGAAGCAATCCTGTGGTGTTGAGGCCAGCTCACAAGAAAGCGAGTTGAAGAAAGGAGCTCTGGGGCACTGTAATTCACCAACCTGCAGAGTTATAAATGACAGCTATCGTCCAAAAATATACTGAAGTAAGGCTGCCAACAGGACTTCAAAGCGGTTCAGAATTGCAGGAAACCGATTTCAGGAGGTAGACTGGAATTGCATTTAAAGCATAGGAAAAGAGGCATAACGTCGACAATGATGCACTTGGCCAAAAAGGGCGTATGCGTTTTTTCCTGAATATATTCAGGAAAAAACGCATACGCCCTGTTTGGTCAACCAAGCAAGCTTGCAAAGGAAATCTGCACTACAATGAAGTCTCACTTCCCCCCGGTCAAAAAGGTCATCTGAAAAAAGTGTAAAATCCAGAAAGGCAGGACAGGCCATGGAGAACTGGGAGCCTTGTTACGCTGATGGGCGGGATGTAAATTGCCAACAACCACTCGGGAGAAGTGTATGGTGCTTCCTGAAACATCTAAAAAACAAAGCAACAGAGCCTAGGGCACTTCCACTTATGGTCCTATAGCTTAGGGAAATTAAAATCAAAAAGACACAGCCACCCCAAAGTTTGGGACGGCTCTGTTTACAAGAACCTCTTTTATGGTACAAGTTCAATGTCGCAGAAAGCGAAAAATGGATAAAGAAGTTGTGGTACTTTCGTACAATGCAATATCACTCAGCAATGAAATCTACGTCATCAGGCCCTTAGCAGCATAATGAGTCGATTCAGGTATGATGATTCTAACTGAAATAAGTCACACAGAAAAAGAAACATCATAAGATATCACTAATACACGGAATGTAAACTTGGCTAAACAGGAACTGAATTACAAAACACAACAGGGCCTCAAATGTAGAAAACCAACTTATGCTTGCTTAAGGGGAAAGGTGAGTGGGGTGCTGCATAAAACCAGAGATTGAAATGAGCACAGATAAAGTTCCTTAAGCCAAATATGTAATAGACAAGAGCTACTCCTTGCTCAATGAAATGGACTCAACACCCCATATTAAATGCCTAAGAATGTACCTGACTAGTAAATATCTTAAAACCTATGGATTGCTATGTCTCTGAAAGAGAATCAAGCGTGAGTACAGGGGCATAAACGCAGCAGTGATACGATTGGACAGGTTCGGTGAGCAAATGAAGACCCTTTGAAGTCATATTGCATGGTACCCATTCCATGGGTCTCAACTTTCCAGGTTTAAGGGATTCTTCCTTCAGCTAAAACATGCATGTGGAACCCATAGTATGATCAACCGTGTGATCGGGAGTCATGTTCAAATATGTCTCAGTTCTCATCCGCTGGTACTCGGGTGCAACATTCTAGATGCTTTACTAACACTCTCCCGACTTGGAGAGTCAGTGCCTTTAACCTCCTGTTTGTCCCAGTTTGCAAATTACGCGGAAGATGTACAGGAATAGGGAGAACCAATGAGAGACTAGCTGGAGGTGTCTGGACGGGCAAATTTAACTCTCATTTCCCACCAGGAAGAGGAATTAAGCAAAGGCTCAGCGTGCCGTGCCGGAACCAGATTAAGGCCTGAAGCAATACTGCGGTGTTGCGGCCAGCTCACAAGAAAGCGAGTTGAAGAAAGGAGCTCAGGGGCACTGTAATTCACAAACCTGCAGAGTTATAAATGACAGCTATCGCCCAAAAATATACTGAAGTAAGCCTGACAAGAGGACTTGAATGCGGGGCAAAATTGCAGGAAACCAATTTCAGGAGGTAGATTGGAATTGCATTTAAAGCATAGGAAAGGAGGCAGAACGTCCACAATGATGCACTTGGACAAAAAGGGCATATGCGTTTTTTCCTGAATATATTGAGGAAAAAACGCATATGCCCTTTTTGGCCAACCAAGCAAGCTTGCAAAGGAAATCTGCACTACAATGAAGTCTCACTTCCGCCTGGTCAAAAGGGCCATCTGAAAAAAGTGTAAAATCCAGAAAGGCAGGACAGGCCATGGAGAACTGGGAGCCTTGTTATGCTGATGAGCAGGATGTAAATTGCCAACAGCCACTGGGGAGAAGTGTATGGTGTTTCCTGAAACATCTAAAAAACAAAGCAACAGAGCCTAGGGCACTTCCACTTATGGTCCTATAGCTTAGGGAAATTAAAATCAAAAAGACACACCCACCCCAAAGTTTGGGACGGCTCTGTTTACAAGAACCTCCTTTACTTTACAAGTTCAATATCGCAGAAAGCAAAAAATGGAGAAAGAAGTTTTGGTACTTACGTACAATGCAATATCACTCAGCAATGAAATCTATGTCATCAGGCCCGTAGCAGCATAATGAGTGGATTCAGGTATGATGATTCCAACTGAAATAAGTCACACAGAAAAAGAAACATCATAAGATATCACTAATACACGGAATGTAAACTAAGCTACACAGGAACTGAATTACAAAACACAACAGGGCCTCAAATGTAGAAAACCACCTTATGCTTGCTTAAGGGGAAAGGTGAGTTGGGGTGCTGCATAAAACCAGAGATTGAAATGAGCACAGATAAATTTCCTTAAGCCAAATATGTAATACACAAGAGCTACTCCTTGCTCAATGAAATGGACTCACAACCCCATATTAAACGCCTAAGAATGTACCTGACTAGTAAGTATCTTAAAACCTATGGATTGCTATGTCTCTGAAAGAGAATCAAGCGTGTGTACAGGGGCATAAATGCAGAAATGATAGGACTGGAGAGTTTCGGTGAGCAAATGAAGACCCTTTGAAGTCATATTGCATGGTACCCATTCCAAGAGTCTCAACTCTCCAGGTTTAAGGGATTCTTCCTTCAGCTAAAGCATGCATGTGGAACCCAGAGTATGATCAACCATGTGATCGGGAGACGTGTTCCAATATGTCTCAGTTCTCGTCCCCTGGTACTCGGGTGCATCATTCCAGACGCTTTACTAACACTCTCCCGACTTGGAGAGTCAGTGCCTTTAAACTTCTGTTTGGCCCAGTTTGCAATTTCTGCGGAAGATGAACAGGAATAGGGAGAACCAATGAGAGACTAGCTGGAGGTGTCTGGACGGGAAAATTTAACTCTCATTTCCCACCAGGAAGAGGAATTAAGCAAAGGCTCAGCGTGCCGTGCCGGAACCAGATTAAGGCCTGAAGCAATACTGCGGTGTTGCGGCCAGCTCACAAGAAAGCGAGTTGAAGAAAGGAGCTCAGGGGCACTGTAATTCACAAACCTGCAGAGTTATAAATGACAGCTATCGCCCAAAAATATACTGAAGTAAGCGTGACAAGAGGACTTGAATGCGGGGCAAAATTGCAGGAAACCAATTTCAGGAGGTAGATTGGAATTGCATTTAAAGCATAGGAAAGGAGGCAGAACGTCCACAATGATGCACTTGGACAAAAAGGGCATATGCGTTTTTTCCTGAATATATTGAGGAAAAAACGCATATGCCCTTTTTGGCCAACCAAGCAAGCTTGCAAAGGAAATCTGCACTACAATGAAGTCTCACTTCCGCCTGGTCAAAAGGGCCATCTGAAAAAAGTGTAAAATCCAGAAAGGCAGGACAGGCCATGGAGAACTGGGAGCCTTGTTATGCTGATGAGCAGGATGTAAATTGCCAACAGCCACTGGGGAGAAGTGTATGGTGTTTCCTGAAACATCTAAAAAACAAAGCAACAGAGCCTAGGGCACTTCCACTTATGGTCCTATAGCTTAGGGAAATTAAAATCAAAAAGACACACCCACCCCAAAGTTTGCGATGGCTCTGTTTACAAGAACCTCCTTTACTTTACAAGTTCAATATCGCAGAAAGCAAAAAATGGAGAAAGAAGTTTTGGTACTTACGTACAATGCAATATCACTCAGCAATGAAATCTATGTCATCAGGCCCGTAGCAGTATAATGAGTGGATTCAGGTATGATGATTCCAACTGAAATAAGTCACACAGAAAAAGAAACATCATAAGATATCACTAATACACGGAATGTAAACTAAGCTACACAGGAACTGAATTACAAAACACAACAGGGCCTCAAATGTAGAAAACCACCTTATGCTTGCTTTAGGGGAAAGGTGAGTTGGGGTGCTGCATAAAACCAGAGATTGAAATGAGCACAGATAAATTTCCTTAAGCCAAATATGTAATACACAAGAGCTACTCCTTGCTAAATGAAATGGACTCACAACCCCATATTAAACGCCTAAGAATGTACCTGACTAGTAAGTATCTTAAAACCTATGGATTGCTATGTCTCCGAAAGAGAATCAAGCGTGTGTACAGGGGCATAAATGCAGAAATGATAGGACTGGAGAGTTTCGGTGAGCAAATGAAGACCCTTTGAAGTCATATTGCATGGTACCCATTCCAAGAGTCTCAACTCTCCAGGTTTAAGGGATTCTTCCTTCAGCTAAAGCATGCATGTGGAACCCAGAGTATGATCAACCATGTGATCGGGAGACGTGTTCCAATATGTCTCAGTTCTCGTCCCCTGGTACTCGGGTGCATCATTCCAGACGCTTTACTAACACTCTCCCGACTTGGAGAGTCAGTGCCTTTAAACTCCTGTTTGGCCCAGTTTGCAATTTCTGCGGAAGATGAACAGGAATAGGGAGAACCAATGAGAGACTAGCTGGAGGTGTCTGGACGGGCAAATTTAACTCTCATTTCCCACCAGGAAGAGGAATTAAGCAAAGGCTCAGCGTGCCGTGCCGGAACCAGATTAAGGCCTGAAGCAATACTGCGGTGTTGCGGCCAGCTCACAAGAAAGCGAGTTGAAGAAAGGAGCTCAGGGGCACTGTAATTCACAAACCTGCAGAGTTATAAATGACAGCTATCGTCCAAAAATATACTGAAGTAAGGCTGCCAAGAGTACTTGAAATCGGGGCAGAATTGCAGGAAACCGATTTCAGGAGGTAGACTGGAATTGCATTTAAAGCATAGGAAAAGAGGCAGAACGTCCACAATGATGCACTTGGACAAAAAGGGTGTATGCGTTTTTTCCTGAATATATTCAGGAAAAAACGCATACGCCCTTTTTGGCCAACCAAGCAAGCTTGCAAAGGAAATCTGCACTACAATGAAGTCTCACTTCCCCCCAGTCAAAAGGGCTATCTGAAAAAAGTGTAAAATCCAGAAAGGCAGGACAGTCCATGGAGAACTGGGAGCCTTGTTATGCTGATGGGCGGGATGTAAATTGCCAACAGCCACTCAGGAGAAGTGTATGGTGTTTCCTGAAACATCTAAAAAACAAAGCAACAGAGCCTAGGGCACTTCCACTTATGGTCCTATAGCTTAGGGAAATTAAAATCAAAAAGACACAGCCACCCCAAAGTTTGGGACGGCTCTGTTTACAAGAAGCTCGTTTACGGTACAAGTTCAATATCACAGAAAGTGAAAAATGGATAAAGAATTTGTGGTACTTACGTACAATGCAATATCACTCAGCAATGACATCTATGTCAACAGGCCCGTAGCAGAAAATGAGTGGGTTCAGGTATGATGATTCTAACTGAAATAAGTCACACAGAAAAAGAAACATCATAAGATATCACTAATACACGGAATGTAAACTTGGCTACACAGGAACTGGATTACAAAACAGAACAGGGTCTCAAATTTAGAAAACCAACTAATGCTTGCTTAAGGGGAAAGGTGAGTTCGGGTGCTGCATAAAACCAGAGATTGAAATGAGCACAGATAAAGTTCCTTAAGCCAAATATGTAATAGACAAGAGCTGCTCCTTGCTCAACGAAATGGACTCAAAACCCCATATTAAACGCCTAATAATGTACCTGACTAGTAAGTATCTTAAAACCTATGGATTTCTATGTCTCCAAAAGAGAATCAAGCGTGAGAACAGGGGCATAAACGCAGCAGTGATAGGATTGGAGAGGTTCGGTGAGCAAATGAAGACCCTTTGAAGTCATATTGCATGGTACCCATTCCACGGGTCTCAACTCTCCAGGTTTAAGGGATTCTTCCTTCAGCTAATACATGCATGTGGAACCCAGAGTATGATCAACCATGTGTTTGGGAGACGTGTTGAAATATGTCTTAGTTCTCGTCCCCTGGTACTCGGGTGCAACATTCCAGACGCTTTACTAACACTCTCCCGACTTGGAGAGTCAGTGCTTTTAACCTCCTGTTTGGCCCAGTTTGCAAATTCCGCGGAAGATGAACAGGAATAGGGAGAACCAATGAGAGACTAGCTGGAGGTCTCTGGACGGGCAAATTTAACTCTCATTTCCCACCAGGAAGAGGAATTAACCAAAGGCTCAGTGTGCTGTGCCGGAAACAGATTAGGGCCTGAAGCAATTCTGCGGTGTTGTGGCCAGCTTACAAGAAAGCGAGTTGAAGAAAGGAGCTCTCGGGCACTGTAATTCACAAACCTGCAGAGTTATAAATGACAGCTATCGTCCAAAAATATACTGAAGTAAGGCTGCCAAGAGGACTTGAAAGCGGGGCAGAATTGCAGGAAACCGATTTCAGGAGGTAGACTGGAATTGCATTTAAAGCATAGGAAAATGGGCAGAACGTCCACAATGATGCACTTGGCCAAAAAGGGCGTATGCGTTTTTTCCTGAATATATTCAGGAAAAAACGCATACGCCCTTTTTGGCCAACCAAGCAAGCTTGCAAAGGAAATCTGCACTACAATGAAGTCTCACTTCCCCCCGGTCAAAAGGGCAATCTGAAAAAAGTGTAAAATCCAGAAAGGCAGGACAGGCCATGGAGAACTGGGAGCCTTCTTATGCTGATGGGCGGGATGTAAATTGCCAACAGCCACTCAGGAGAAGTGTATGGTGTTTCTAGAAACATCTAAAAAACAAAGCAACAGAGCCTAGGGAACTTCCACTTATGGTCCTATAGCTTAGGGAAATTAAAATCAAAAAGACACAGCCAGCCCAAAGTTTGGGACGGCTCTGTTTACAAGAACCTCATTTACGGTACAAGTTGAATGTCGCAGAAATTGAAGAATGGATAAGGAAGTTGTGGTACTTACGTACAATGCAATATCACTCAGCAATGAAATCTATGTCATCAGGCCCATAGCAGCATAATGAGTGGATTCAGGTATGATGATTCTAAATGAAATAAGTCACACAGAAAATGAAACATCATAAGATATAACTGATACACGGAATGTAAACTTGGCTACACAGGAACTGGATTACAAAACAGAACAGGGTCTCAAATTTAGAAAACCAACATATGTTTGCTTAAGGGGAAAGGTGCGTTGGGGTGCTGCATAAAACCAGAGATTGAAATGAGCACAGATAAAGTTCCTTAAGCCAAATATGTAATAGACAAGAGCTACTCCTTGCTCAATGAAATGGACTCAACATCCTATATTAAACGCCTAAGGTTGTACCTGACTAGTAAGTATCTTAAAACCTATGTATTGCTATGTCTCCAAAAGAGAATCAAGCGTGTGTACAGGGGCATAAACGCAGCAGTGATAGGATTGGAGAGGTTCGGTGAGTAAATGAAGACCCTTGGAAGTCATATTGCATGGTACCCATTCCACGGGTCTCAACTCTCCAGGTTTAAGGGATTCTTCCTTCAGCTAAAACATGCATGTGGAGCCCAGAGTATGATCAACTGTGTGATCGGGAGACGTGTTCAAATATGTCTCAGTTTTCGTCCCCTGGTACTCGGGTGCAACATTCCAGACGCTTTACTAACACTCTCCCGACTTGGAGAGTCAGTGCCTTTAACCTCCTGTGTGGCCCAGTTTGCAATTTCTGCGGAAGATGAACAGGAATAGGGAGAACCAATGAGAGACTAGCTGGAGGTGTCTGGAAGGGCAAATTTAACTCTCATTTCCCACCAGGAAGAGGAATTAACCAAAGGCTCAGCGTGCCGTGCCGGAACCAGATTACGGCCTGAAGCAATCCTGCGGTGTTGCGGCCAGCTCACAAGAAAGCGAGTTGAAGAAAGGAGCTCAGGGGCACTGTAATTCACAAACCTGCAGAGTTATAAATGACAGCTATCGTCCAAAAATATACTGAAGTAAGGCTGCCAACAGGACTTCAAAGCGGAGCAGAATTGCAGGAAACCGATATCACGAGGTAGACTGGAATTGCATTTAAAGCATAGGAAAAGAGGCAGAACGTCGACAATGATGCACTTGGCCAAAAAGTGCGTATGCGTTTTTTCCTGAATATGTTCAGGAAAAAACGCATACGCCCTTTTTGGCCAACCAAGCAAGCTTGCAAAGGAAATCTGCACTACAATGAAGTCTCACTTCCCCCCGGTCAAATGGACCATCTTTCAAAAGTGTAAAATCCAGAAAGGCAGGACAGGCCATGGAGAACTGGGAGCCTTGTTATGCTGATGGGCGGGATGTAAATTGCCAACAGCCACTCGGGCGAAGTGTATGGTGTTTCTTGAAACATCTAAAAAACAAAGCAACAGAGCCTAGGGCACTTCCCCTTATGGTCCTATAGCTTAGGGATATTAAAATCAAAAAGACACAGCCACCCCAAAGTTTGGAACGGCTCTGTTTACAAGAACCTCATTTACGGTACAAGTTCAATATCTCAGAAAGCGAAAAATGGATAAAGAAGTTTTGGTACTTACGTACAATGCAATATCACTCAGCAATGAAATCTATGTCATCAGGCCTGTAGCAGCATAATGAGTGGATTCAGGTATGATGATTCTAACTGAAATAAGTCACACAGAAAAAGAAACATCGTAAGATATCACTAATACACGGAATGTAAACTTGGCTACACAGGAACTGGATTACAAAACACAACAGGGCCTCAAATGTAGAAAACCACCTTATGCTTGCTTAAGGGGAATGGTGAGTTGGGGTGCTGCATAAAACCAGAGATTGAAATGAGCACAGATAAAGTTCCTTAAGCCAAATATGTAATAGACAAGAGCTACTCCTTGCTCAACGAAATGGACTCAACACCCCATATTAAACGCATAAGAATGTAACTGACTAGTAAGTATCTTAAAACCTATGGATCACTATGTCTCCGAAAGAGAATCAAGCGTGTGTACAGGGGCATAAACGCAGCAGTGATAGGATTGGAGAGGCTCGGTGAGCAAATGAAGACCCTTTGAAGTCATATTGCATGGTACCCATTCCACGGGTCTCAACTCTCCAGGTTTAAGGGATTCTTCCTTCAGCTAAATCACGCATGTGGAACCCAGAGTATGATCAACCGTGTGATCGGGAGACGTGTTCCAATATGTCTCAGTTCTCGTCCCCTGGTACTCGGGTGCAACATTCCAGACGCTTTACTAACACTCTCCCGACTTGGAGAGTCAGTGCCTTTAACCTCCTGTTTGGCCCAGTTTGCAATTTCTGCGGAAGATGAACAGGAATAGGGAGAACCAATGAGAGACTAGCTGGAGGTGTCTGGACGGGCAAATTTAACTCTCATTTCCCACCAGGAAGAGGAATTAACCAAAGGCTCAGCGTGCCGTGCCGGAACCAGATTAGGGCCTGAAGCAATCCTGCGGTGTTGCGGCCAGCTCACAAGAAAGCGAGTTGAAGAAAGGAGCTCAGGGGCACTGTAATTCACAAACCTGCAGAGTTATAAATGACAGCTATCGTCCAAAAATATACTGAAGTAACGCTGCCAAGAGGACTTGAAAGCAGGGCAGAACTGCAGGAAACCAATTTCAGGAGGTACACTGGAATTGCATTTAAAGCATAGGAAAAGAGGCAAAACGTCGACAATGATGCACTTGGCCAAAAAGGGCGTATGCGTTTTTTCCTGAATATATTCAGGAGAAAACGCATACGCCCTTTTTGGCCAACCAAGCAAGCTTGCAAAGGAAAGCTGCACTACAATGAAGTCTCACTTCCCCCCGGTCAAAAGGGCCAACTGAAAAAAGTTTAAAATCCAGAAAGGCAGGACAGGCCATGGAGTACTGGGAGCCTTGTTATGCTGATGGGCCGGATGTATATTGCCAAAAGCCACTCGGGAGAAGTGTATGGTGTTTCCTGAAACATCTAAAAAACAAAGCAACAGAGCCTAGGGCACTTCCACTTATGGTGCTATAGCTTAGGGAAATTAACATCAAAAAGACACAGCCACCCCAAAGTTTGGGACGGCTCTGTTTACAAGAACCTCGTTTCCGGGACAAGTTCAATATTGCAGAAAGCGAAAAATGGATAAAGAAGTTGTGGTACTTACGTACAATGCAATATCACTCAGCAATGACATCTATGTCATCAGGCCCGTAGAAAATAATGAGTGGATTCAGGTATGATGATTCTAACTGAAATAAGTCACACAGAAAAAGAAACATCATAAGATATCACTAATACACGGAATGTAATCTTGGCTACACAGGAACTGGATTACCAAAGAGAAGAGGGTCTCAAATTTAGAAAACCAACTTATGCTTGCTTAAGGGGAAAGGTGAGTTGGGGTGGTGCATAAAACCAGAGATTTAAATGATCACAGATAAAGTTCCTTAAGCCAAATGTGTAATAGACAAGAGCTACTCCTTGATCAACGAAATGGACTCAACACCACATATTAAACGCCTAAGAATGTACCTGACTAGTAAGTATCTTAAAACCTATGGATTGCTATGTCTGCGAAAGAGAATCAAGCGTGTGTACAGGGGCATAAACGCAGCAGTGATAGGATTGGAGAGGTTCAGTGAGCAAATGAAGACCCTTTGAAGTCATATTGCATGGTACCCATTCCACGGGTCTCAACTCTCCAGGTTTAAGGGATTCTTCCTTCAGCTAAAACATGCATGTGGAATCCAGGGTATGATCAACCGTGTGATCGGGAGACGTGTTCCAATATGTCTCAGTTTTCTCCCCTGGTACTCGGGTGCAACATTCCAGACACTTTACTAACAATCTCCCGACTTGGAGAGTCAGTGCCTTTAACCTCCTGTTTGGCCCAGTTTGCAATTTCTGTGGAAGATGAACAGGAATAGTGAGGACCAATGAGAGACTAGTTGGAGGTGTCTGGACAGGCAAATTTAACTCTCATTTCCCACCAGGAAGAGGAATTAACCAAAGGCTCAGCATCCTGTGCCAGAACCAGATTAGGGCCTGAAGCAATCCTGCAGTGTTGCGGGCAGCTCACAAGAAAGCGAGTTGAAAAAAGGAGCTCAGGGGCACTGTAATTCACAAACCTGCAGAGTTATAAATGACAGCTATCGTCCAAAAATATACTGAAGTAAGGCTGCCAAGAGGACTTGAAAGCGGGGCAGAATTGCAGGAAACCGATTTCAGGAGGCCGACTGGAATTGCATTTAAAGCATAGGAAAAGAGGCAGAACGTCCACAATGATGCACTTGAACTAAAAGGGCGTATGCGTTTTTTCCTGAATATATTCAGGAAAAAACGCATACGCCCTTTTTGGCCAACCAAGCAAGCTTGCAAAGGAAATCTGCACTACAATGAAGTCTCACTTCCCCCTGGTAAAAAGGGCCATCTGAAAAAAGTGTAAAATCCAGAAAGGCAGTACAGGCCATGGAGAACTGGGAGCCTGGTTATGCTGATGAGTGGGATGTAAATTGCCAACAGCCACTCGGGAGAAGTGTATGGTGTTTCCTGAAACATCTAAAAAACAAAGCAACAGAGCCTAGGGCACTTCCACTTATGGTGCTATAGCTTAGGGAAATTAAAATCAAAAAGACACAGCCACCCCAAAGTTTGGGACGGCTCTGTTTACAAGAACCTCGTTTACGGGACAAGTTCAATATTGCAGAAAGCGAAAAATGGATAAAGAAGTTGTGGTACTTACGTACAATGCAATATCACTCAGCAATGACATCTATGTCATCAGGCCCGTAGCAGCATAATGAGTGGATTCAGGTATGATGATTCTAACTGAAATAAGTCACACAGAAAAAGAAACATCATAAGATATCACTAATACACGGAATGTAAACTTGCTACACAGGAACAGAGTTACAAAACAGAATAAGATCTCAAATTTAGAAAACCAATTTATGCTTGCTTAAGGGGAAAGGTGAGTTGGGGTGCTGCATAAAACCAGAGATTGAAATGAGCACAGATAAAGTTCCTTAAGCCAAATATGGAATAGACAAGAGCTACTCCTTGCTCAACGAGATGGACTCAACACCCCATATTAAACGCCTAAGTATGTACCTGACTAGTAAGTATCTTAAAACCTATGGATTGCTATGTCTCCAAAAGAGAATCAAGCGTGTGTACAGGGGCATAAACGCAGCAGTGATAGGATTAGAGAGGTTCGGTGAGCAAATGAAGACCCTTTGAAATCATATTGCATGGTACCTATTCGACGGGTCTCAACTCTCCAGGTTTAAGGGATTCTTCCTTCAGCTAAAACACGCATGTGGAACCCAGAGTATGATCAACCGTGTGATCGGGAGATGTGTTCAAATATGTCTCAGTTCCCGTCCCCTGGTTCTCGGGTGCAACATTCCAGATGCTTTACTAACACTCTCCCGACTTGGAGAGTCAGTGCCTTTAACCTCCTGTTTGGCCAAGTTTGCAATTTCTGTGGAAGATGAACAGGAATAGTGAGGACCAATGAGAGACTAGTTGGAGGTGTCTGGACAGGCAAATTTAACTCTCATTTCCCACCAGGAAGAGGAATTAACCAAAGGCTCAGCATCCCGTGCCAGAACCAGATTAGGGCCTGAAGCAATCCTGCAGTGTTGCGGGCCGCTCACAAGAAAGCGAGTTGAAAAAAGGAGCTCAGGGGCACTGTAATTCACAAACCTGCAGAGTTATAAATGACAGCTATCGTCCAAAAATATACTGAAGTAAGGCTGCCAAGAGGACTTGAAAGCGGGGCAGAACTGCAGGAAACCGATTTCAGGAGGTCGACTGGAATTGCATTTAAAGCATAGGAAAAGAGGCAGAACGTCCACAATGATGCACTTGAACAAAAAGGGCGTATGCATTTTTTCCTGAATATATTCAGGAAAAAACGCATACGCCCTTTTTGGCCAACCAAGCAAGCTTGCAAAGGAAATCTGCACTACAATGAAGTCTCACTTCCCCCTGGTAAAAAGGGCCATCTGAAAAAAGTGTAAAATCCAGAAAGGCAGTACAGGCCATGGAGAACTGGGAGCCTGGTTATGCTGATGAGTGGGATGTAAATTGCCAACAGCCACTCGGGAGAAGTGTATGGTGTTTCCTGAAACATCTAAAAAACAAAGCAACAGAGCCTAGGGCACTTCCACTTATGGTGCTATAGCTTAGGGAAATTAAAATCAAAAAGACACAGCCACCCCAAAGTTTGGGACGGCTCTGTTTACAAGAACCTCGTTTATGGGACAAGTTCAATATCGCAGAAAACGAAAAATGGATAAAGAAGTTGTGGTACTTACGTACAATGCAATATCACTCAGCAATGACATCTATGTCATCAGGCCTGTAGCAGCATAATGAGTGGATTCAGGTATGATGATTCTAACTGAAATAAGTCACACAGAAAAAGAAACATCATAAGATATCACTAATACACGGAATGTAAACTTGGCTACACACTAACTGAATTACAAAACAGAAGAGGGTCTCAAATTTAGAAAACCAACTTATGCTTGCTTAAGGGGAAAGGTGAGTTGGGGTGGTGCATAAAACCAGAGATTTAAATGATCACAGATAAAGATCCTTAAGCCAAATGTGTAATAGACAAGAGCTACTCCTTGATCAACGAAATGGACTCAACACCCCATATTAAACGCCTAAGAATGTACCTGACTAGTAAGTATCTTAAAACCTATGGATTGCTATGTCTGCGAAAGAGAATCAAGCGTGTGTACAGGGGCATAAACGCAGCAGTGATAGGATTGGAGAGGTTCGGTGAGCAAATGAAGACCCTTTGAAGTCATATTGCATGGTACCCATTCCACGGGTCTCAACTCTCCAGCTTTAAGGGATTCTTCCTTCAGCTAAAACATGCATGTGGAACCCAGAGTATGATCAACCGTGTGATCGGGAGACGTGTTCCAATATGTCTCAGTTTTCTCCCCTGGTACTCGGGTGCAACATTCCAGACACTTTACTAACACTCTCCCGACTTGGAGAGTCAGTGCCTTTAACCTCCTGTTTGGCCCAGTTTGCAATTTCTGTGGAAGATGAACAGGAATAGGGAGAACCAAAGAGAGACTAGCTGGAGGTGTCTGGACGGGCAAATTTAACTCTCATTTCCCACCAGGAAGAGGAATTAACCAAAGGCTCAGCGTGCCGTGCCGGAACAAGATTAGGGCCTGAAGCAATCCTGCGGTGTTGCGGCCAGCTCACAAGAAAGCGAGTTGAAGAAAGGAGCTCGGGGCACTGTAATTCACAAACCTGCAGAGTTATAAATGACAGCTATCATCCAAAAATATACTGAAGTAAGGCTGCCAAGAGTACTTGAAAGCTGGGCAGAATTGCAGGAAACCGATTTCAGGAGGTAGACTGGAATTGCATTTAAAGCATAGGAAAAGAGGCAGAACGTCCACAATGATGCACTTGGCCTAAAAGGGCGTATGCATTTTTTCCTGAATATATTCAGGAAAAAATGCATACGCGCTTTTTGGCCAACTAAGCAAGCTTGCAAAGGAAATCTGCACTAAAATGAAGTCTCACTTCCCCCGGGTCACAAGGGGGATCTGAAAAATGTGTAAAATCCAGAAAGGCAGGACTGGCCATGGAGAACTGGGAGCCTTGTTATGCTGATGGGCGGGATGTAAATTGCCAACAGCCACTTGGGAGAAGTGTATGGTGTTTCCTGAAAGTTCTAAGAAACAAAGCAACAGAGCCTAGGGCACTTCCACTTATGGTCCTATAGCTTAGGGAAATTAAAATCAAACAGACACAGCCACCCCAATGTTTGGGACGGCTCTGTTTACAAGAACCTCGTTTACGGTACAAGTTCAATATCGCAGAAAGTGAAAAATGGATAAAGAAGTTGTGGTACTTATGTACAACGCAATATCACTCAGCAATGAAATCTATGTCATCAGGCCCATAGCAGCATAATGAGTGGGTTCAGGTATGAGGATTCTAACTGAAATCAGTCACACAGAAAAAGAAACATCATAAGATATCACTAATACACGGAATGTAAACTTGCTACACAGGAACTGAATTACAAAACAGAATAAGGTCTCAAATTTAGAAAACCAACTTATGCTTGCTTAAGCGGAAAGGTGAGTTGGGGTGCTGCACAAAAACACAGATTGAAATGAGCACAGATAAAGTTCCTTAAGCCAAATATTTAATAGACAAGAGCTACTCCTTGCTCAACGAGATGGACTCAACACCCCATATTAAACGCCTAAGAATGTACCTGACTAGTAAGTATCTTAAAACCTATGGACTGCTATGTCTCTGAAAGAGAATCAAGCGTGTGTACAGGGGCATAAACGCAGCAGTGATAGGATTGGAGAGGTTCGGTGAGCAAATGAAGACCCTTTGAAGTCATATTGCATGGTACCCATTCCACGGTTCTCAACTCTCCAGGTTTAAGGGATTCTTCCTTCAGCTAAAACACGCATGTGGAACCCAGAGTATGATCAACCGTGTGATCCTGAGACGTGTTCAAATATGTCTCATTTCTTGTCACCTGGTACTTGGGTGCAACATTCCAGATGCTTCACTAACACTCTCCCGACTTGGAGAGTCAGTGCCTTTAACCTCCTGTTTGGCCCAGTTTGCAATTTCTGCGGAAGATGAACAGGAATAAGGAGAACCAATGAGAGACTAGCTGGAGGTGTCTGGACGGGCAAATTTAACTCTCATTTCCCACCAGGAAGAGGAATTAACCAAAGGCTCAGCGTGCCGTGCCGGAACCAGATTAGGGCCTGAAGCAATCCTGCGGTGTTGCGGCCAGCTCACAAGAAAGCGAGTTGAAGAAAGGAGCTCAGGGGCACTGTAATTCACAAACCTGCAGAGTTATAAATGACAGCTATCATCCAAAAATATACTGAAGTAAGGCTGCAAAGAGGACTTGAAAGCGGGGCAGAATTGCAGGAACCCGATTTCAGGAGGTAGACTGGAATTGCATTTAAAGCATAGGAAAAGAGGCAGAACCTCCACAATGATGCACTTGGCCAAAAAGGGCGTATGCGTTTTTTCCTGAATATATTCATGAGAAAACGCATACGCCCTTTTTGGCCAACCAAGCAAGCTTGCAAAGGAAATCTGCACTACAATGAAGTCTCACTTCCCCCAGTCAAAAGGGCCATCTGAAAAAAGTGTAAAATCCAGAAAGGCAGGACAGGCCATGGAGAACTGGGAGCCTTGTTATGCTGATGGGCGGGATGTAAATTGCCAACAGCCACTCGGGAGAAGTGTATGGTGTTTCCTGAAACATCTAAAAAACAAAGCAACAGAGCCTAGGGCACTTCCACTTATGGTCCTATAGCTTAGGGAAATTAAAATCAAAAAGACACAGCCACCCCAAAATTTGGGACGGCTCTTTTACAGGAACCTCTTCTTCAGCACAAGTTAAATATGCCAGAGAGCAAATAATTGATAAAGAAGTTGCGGTACTTACGTACAACAGAATACCTCTCAGCAATGAAAACTATGTCACCAGGCCCGTACCAGCATAATGAGTGGATTGAGGCACGGTGATTCTAAGTGAAAAAAGTCACACAGAAAGAGAAACTTCATAAGGTATCACTAATACATGGAATGTGAACTTGGTTACACATGAACTGAATTACAAAACAGAACAGGGTCTCATGTTTAGAAAACCAACTTATGCTTGCTTAAGGGGGAAGGTGAGTTGTGGTGCTGCATAAAAGCAGAGTTTGAAATTAGCACAGATACCATTCCATAAGCTAAATATGTAATAGACAAGACCTACCCCTTGCTCAACAAAATGGACTCAACAATGAGGTATCACCTCACACCTGGTAGAATGGGCATCATCAGAAAATCTACAAACAAAAAATGCTGGAAATGTGTGGAGAAAAGGAACCCTCTTCCACTATTGTTGGGAATATAAATTGATACAGTCACTATGGAGAACAATATGGAGTTTCTTAAGAAACTAACAGTAGAATTACCATATGATACAGCAATCCCAGTTCTGGACATATACCCAGACAAAACCATAAATCAAAAAGAGACATTCACCGCAATGTTCATTGTATCACTCTTTACAATATCGAGGTAATGGAAGCAACCTAAATGCCCACAGACAGACGAATGCATAAAGCAGTGGTACATATATAAAATGGAATATTACTAAGCCATGAAAAGGAATGAAATTAGTCATTTGTAGAGACGTCGATGGATCTAGAGACTGTCATACAGAGTGAAGTAAGTCAGAAAGAGAAAAACAAATCTTGTATATTCATGCATATATGTGGAACCTAGAAAAACTGTACAGATTAACCATTTTGCAAAGCATAAATAGAGCAACAGATGTAGACAACAAACGTATGGACAACAAGGGGGGAAAGCTGTTGGGGGAGTTGGTGGTGGGAGGAGTTGAGAGACTGGGATTGGCATGTATACATTTATATGTATAAAATAGATAACCAATAAGAACCTGCTGTATAAAAATATAAAATAAAATTCAAAATTAAAAAGAAATAAAATTAAAAAAATAAAACAGAAAAAACAATTATTCCCTTCACATACATGTATTTATATGAATAAATTATTTCTATGCTTATATCTGTAAATACAAAAAAGAGGAATAAAATCTACCTTGAACCAAAAACGAAAAAGAGAAAAAAAACACAGAACCCACCAGTTCCACAGAGGAAAACCGTATCAGGGCACTTGCTCCAGTTGTAAACAATTCTGAAGTTGGTCAGTGGTGGGGAATCGTCTCCCATTCAGCCAGCAGCCCCCATGCAACAAGCGTCCTCATTGCAAAGCTGGGGCACCGTGCCGAGGCATCTGTGAGTAAACGTGAGCTGAGCCCCAGGCCAGTTGCTGCTGAACTATTCCCACCCGTCCCAGGTAAAACACCTGAATATATACAAGGACTTGAAAGCCTAGAGGAAGGGCCATAGAGCCACACGAGTGACAGCATACCGGCCGACTTGGTGCCTGCAGGCCAGCCAGGATGGTCCTGGCCCTGGGTGCTCTTCTGGAAGATTTCCATTTCCCTGCCTGAGATACCCGTCCTGTCCCTGCCCCCACTGCTTTTTTCCTTCCTCACCTCTGCCCAGGGAGAAATTCCAGCAGCAGGTATGGGTGACACATCCTCTTCTTTAGCAGGTGGCAGCCTGGCAACTGCTGCAGAAAGTCCAGCAGAGCCCCACTCACACTGGGCCACCCACAAAGCCGTGGCCTCTCACTCCCTCCCACCAGCCCAGCCCCGAGACTGCTGACAGGGCAGAGAAAATGGCGTCAGGCACGGCTGCAGGGCCTCTTGCTGCCTGGAGTGGTATTTATATTGATCTCAACCCAGGCACACCTGGGGAGGGCTGGCCGGCACGGTAAGGCTGCCCAGGTCAGCCAATCATCATCCCTCAGGGGCTCACAGTTGCAGAAAATGGAACTTGCTGAACCGGCCAGGTCCAAGGAACAGGTGTGGGCTCCTGAGAGTCAGGATAGACAAGGGGCTGCAGCTTTGGCTTGTTTTCTAATCATTTTATCTGGCCCATGAGTGGGAGACAACTTCAAGAAAACCCTCTCCTAATGAGAGGAACCCAGGAGTCAGGGAGAGGAGGGGTGGGTGGTGGTTGGAGACAGAGGCCTGGTGCCCCGGGTGCAGTGGAAGTCTCTGGAAGACCAGGTGGAGGGAGGCCGCACAGAGTGATGCCCAGGGTCACAGACCTGTCGCAGCTGCTGTTTGTTAGTTCAAGTCCTGCTCTGAGGTGCTCTGTGTCAGCTCTGAGCGACAGGTGAGCTGGGGGTGCTCTGCAATGAGGGCTATGTGCACGGTTCCTGTGTGCCCAGCCCTGCCACGGTACCTGCAAGGGTAGCTCTGTATCCTGGGAGGGGCCTGACCACGAGAGCCCCGTGGGCTGGGGTGGGGGTGGGGTACCTGCCCAGGTGAGCTCCATATTCTGGGATTGGTCTGACCACGAGAGCCCCATGGGCTGCTGGGGACCTGGTAAAGGATGTCAGGACAGTCAGTGAAGCCACCGAGGATATACCTCCAGCTGCTCCTAATTCCTACACCCTGCTGGTCATTCTACCAACCACCAGGACATGGTATTCTGTATTAGTCTTCAATGATGCCTTCTTTTGTATTCCATTAGTCCCAGAGTCACAAGAAATTTTGGCTTGTGAGTGGCAGGACTCAACATACAACTAAAACAATACTTCCGAGCCGTCTTGCCCCAAGGGTGCAAAAATTCCCACACCATCTTTGGGGAAAGCTTAGCTAAAGACCTAAAAGTTCTACCACTGGGAAAGGAAACCCTCCTTCAGTACGCAGACGACATTCTGATCGCCAGCCCTACTAAGGAGGCCTCTGAACTACCAAGCCAATAAAGGATAGAAGTTGTCCAAGAAAAAGCTCAAATATCACAGACTGCA
The DNA here is from genome assembly GCF_937001465.1 of Orcinus orca. Classification (NCBI taxonomy): domain Eukaryota; kingdom Metazoa; phylum Chordata; class Mammalia; order Artiodactyla; family Delphinidae; genus Orcinus; species Orcinus orca. The sequence continues at coordinate 48,414 of NW_026043962.1, read as the reverse complement.
GTGACCTGCCTGGGCTTCGTTCTCACAGAAGGTCGGAGAAGCCCATCCCAGGAAAGGGAAGAAACCATTTTCAGCCTTACCCCTTTCTAAAACTAGAAGACAGCTTAGGGGTTCCTGGGGAGGCCAGGGTTTGCTGCTTCTGGATCCCTAACTACAGTCTACTAGCTGGGCCTCTATATGAAACACTGAAAGGAAAAGATGATGATCCTTTTGAATAGAATCCAGAAGTGGCCTTTCAAGAATGGAAAGAGCAGTCAATTCAGACCCTTGCCCTGGAACTCCCTAATTTAGCTAAACCCTTTGACCTTTACATTCCCGGTGAAAGGTGAATCGCCACTGGAGAATTAGTGCAAAAACTGGGACCACTTGAAATGGAACAATGCAAGAATGCCATCCAGGTAGGATAAACTACGGGCACCAAGGGGCTTGGCCCACTGCCACATCTGGCCAAGATACTGGCGGTATCTAAAAACCTGGAAATCAGCAGCCCAAAAGGCCACCTCCCTCCTAAGGGAAAAGGACCCCACGTGGTGATCCTAACCACCAACCATGCCCTGAAGTTGCAGGGTTCGCTCCGTGGGCACACCAACCTCGAGTGAGGAGGCCCTCCAACTCCAACATCCAGAGAGATAACCGGGGGCAACAGGGCACCATGACGACTCGTGTGAACATCACTTGACCTGGAGTTTCTCTCATAAAACAACAAGAGTGTGTCCCAAAAGAGTAGACTACTGCTTGCAGGACTTACTGCACGCAGAGGGGAGCTAATAATCTTGGCGGGGGAACCGTATATCACACTGTCACCATAGAAAAGCCTACAGACACCGTGATGATGGTGGCCAATAAGACCAGCTGGACTCCTGTTTACTTCAAAAGGCTGTTGGCTCAGTGGCCATCATGGTCCTTGATCACCACTGACCCTGGACTGTCTGGGAGTTGAGCAAGCAGGGCTCTGACACCTGGTGCTGTTTGTACGTTAATTCAGGAGCCTAATTGAAGAAAGCGCAGACTACTGGTCAGAGCATCTAGGCTGGCAGAAACGGTCAGCCTAAGGTGGCCGAACAAATGTGGGGCGGGGTGAAACCGGCCCCCACAGCGTCTCTGCACATCTCTTTCCTGGACCCTTAAAGGTCATTAGAATCTATAACACTTCCAATGCTGGTGCTCAGGTGGACGAGCAGGGAGGCAGGGGGCCTGGGGACAATCAACGTCACCTGGAGGCTGCTGGGGAGAAGCTCTGACCCTCGCCCCCGGGTATGAGGGCTCCCAACTCAGCACTCAGCAGTTACAGAAGAAGGGTCTGCACCCTCAGCACTCCAAGAATGAGGAACGGGACAAAAGGCAGAGGAGGGGTTTGTCCCCAGCAAAGCCCATTAAAAATCCCTGGGAGATAAAAATAGAATCTGGGCAATAAAGTCAAGTCTAACCTTTTTTATCCTTTGTGCTTTGTCTAATTTCATGTGCTCCTAGGGTCCCGCATGCAGAGGTTCCACACCCGGCACTTCAGACCAGATTTCCTAGTGCAGAATGGCTGGGACGACACCTCAGCTCCTGGGGCCCAGTGCAGACTCCGCGATATAGAGCCTGAGCTGCAGCCAACCCGGCCCTCGAGAGCTCCGCCCCCTCCCTCCCACTGACTCTGACAGGATCTCTACACAACAGCCCAGCCCACAGCCCACGGGGTAGTGCATGCTCTCACCTCTCCATTCTCTGATCAAAATATAAAGTTTCCTTTGCTTGTGAACCAAACTCAGTCTCGATCTGTTGGCCCCAATGACACTGGGCAGGGGGACACTTGTTGGGGTCCACTCTGGAGGATCAGTAACAGAAATTGAGACTATTGTAACCTCAATGAACAGATGTGTGAGCCAAACTGTAGTTAACATAGAACAGTGTATAAGGCTCGGGTAAAATAAGATGTTTCTAACACTTCCATTTGATATTTCCATCACTTTATTATAAGCAAGTTCAGTGAAAAGGTTTGTCTTATTTGTCAGGTCAATATTAGAGAAACGAAGTGATTTCTTTCCAAGGATGTACATCTAATAATCTTGGTTAAAGCTTCAATCTTGTTTTAAATGCTTTTCCATTGAAAATGATACCTCTCTTTCAGCTCCCCCATTTCTGAGAAGTATAAAATCTTATAATTTATTATTACCAAAGGGGAAAGGTGGGAGGAGGGATAAATTAACAGTTTGGGATTAACACATACACACTGCTATGTATAAAATAGATCATCAACAAGGAACTACTGTATAGCACAGGGAACTACACTCAACATTTTGCAATAAGCTATAAGGGGAAATAATCTGGAAAAGAATAGATATTTTTATTGTCATTGTCATCTATCAATGACAGTTAAAGTGTAACCTAAGGGAAGCTGGTGGTGAGTGCTTCTGACCCTGAAGACTTCAATCATCTAAAGTTTGGACTCTGCCTACTTCCCCAGGCCCTTAATGAACATATGTGTAGCCGTAGCTTAAAAAATTCCCCAGTTTGGGTTTCGGGCAGACACTGATTTTGAAAAAGCCCTGGTGTTCTCCTTACATGAATGGGACTCTTCCTACTGCTAAAACATGTCTGTCACACCCAGAGGATGGTATACCGTCTGATCGGGAAGAGTTTGGAAAAGGCATCTCATCTCCTCATCTCCTGGTGCTCGGGTTCACCCCTCCAGCGTCTTTACTAACAGTCTCCCCACTTGGAGATGTCAGCACTGTCAACATCCTGTTGCGTACAGTTTGGAATTTGTCCAGAGGATGAAGCGGAAGGATGAGGAACAATGAGAGACAAGTCCTAGGTGTTCAGACAGGCACATGTCACTCTAATTTCCAACCAGGAAGACGAATTGACCAAAGGCTAGGGTTGCCCATGGAAACAGTATAGGGCTTGAGGAAATCCCGCTGCTTTGTGGCCAGTTCCCATAAACACAAGTTGAACAATGGAACTCAGGGGCAGTAAAATTCACGAAACTGCAGAGTTGAAAATATCCATCACTGAAAAATGTCTTGAGGAAAGTCAGAGAAAAGGACTTGTAAGCAAGGGAGAATGGCAGGAAAGGGATCTGAGGAGGTAGAAAGGACTCGCCATTAAGCACGAGAAAAGGAGCTGAACATTGCCAACATTGCAGTTGGCCAAAAAGGGTGTATGCGTTTTTTTCTGTATATATTCAAGAAAAGGGCATACACTTTTTTAGCCAAGCAAACAGGTGGGCACTGGAAGTCAATACTACAAAAGATATCACTTCGCATCAGTCAGAAGAGCCATCCTCATAAAGTGTAAACAACAGAAATGCAGGACAGGGCAAGGAGAAGAGGGAGCCCTGTGAGACTTATAGTGGAAATGTATATTGCCAACGGCCATTCTGGAGAAGTGTATTGTGTTTACTAAAGCATCTAAAAAATGAGCTACAGAGCATAGGGCACTTGCACTCATGGGCGTATATCTTGGGAAAAACAAAAATCGAGAGGACACAGGCACCCCAATGTTTACCCCCTCTCTGTTTAAAAGATCCTCGACTAGGATATAACTTAAATGTCTCTGGAGAGAAAAAATGGATAGAGATGTGGTACTTAGGTAGAGTGGAATATTATTCAGCCTGGAAATCAATGAACTATGGCCAGTTGTAACAACTCCGGAGGAGTTACGTATGATCATTCTAAGTGACATAATTCAAAAAGAAAAAGACACATATCATAAGATATCACTTAAAGGTGGAATCCAAAATGGCTACACATGAAATAAATTACAAAACAAAAACATAGTCAAATATGTAGGAAACACGCATAAGGCTGCTAAACGGGAAAGGTGGGGAGGGGTGAGGCATCATCCAGGAGGTTGAAATTAGCAAAGATACCATTCCAAATACCAAACTGATAATCAACAAAGCCTACACGGTAGCTAAAAGAACTGCACTCAGCACACTCAAGTCACCGGAAAAGAATATATACGACTGGTAAGAATCTGAAAAATAATTTACTGATGTCTCTCTGTACGTGAATCAAGTGGATGTACAGCAGCAAGAAACAGAGCTTTGAAAATCAGCTGTAACCAATATAGTAACAAATTGAAAAAAATAAACGACAGAGAGACAGAGAAAACCTCTTACAACTTTTCCTCAGGGACGGTGATGCAACATGGATTGAACACATCTAGACCCACAGCAGGATGAGACATAAGGCTGGAAACTGTTTGCACTAAGAGAAATGTGAGGTTGGGTGAGGAAATGCACACCCTTTAAAGTAATACTACCTGGTACCCATTCAATGGGTCCCAAATCTGCAGGTTCAAGGGATCTTCCTACAGCTAAAACATGCATGGAAAACCCAGAGGACTGTACACCATGTGATCGGGAGATGTGTCTAAAATGCAGCTCATTTATCCTCTCCTGGTGCTCCTGTTCACCATTCCAGCCACGTTACTTAGAATCTCCCCACTTGGAGAATCAGCACATTTCAACTTCTGTTTCACACATTTTGCAAATTGTGAGGAGGATGAACGGGAAGAGGGGGAACCAATGAGAGAATAGTTGTAGGGGTTTGGACGGGCACATATCACTCTAATTTCCCATTAAGAATAAGAATTGAAAAAAGGCTCAGCCCACCTCGCCGGAGCCAAAATAGGGCCTGAAGCAATCCTGCGGGTTTGAGGCCAGCTCACAAAAGAGCAACTTAAAAAATGGAGCTCAGGGTCACTGCAATTCACAAACCTGCAGAGTTATAAATGAAAACTAACGTCCAAAACTATGTTGAGGTAAGGCAAAGAAGAGGATCTGAATGCAAGACAGAATTGCAAGAAACAGATTTCAAGAGATAGATTGGACTCGTCTTTAAAGCACATGAAAAGCGGCAGAATTTCGACAATGATGCAGTTGGCCCAAAAGGGCGTATGCGTTTTTCCTGATTATATCCAGGAAAAAACGCATACGCACTTTATGGGCAACGAAGCAAGCAAGCAATGCAAATGTGCACAACAAAGAAGTCTCATTTCCCACCGGTCAAAAGGGCCATCCTAAAAAATTGTAAAAACCAGAAATGCAGGACAGGCCATGGAGAACAGGGAGCCTTTATACGCTGATGGGCAGTGTGTGAACTGCCGAGAGCCACTCTGGAGAAGTGTATGGTGGTTCCTAAAGCATCTAAAAAACAGAGCTACAGAGCATAGGACACTTCCAATCATGGGAATATATCTAGGGAAGTCTAAAAATCAACAAGACACAAGCACACCACAGTTTAGGGCTACTCTGTTTACAAGAACCTCAACTTCAGTACACCTTAAATATCCCAGGAAAGAGAACAATGGATAAAGAAGATGTGGTACTTATGTACAATGGAATATCTCTTCACCATGAAATCAATGTAATAAGGCTAGTAGAAGGATAAAGAGTGGATTTAGGTCCGATAATACTACTTGAAATAAGTCAAACAGAAAAAGAAACATATCATAAGATATCACTTATAGAGGGAGGGTAAATATGGCTGCACAAGAAATGAATTACAGAACAGTGTCTCACATTTAGAAAACACACTTATGTCAGCTTAAGGGGAAAGGAGAGGTGGGGTGATGCATAAAAGCAGAGTTTGAAATTAGCACAGATACCGTTCAATAAACCAAATAGATATTAGACAAGATCTACACCTTGCTCAATGAACTGGCCTCAACACACCTTATAAACCGCAGAGAAATATATCTGAGTAATAAGAATCTTAAAATCCATGTATTGATATATCTCCATAAGGGAATCAAGTGTGTGCAGAGCGGCACAAACACAGCAGTGAAAATGAGCTAAACCCCATTATAGAAATAAATTTTAAAAACAAAACGCAGAAACAATGAAAGAGAGAAAAATTCTTACAAAATTTGCTCAGGGGCTGTGATGCAACCTGGATTGACCACATATAAACCCACAGCTGGATAACACATAAGGCTGGACACTTGGGGCTGAGAGGATTGGTGAGTTTTGGTGAGCAACTGCCAAAAGTTTAATGCAATACTTCATGCTACTCATTCCAAGGGTCCCAACAATCCAGGTTGAAGGGAATCTTCCTACAGCTAAACCATGCTTGGGAAACCCAGCGACTGGTATACCATATGATCGGGAAAGGTTTCTAAAACGCACCTCATTTTTCCTCTCCTGGGGCTCCGGATCGACATTCCAGCCGCTTTACTAACAACATCCTCACATGGAGAGTCAATGCCTTTAAGTTCTGGTATCGCACAGTCTGCAGTTAGTGCGGAGGATGAATGGGAATAGGGGGAACCAGTGAGAAACAAGCTGTAGCGGTTTCAATGGGCACATGTCACTCTAATTTCACATCAGTAAGAAGAATAAACCAAAGGCACAGCAAGGTGCCCCAGAAGAAGAATAGGGCCTGAAGGAATCCTGTGGTTATGAGGCAAGATCACAAAAATATGAGCTGAAAAATGGAGCTAAGGGCCACTGCAATTCAAAAACGTGCAGAGTTATAAAGGCCAACTATTTTCAAAAACTATATTGAGGTAAGGCTATGAAGAGGCATTGAAAGCAAGGCAGAATTGCAGGAAACCTATTTCAGGAGGTAGACAGGAATTGCATTTAAAGCATAGGAAAAGAGGCAGAACGACGACAATGATGCACTTGGCCAAAAAGGGCGTATGCGTTTTTTCCTGAATATATTCAGGAAAAAACGCATACGCCCTTTTTGGCCAACCAAGCAAGCTTGCAAAGGAAATCTGCACTACAATGAAGTCTCACTTCCCCCCAGTCAAAAGGGCCATCTGAAAAAAGTGTAAAATCCAGAAAGGCAGGACAGGCAATGGAGAACTGGGAGCATTGTTATGCTGATGGGTGGGATGTAAATTGCCAACAGCCACTCGGGAGAAGTGTATGGTGTTTCCTGAAACATCTAAAAAACAAAGCAACAGAGCCTAGGGCACTTCCACTTATGGTGCTATAGCTTAGGGAAATTAAAATCAAAAAGACACAGCCACCCCAAAGTTTGGGATGGCTCTGTTTACAAGAACCTCGTTTACGGGACAAGTTCAATATTGCAGAAAGCGAAAAATGGATAAAGAAGTTGTGGTACTTACGTACAATGCAATATCACTCAGCAATGACATCTATGTCATCAGGCCCGTAGCAGCATAATGAGTGGATTCAGGTATGATGATTCTAACTGAAATAAGTCACACAGAAAAAGAAACATCATAAGATATCACTAATACACGGAATGTAAACTTGCTACACAGGAACAGAGTTACAAAACAGAATAAGGTCTCAAATTTAGAAAACCAACTTATGCTTGCTTAAGGGGAAAGGTGAGATGGGGTGCTGCATAAAACCAGAGATTGAAATGAGCACAGATAAAGTTCCTTAAGCCAAATATGGAATAGACAAGAGCTACTCCTTGCTCAACGAGATGGACTCAACACCCCATATTAAACGCCTAAGTATGTACCTGACTAGTAAGTATCTTAAAACCTATGGATTGCTATGTCTCCAAAAGAGAATCAAGCGTGTGTACAGGGGCATAAACGCAGCAGTGATAGGATTGGAGAGGTTCGGTGAGCAAATGAAGACCCTTTGAAGTCATATTGCATGGTACCTATTCGACGGGTCTCAACTCTCCAGGTTTAAGGGATTCTTCCTTCAGCTAAAACACGCATGTGGAACCCAGAGTATGATCAACCGTGTGATCGGGAGATGTGTTCAAATATGTCTCAGTTCCCGTCCCCTGGTTCTCGGGTGCAACATTCCAGATGCTTTACTAACACTCTGCCGACTTGGAGAGTCAGTGCCTTTAACCTCCTGTTTGGCCCAGTTTGCAATTTCTGCGGAAGATGAACAGGAATAGTGAGGACCAATGAGAGACTAGTTGGAGGTGTCTGGACAGGCAAATTTAACTCTCATTTCCCACCAGGAAGAGGAATTAACCAAAGGCTCAGCATCCCGTGCCAGAACCAGATTAGGGCCTGAAGCAATCCTGCAGTGTTGCGGGCAGCTCACAAGAAAGCGAGTTGAAAAAAGGAGCTCAGGGGCACTGTAATTCACAAACCTGCAGAGTTATAAATGACAGCTATCGTCCAAAAATATACTGAAGTAAGGCTGCCAAGAGGACTTGAAAGCGGGGCAGAATTGCAGGAAACCGATTTCAGGAGGTCGACTGGAATTGCATTTAAAGCATAGGAAAAAGGCAGAACGTCCACAATGATGCACTTGAACAAAAAGGGCGTATGCGTTTTTTCCTGAATATATTCAGGAAAAAACGCATACGCCCTTTTTGGCCAACCAAGCAAGCTTGCAAAGGAAATCTGCACTACAATGAAGTCTCACTTCCCCCTGGTAAAAAGGGTCATCTGAAAAAAGTGTAAAATCCAGAAAGGCAGTACAGGCCATGGAGAACTGGGAGCCTGGTTATGCTGATGAGTGGGATGTAAATTGCCAACAGCCACTCGGGAGAAGTATATGGTGTTTCCTGAAACATCTAAAAAACAAAGCAACAGAGCCTAGGGCACTTCCACTTATGGTGCTATAGCTTAGGGAAATTAAAATCAAAAAGACACAGCCACCCCAAAGTTTGGGACGGCTCTGTTTACAAGAACCTCGTTTATGGGACAAGTTCAATATTGCAGAAAGCGAAAAATGGATAAAGAAGTTGTGGTACTTACGTACAATGCAATATCACTCAGCAATGACATCTATGTCATCAGGCCCGTAGCAGCATAATGAGTGGATTCAGGTATGATGATTCTAACTGAAATAAGTCACACAGAAAAAGAAACATCAGAAGATATCACTAATACACGGAATGTTATCTTGGCTACACAGGAACTGGATTACAAAAGAGAAGAGGGTCTCAAATTTAGAAAACCAACTTATGCTTGCTTAAGGGGAAAGGTGTTTTGGGGTGGTGCATAAAACCAGAGATTTAAATGATCACAGATAAAGTTCCTTAAGCCAAATGTGTAATAGACAAGAGCTACTCCTTGATCAACGAAATGGACTCAACACCCCATATTAAACGCCTAAGAATGTACCTGACTAGTAAGTATCTTAAAACCTATGGATTGCTATGTCTGCGAAAGAGAATCAAGCGTGTGTACAGGGGCATAAACGCAGCAGTGATAGGATTGGAGAGGTTCGGTGAGCAAATGAAGACCCTTTGAAGTCATATTGCATGGTACCCATTCCACGGGTCTCAACTCTCCAGGTTTAAGGGATTCTTCCTTCAGCTAAAACATGCATGTGGAACCCAGAGTATGATCAACCGTGTGATCGGGAGACGTGTTCCAATATGTCTCAGTTTTCTCCCCTGGTACTCGGGTGCAACATTCCAGAAACTTTACTAACACTCTCCTGACTTGGAGAGTCAGTGCCTTTAACCTCCTGTTTGGCCCAGTTTGCAATTTCTGTGGAAGATGAACAGGAATAGGGAGAACCAAAGAGAGACTAGCTGGAGGTGTCTGGACGGGCAAATTTAACTCTCATTTCCCACCAGGAAGAGGAATTAAGCAAAGGCTCAGCGTGCCATGCCGGAACCAGATTAGGGCCTGAAGCAATCATGCGGTGTTGCGGCCAGCTCACAAGAAAGCGAGTTGAAGAAAGGAGCTCAGGGGCACTGTAATTCACAAACCTGCAGAGTTATAAATGACAGCTATCGTCCAAAAATATACTGAAGTAAGGCTGCCAAGAGGACTTGAAAGCGGGGTAGAATTGCAGGAAACCGATTTCAGGAGGTAGACTGGAATTGCATTTAAAGCATAGGAAAAGAGGCAGAACGTCGACAATGATGCACTTGGCCAAAAAGTGCGTATGCGTTTTTTCCTGAATATATTCAGTAAAAAATGCATACACACTTTTTGGCCAACCAAGCAAGCTTGCAAAGGAAATCTGCACTACAATGAAGTCTCACTTCCCGCCGGTCAAAAGGGCCATCTGAAAAAAGTGTAAAATCCAGAAAGGCAGGACAGGCCATGGAGAACTGGGAGCCTTGTTATGCTGATGGGCGGGATGTACATTGCCAAGAGCCACTCGGGAGAAGTGTATGGTGTTTCCTGAAACATCTAAAAAACAAAGCAACAGAGCCTAGGGCACTTCCACTTATGGTGCTATAGCTTAGGGAAATTAAAATCAAAAAGACACAGCCACCCCAAAGTTTTGGACGGCTGTGTTTACAAGAACCTCGTTTACGGTACAAGTTCAATAGCGCAGAAAGCGAAAAATGGATAAAGAAGTTGTGGTACTTACGTACAATGCAATATCACTCAGCAATGAAATCTATGTCATGAGGCCCGTAGCAGCATATTGAGTGGATTCAGGTATGATGATTCTAACTGAAATAACTCACACAGAAAAAGAAACATCATAAGATATCACTAATACACGGTATGTAAACTTGGCTACACAGGAACTGGATTACAAAAGAGAACAGGGTCTCAAATTTAGAAAACCAACTTATGCTTGCTTAAGGGGAAAGGTGAGTTGGGGTGCTGCATAAAACCAGAGATTGAAATGAGCACAGATAAAGTTCCTTAAGCCAAATATGGAATAGACAAGAGCTACTCCTTGCTCAACGAAATGGACTCAAAACCCCATATTAAACGCCTAAGAATGTACCTGACTAGTAAGTATCTTAAAACCTATGGATTGCCATGTCTCCGAAAGAGAATCAAGCATGTGTACAGGGGCATAAACGCAGCAGTGATAGGATTGGAGAGGTTCGGTGAGCAAATGAAGACCCTTTGAAGTCATATTGCATGGTACCCATTCCACGGGTCTCAACTCTCCAGGTTTAAGGGATTCTTCCTTCAGCTGAAACATGCATGTGGAACCCAGAGTATGATCAACCGTGTGATCGGGAGACGTGTTCCAATATGTCTCAGTTCTCGTCCCCTGGTACTCGGGTACAACATTCCAGACGCTTTACTAACACTCTCCCGACTTGGAGAGTCAGTGCCTTTAACGTCCTGTTTGGCCCAGTTTGCAATTTCTGCGGAAGATGAACAGGAATAGGGAGGACCAATGAGAGACTAGCTGGAGGTGCCTGGACGGGCAAATTTAACTCTCATTTCCCACCAGGAAGTGGAATTAACCAAAGGCTCAGCGTGCCGTGCCGGAACAAGATTAGGGCCTGAAGCAATCCTGTGGTGTTGCGGCCAGCTCACAAGAAAGCGAGTTGAAGAAAGGAGCTCGGGGCACTGTAATTCACAAACCTGCAGAGTTATAAATGACAGCTATCGTCCAAAAATATACTGAAGTAAGGCTGCCAAGAGTACTTGAAAGCTGCGCAGAATTGCAGGAAACCGATTTCAGGAAGTAGACTGGAATTGCATTTAAAGCATAGGAAAAGAGGCAGAACGTCCAAAATGATGCACTTGGCCTAAAAGGGCGTATGCATTTTTTCCTGAATATATTCAGGAAAAAATGCATACGCGCTTTTTGGCCAACTAAGCATGCTTGCAAAGGAAATCTGCACTAAAATGAAGTCTCACTTCCCCCGGGTCACAAGGGCGATCTGAAAAATGTGTAAAATACAGAAAGGCAGGACTGGCCATGGAGAACTTGGAGCCTTGTTATGCTGATGGGCGGGATGTAAATTGCCAACAGCCACTTGGGAGAAGTGTATGGTGTTTCCTGAAAGTTCTAAGAAACAAAGCAACAGAGCCTAGGGCACTTCCACTTATAGTCCTATAGCTTAGGGAAATTAAAACCAAAAAGACACAGCCACCCCAAAGTATGGGATGGCTCTGTTTACAAGAACCTCGTTTACGGTACAAGTTCAATATCGCAGAAAGTGAAAAATGGATAAAGAAGTTGTGGTACTTACGTACAACGCAATATCACTCAGCAATGAAATCTATGTCATCAGGCCCATAGCAGGATAATGTGTGGATTCAGTTATGATGATTCTAACTGAAATAAGTCACAGAGAAAAAGAAACATCATAAGATATCACTAATACACGGAATGTAAACTTGCTACACAGTAACTGAATTACAAAACAGAATAAGGTGTCAAATTTAGAAAACCAACTTATGCTTGCTTAAGGGGAAAAGTGAGTTGGGGTGCTGCACAAAAACACATATTGAAATGAGCACAGATAAAGTTCCTTAAGCCAAATATGTAATAGACAAGAGCTACTCCTTTCTCAACGAGATGGTCTCAACACCCCATATTAAACGGCTAAGTATGTACCTGACTAGTAAGTATCTTAAAACCTATGGATTGCTATGTCTCCGAAAGAGAATCAAGCGTGTGTACAGGGGCATAAACGCAGCAGTGATAGGATTGGAGAGGTTCGGTGAGCAAATGAAGACCCTCTGAAGTCATATTGCATGGTACCCATTCCACGGGTCTCAACTCTCCAGTTTTAAGGGATTCTTCATTCAGCTAAAACACGCATGTGGAACCCAGAGTATGATCAACCGTGTGATCCTGAGACGTGTTCAAATATGTCTCATTTCTTGTCACCTGGTACTTGGGTGCAACATTCCAGATGCTTCACTAACACTCTCCCGACTTGGAGAGTCAGTGCCTTTAACCTCCTGTTTGGCCCAGTTTGCAATTTCTGCGGAAGATGAACAGGAATAGGGAGAACCAATGAGAGACTAGCTGGAAGTGTCTGGACGGGCAAATTTAACTCTCATTTCCGACCAGGAAGAGGAATTAACCAAAGGCTCAGCGTGCCATGGCGGAACAAGATTAGGGCCTGAATCAATCCTGTGGTGTTCCGGGCAGCTCACAAGAAAGCGAGTTGAAGAAAGGAGCTCAGGGGCACTGTAATTCACAAACCTGCAGAGTTATAAATGACAGCTATCGTCCAAAAATATACTGAAGTAAGGCTGCCAAGAGGACTTGAAAGCGGGGCAGAATTGCAGGAACCCGATTTCAGGAGGTAGACTGGAATTGCATTTAAAGCATAGGAAAAGAGGCAGAACGTCCACAATGATGCACTTGGCCAAAAAGGGCGTATGCGTTTTTTCCTGAATATATTCAGGAGAAAACGCATACGCCCTTTTTGGCCAACCAAGCAAGCTTGCAAAGGAAATCTGCAGTACAATGAAGTCTCACTTCCCCCAGGTCAAAAGGGCCATCTGAAAAAAGTGTAAAATCCAGAAAGGCAGGACAGGCCATGGAGAACTGGGAGCCTTGTTATGCTGATGGGTGGGATGTAAATTGCCAACAGCCACTCGGGAGAAGTGTATGGTGTTTCCTGAAACATCTAAAAAACAAAGCAACAGAGCCTAGGGCACTTCCACTTATGGTCCTATAGCTTAGGGAAATTAAAATCAAAAAGACACAGCCACCCCAAAGTTTGGGATGGCTCTGATTACAAGAACCTCGTTTACGGTACAAGTTCAATATCGCAAAAAGTGAAAAATGGATAAAGAATTTGTGGTACTTACGTACAATGCAATATCACTCAGCAATGAAATCTATTTCATCAGGCCCGTAGCAGCATAATGAGTGGGTTCAGGTATGAGGATTCTAACTGAAATAAGTCACACAGAAAAAGAAACATCATAAGATATCACTAATACACGGAATGTAAACTTGCTACACAGGAACTGAATTACAAAACAGAATAAGGTCTCAAATTTAGAAAACCAACTTATGCTTGCTTAAGCGGAAAGGTGAGTTGGGGTGCTGCACAAAAACACAGATTCAAATGAGCACAGATAAAGTTCTTTAAGCCAAATATGTAATAGACAAGAGCTACTCCTTGCTCAACGAGATGGACTCAACACCCCATATTAAACGCCTAAGAATGTACCTGACTAGTAAGTATCTTAAAACCTATGGACTGCTATGTCTCTGAAAGAGAATCAAGCGTGTGTACAGGGGCATAAACGCAGCAGTGATAGGATTAGAGAGGTTCGGTGAGCAAATGAAGACCCTCTGAAGTCATATTGCATGGTACCCATTCCACGGGTCTCAACTCTCCAGGTTTAAGGGATTCTTCCTTCAGCTAAAACACGCATGTGGAACCCAGAGTATGATCAACCGTGTGATCCTGAGACGTGTTCAAATATGTCTCATTTCTTGTCACCTGGTACTTGGGTGCAACATTCCAGATGCTTCACTAACACTCTCCCGACTTGGAGAGTCAGTGCCTTTAACCTCCTGTTTGGCCCAGTTTGCAATTTCTGTGGAAGATGAACAGGAATAGGGAGAACCAATGAGAGACTAGCTGGAAGTGTCTGGACGGGCAAATTTAACTCTCATTTCCCACCAGGAAGAGGAATTAACCAAAGGCTCAGCGTACCATGGCGGAACAAGATTAGGGCCTGAATCAATCCTGTGGTGTTCCGGGCAGCTCACAAGAAAGCGAGTTGAAGAAAGGAGCTCAGGGGCACTGTAATTCACAAACCTGCAGAGTTATAAATGACAGCTATCGTCCAAAAATATACTGAAGTAAGGCTGCCAAGAGGACTTGAAAGCGGGGCAGAATTGCAGGAACCCGATTTCAGGAGGTAGACTGGAATTCCATTTAAAGCATAGGAAAAGAGGCAGAACGTCCACAATGATGCACTTGGCCAAAAAGGGCGTATGCGTTTTTTCCTGAATATATTCAGGAGAAAACGCATACGCCCTTTTTGGCCAACCAAGCAAGCTTGCAAAGGAAATCTGCAGTACAATGAAGTCTCACTTCCCCCAGGTCAAAAGGGCCATCTGAAAAAAGTGTAAAATCCAGAAAGGCAGGACAGGCCATGGAGAACTGGGAGCCTTGTTATGCTGATGGGTGGGATGTAAATTGCCAACAGCCACTCGGGAGAAGTGTATGGTGTTTCCTGAAACATCTAAAAAACAAAGCAACAGAGCCTAGGGCACTTCCACTTATGGTCCTATAGCTTAGGGAAATTAAAATCAAAAAGACACAGCCACCCCAAAGTTTGGGATGGCTCTGATTACAAGAACCTCGTTTACGGTACAAGTTCAATATCGCAAAAAGTGAAAAATGGATAAAGAATTTGTGGTACTTACGTACAATGCAATATCACTCAGCAATGAAATCTATTTCATCAGGCCCGTAGCAGCATAATGAGTGGGTTCAGGTATGAGGATTCTAACTGAAATCAGTCACACAGAAAAAGAAACATCATAAGATATCACTAATACACGGAATGTAAACTTGCTACACAGGAACTGAATTACAAAACAGAATAAGGTCTCAAATTTAGAAAACCAACTTATGCTTGCTTAAGCGGAAAGGTGAGTTGGGGTGCTGCACAAAAACACAGATTCAAATGAGAACAGATAAAGTTCTTTAAGCCAAATATGTAATAGACAAGAGCTACTCCTTGCTCAACGAGATGGACTCAACACCCCATATTAAACGCCTAAGAATGTACCTGACTAGTAAGTATCTTAAAACCTATGGACTGCTATGTCTCTGAAAGAGAATCAAGCGTGTGTACAGGGGCATAAACGCAGCAGTGATAGGATTGGAGAGGTTCGGTGAGCAAATGAAGACCCTCTGAAGTCATATTGCATGGTACCCATTCCACGGGTCTCAACTCTCCAGGTTTAAGGGATTCTTCCTTCAGCTAAAACACGCATGTGGAACCCAGAGTATGATCAACCGTGTGATCCTGAGACGTGTTCAAATATGTCTCATTTCTTGTCACCTGGTACTTGGGTGCAACATTCCAGATGCTTCACTAACACTCTCCCGACTTGGAGAGTCAGTGCCTTTAACCTCCTGTTTGGCCCAGTTTGCAATTTCTGCGGAAGATGAACAGGAATAGGGAGAACCAATGAGAGACTAGCCAGAGGTGTCTGGACGGGCAAATTTAACTCTCATTTCCCACCAGGAAGAGGAATTAACCAAAGGCTCAGCGTGCCGTGCCGGAACCAGATTAGGGCCTGAAGCAATCCTGCGGTGTTGCGGCCAGCTCACAAGAAAGCGAGTTGAAGAAAGGAGCTCAGGGGCACTGTAATTCACAAACCTGCAGAGTTATAAATGACAGCTATCATCCAAAAATATACTGAAGTAAGGCTGCAAAGAGGACTTGAAAGCGGGGCAGAATTGCAGGAACCCGATTTCAGGAGGTAGACTGGAATTGCATTTTAAGCATAGGAAAAGAGGCAGAACCTCCACAATGATGCACTTGGCCAAAAAGGGCGTATGCGTTTTTTCCTGAATATATTCATGAGAAAACGCATACGCCCTTTTTGGCCAACCAAGCAAGCTTGCGAAGGAAATCTGCACTACAATGAAGTCTCACTTCCCCCAGTCAAAAGGGCCATCTGAAAAAAGTGTAAAATCCAGAAAGGCAGGACAGGCCATGGAGAACTGGGAGCCTTGTTATGCTGATGGGCGGGATGTAAATTGCCAACAGCCACTCGGGAGAAGTGTATGGTGTTTCCTGAAACATCTAAAAAACAAAGCAACAGAGCCTAGGGCACTTCCACTTATGGTCCTATAGCTTAGGGAAATTAAAATCAAAAAGACACAGCCACCCCAAAATTTGGGACGGCTCTTTTACAGGAAACTCTTCTTCAGCACAAGTTAAATATGCCAGAGAGCAAATAATTGATAAAGAAGTTGCGGTACTTACGTACAACAGAATACCTCTCAGCAATGAAAACTATGTCACCAGGCCCGTACCAGCATAATGAGTGGATTGAGGCACGGTGATTCTAAGTGAAAAAAGTCACACAGAAAGAGAAACATCATAAGGTATCACTAATACATGGAATGTGAACTTGGTTACACATGAACTGAATTACAAAACAGAACAGGGTCTCATGTTTAGAAAACCAACTTATGCTTGCTTAAGGGGGAAGGTGAGTTGTGGTGCTGCATAAAAGCAGAGTTTGAAATTAGCACAGATACCGTTCCATAAGCTAAATATGTAATAGACAAGACCTACCCCTTGCTCAACAAAATGGACTCAACAATGAGGTATCACCTCACACCTGGTAGAATGGGCATCATCAGAAAATCTACAAACAAAAAATGCTGGAAATGTGTGGAGAAAAGGAACCGTCTTCCACTATTGTTGGGAATATAAATTGATACAGTCACTATGGAGAACAATATGGAGTTTCTTAAGAAACTAACAGTAGAATTACCATATGATACAGCAATCCCAGTTCTGGACATATACCCAGACAAAACCATAAATCAAAAAGAGACATTCACCGCAATGTTCATTGTATCACTCTTTACAATATCGAGGTAATGGAAGCAACCTAAATGCCCACAGACAGACGAATGCATAAAGCAGTGGTACATATATAAAATGGAATATTACTAAGCCATGAAAAGGAATGAAATTAGTCATTTGTAGAGACGTCGATGGATCTAGAGACTGTCATACAGAGTGAAGTAAGTCAGAAAGAGAAAAACAAATCTTGTATATTCATGCATATATGTGGAACCTAGAAAAACTGTACAGATTAACCATTTTGCAAGGCATAAATAGAGCAACAGATGTAGACAACAAACGTATGGACAACAAGGGGGGAAAGCTGTTGGGGGGGTTGGTGGTGGGAGGAGTTGAGAGACTGGGATTGGCATGTATACATTTATATGTATAAAATAGATAACCAATAAGAACCTGCTGTATAAAAATATAAAATAAAATTCAAAATTAAAAAGAAATAAAATTAAAAAAATAAAACAGAAAAAACAATTATTCCCTTCACATACATGTATTTATATGAATAAATTATTTCTATGCTTTTATCTGTAAATACAAAAAAGAGGAATAAAATCTACCTTGAACCAAAAACGAAAAAGAGAAAAAAAACACAGAACCCACCAGTTCCACAGAGGAAAACCGTATCAGGGCACTTGCTCCAGTTGTAAACAATTCTGAAGTTGGTCAGTGGTGGGGAATCGTCTCCCATTCAGCCAGCAGCCCCCATGCAACAAGCGTCCTCATTGCAAAGCTGGGGCACCGTGCCGAGGCATCTGTGAGTAAACGTGAGCTGAGCCCCAGGCCAGTTGCTGCTGAACTATTCCTACCCGTCCCAGGTAAAACACCTGAATTTATACAAGGACTTGAAAGCCTAGAGGAAGGGCCATAGAGCCACACGAGTGACAGCATGCCGGCCGACTTGGTGCCTGCAGGCCAGCCAGGATGGTCCTGGCCCTGGGTGCTCTTCTGGAAGATTTCCATTTCCCTGCCTGAGATACCCATCCTGTCCCTGCCCCCACTGCTTCTTTCCTTCCTCACCTCTGCCCAGGGAGAAATTCCAGCAGCAGGTATAGGTGACACATCCTCTTCTTTAGCAGGTGGCAGCCTGGCAACTGCTGCAGAAAGTCCAGCAGAGCCCCACTCACACTGGGCCACCCACAAAGCCGTGGCCTCTCACTCCCTCCCACCAGCCCAGCCCCGAGACTGCTGACAGGGCAGAGAAAATGGCATCAGGAACGGCTGCAGGGGCTCTTGCTGCCTGGAGTGGTATTTATATTGATCTCAACCCAGGCACACCTGGGGAGGGCTGGCCGGCACGGTAAGGCTGCCCAGGTCAGCCAATCATCACCCCTCAGGGGCTCACAGTTGCAGAAAATGGAACTTGCTGAACCGGCCAGGTCCAAGGAACAGGTGTGGGCTCTGAGAGTGAGGATAGACAAGGGGCTGCAGCTTTGGCTTGTTTTCTAATGATTTTATCTGGCCCATGAGTGGGAGACAACTTCAAGAAAACCCTCTCCTAATGAGAGGAACCCTGGAGTCATGGAGAGGAGGGGTGGGTGGTGGTTGGAGACAGAGGCCTGGTGCCCCGGGTGCAGTGGAAGTCTCTGGAAGACCAGGTGGAGGGAGGCCGCACAGAGTGATGCCCAGGGTCACAGACCTGTCGCAGCTGCTGTTTGTTAGTTCAAGTCCTGCTCTGAGGTGCTCTGTGTCAGCTCTGAGCGACAGGTGAGCTGGGGGTGCTCTGCAATGAGGGCTATGTGCACGGTTCCTGTGTGCCCAGCCCTGCCACTGTACCTGCAAGGGTAGCTCTGTATCCTGGGAGGGGCCTGACCACGATAGCCCCGTGGGCTGGGGTGGGGGTGGGGTACCTGCCCAGGTGAGCTCCATATTCTGGGATTGGTCTGACCACGAGAGCCCCATGGGCTGCTGGGGACCTGGTAAAGGATGTCAGGACAGTCAGTGAAGCCACCGAGGATATACCTCCAGCTGCTCCTAATTCCTACACCCTGCTGGTCATTCTACCAACCACCAGGACATGGTATTCTGTATTAGTCTTCAATGATGCCTTCTTTTGTATTCCATTAGTCCCAGAGTCACAAGAAATTTTGGCTTGTGAGTGGCAGGACTCAACATACAACTAAAACAATACTTCCGGGCCGTCTTGCCCCAAGGGTGCAAAAATTCCCACACCATCTTTGGGGAAAGCTTAGCTAAAGACCTAAAAGTTCTACCTCTGGGAAAGGAAACCCTCCTTCAGTACGCAGACGACATTCTGATCGCCAGCCCTACTAAGGAGGCCTCTGAACTACCAAGCCAATAAAGGATAGAAGTTGTCCAAGAAAAAGCTCAAATATCACAGACTGCAGTGACCTGCCTGGGCTTCGTTCTCACAGAAGGTCGGAGAAGCCCATCCCAGGAAAGGGAAGAAACCATTTTCAGCCTTACCCCTTTCTAAAACTAGAAGACAGCTTAGGGGTTCCTGGGGAGGCCAGGGTTTGCTGCTTCTGGATCCCTAACTACAGTCTACTAGCTGGGCCTCTATATGAAACACTGAAAGGAAAAGATGATGATCCTTTTGAATAGAATCCAGAAGTGGCCTTTCAAGAATGGAAAGAGCAGTCAATTCAGACCCTTGCCCTGGAACTCCCTAATTTAGCTAAACCCTTTGACCTTTACATTCCCGGTGAAAGGTGAATCGCCATTGGAGAATTAGTGCAAAAACTGGGACCACTTGAAATGGAACAATGCAAGAATGCCATCCAGGTAGGATAAACTACGGGCACCTAGGGGCTTGGCCCACTGCCACATCTGGCCAAGATACTGGCGGTATCTAAAAACCTGGAAATCAGCAGCCCAAAAGGCCACCTCCCTCCTAAGGGAAAAGGACCCCACGTGATGATCCTAACCACCAACCATGCCCTGAAGTTGCAGGGTTCGCTCCGTGGGCACACCAACCTCGAGTGAGGAGGCCCTCCAACTCCAACATCCAGAGAGATAACCGGGGGCAACAGGGCACCATGACGACTCGTGTGAACATCACTTGACCTGGAGTTTCTCTCATAAAACAACAAGAGTGTGTCCCAAAAGAGTAGACTACTGCTTACCCAGAGGGGAGCTAATAATCTTGGCGGGGGAACCGTATATCACACTGTCACCATAGAAAAGCCTACAGACACCGTGATGATGGTGGCCAATAAGACCAGCTGGACTCCTGTTTACTTCAAAAGGCTGTTGGCTCAGTGGCCATCATGGTCCTTGATCACCACTGACCCTGGACTGTCTGGGAGTTGAGCAGGCAGGGCTCTGACACCTGGTGCTGTTTGTACGTTAATTCAGGAGCCTAATTGAAGAAAGCGCAGACTACTGGTCAGAGCATCTAGGCTGGCAGAAACGGTCAGCCTAAGGTGGCCGAACAAATGTGGGGCGGGGTGAAACCGGCCCCCACAGCGTCTCTGCACATCTCTTTCCTGGACCCTTAAAGGTCATTAGAATCTATAACACTTCCAATGCTGGTGCTCAGGTGGACGAGCAGGGAGGCAGGGGGCCTGGGGACAATCAACGTCACCTGGAGGCTGCTGGGGAGAAGCTCTGACCCTCGCCCCCGGGTATGAGGGCTCCCAACTCAGCACTCAGCAGTTACAGAAGAAGGGTCTGCACCCTCAGCACTCCAAGAATGAGGAACGGGACAAAAGGCAGAGGAGGGGTTTGTCCCCAGCAAAGCCCATTAAAAATCCCTGGGAGATAAAAATAGAATCTGGGCAATAAAGTCAAGTCTAACCTTTTTTATCCTTTGTGCTTTGTCTAATTTCATGTGCTCCTAGGGTCCCGCATGCAGAGGTTCCACACCCGGCACTTCAGACCAGATTTCCTAGTGCAGAATGGCTGGGACGACACCTCAGCTCCTGGGGCCCAGTGCAGACTCCGCGATATAGAGCCTGAGCTGCAGCCAACCCGGCCCTCGAGAGCTCCGCCCCCTCCCTCCCACTGACTCTGACAGGATCTCTACACAACAGCCCAGCCCACAGCCCACGGGGTAGTGCATGCTCTCACCTCTCCATTCTCTGATCAAAATATAAAGTTTCCTTTGCTTGTGAACCAAACTCAGTCTCGATCTGTTGGCCCCAATGACACTGGGCAGGGGGACACTTGTTGGGGTCCACTCTGGAGGATCAGTAACAGAAATTGAGACTATTGTAACCTCAATGAACAGATGTGTGAGCCAAACTGTAGTTAACATAGAACAGTGTATAAGGCTCGGGTAAAATAAGATGTTTCTAACACTTCCATTTGATATTTCCATCACTTTATTATAAGCAAGTTCAGTGAAAAGGTTTGTCTTATTTGTCAGGTCAATATTAGAGAAACGAAGTGATTTCTTTCCAAGGATGTACATCTAATAATCTTGGTTAAAGCTTCAATCTTGTTTTAAATGCTTTTCCATTGAAAATGATACCTCTCTTTCAGCTCCCCCATTTCTGAGAAGTATAAAATCTTATAATTTATTATTACCAAAGGGGAAAGGTGGGAGGAGGGATAAATTAACAGTTTGGGATTAACACATACACACTGCTATGTATAAAATAGATCATCAACAAGGAACTACTGTATAGCACAGGGAACTACACTCAACATTTTGCAATAAGCTATAAGGGGAAATAATCTGGAAAAGAATAGATATTTTTATTGTCATTGTCATCTATCAATGACAGTTAAAGTGTAACCTAAGGGAAGCTGGTGGTGAGTGCTTCTGACCCTGAAGACTTCAATCATCTAAAGTTTGGACTCTGCCTACTTCCCCAGGCCCTTAATGAACATATGTGTAGCCGTAGCTTAAAAAATTCCCCAGTTTGGGTTTCGGGCAGACACTGATTTTGAAAAAGCCCTGGTGTTCTCCTTACATGAATGGGACTCTTCCTACTGCTAAAACATGTCTGTCACACCCAGAGGATGGTATACCGTCTGATCGGGAAGAGTTTGGAAAAGGCATCTCATCTCCTCATCTCCTGGTGCTCGGGTTCACCCCTCCAGCGTCTTTACTAACAGTCTCCCCACTTGGAGATGTCAGCACTGTCAACATCCTGTTGCGTACAGTTTGGAATTTGTCCAGAGGATGAAGCGGAAGGATGAGGAACAATGAGAGACAAGTCCTAGGTGTTCAGACAGGCACATGTCACTCTAATTTCCAACCAGGAAGACGAATTGACCAAAGGCTAGGGTTGCCCATGGAAACAGTATAGGGCTTGAGGAAATCCCGCTGCTTTGTGGCCAGTTCCCATAAACACAAGTTGAACAATGGAACTCAGGGGCAGTAAAATTCACGAAACTGCAGAGTTGAAAATATCCATCACTGAAAAATGTCTTGAGGAAAGTCAGAGAAAAGGACTTGTAAGCAAGGGAGAATGGCAGGAAAGGGATCTGAGGAGGTAGAAAGGACTCGCCATTAAGCACGAGAAAAGGAGCTGAACATTGCCAACATTGCAGTTGGCCAAAAAGGGTGTATGCGTTTTTTTCTGTATATATTCAAGAAAAGGGCATACACTTTTTTAGCCAAGCAAACAGGTGGGCACTGGAAGTCAATACTACAAAAGATATCACTTCGCATCAGTCAGAAGAGCCATCCTCATAAAGCGTAAACAACAGAAATGCAGGACAGGGCAAGGAGAAGAGGGAGCCCTGTGAGACTTATAGTGGAAATGTATATTGCCAACGGCCATTCTGGAGAAGTGTATTGTGTTTACTAAAGCATCTAAAAAATGAGCTACAGAGCATAGGGCACTTGCACTCATGGGCGTATATCTTGGGAAAAACAAAAATCGAGAGGACACAGGCACCCCAATGTTTACCCCCTCTCTGTTTAAAAGATCCTCGACTAGGATATAACTTAAATGTCTCTGGAGAGAAAAAATGGATAGAGATGTGGTACTTAGGTAGAGTGGAATATTATTCAGCCTGGAAATCAATGAACTATGGCCAGTTGTAACAACTCCGGAGGAGTTACGTATGATCATTCTAAGTGACATAATTCAAAAAGAAAAAGACACATATCATAAGATATCACTTAAAGGTGGAATCCAAAATGGCTACACATGAAATAAATTACAAAACAAAAACATAGTCAAATATGTAGGAAACACGCATAAGGCTGCTAAACGGGAAAGGTGGGGAGGGGTGAGGCATCATCCAGGAGGTTGAAATTAGCAAAGATACCATTCCAAATACCAAACTGATAATCAACAAAGCCTACACGGTAGCTAAAAGAACTGCACTCAGCACACTCAAGTCACCGGAAAAGAATATATACGACTGGTAAGAATCTGAAAAAGAATTTACTGATGTCTCTCTGTACGTGAATCAAGTGGATGTACAGCAGCAAGAAACAGAGCTTTGAAAATCAGCTGTAACCAATATAGTAACAAATTGAAAAAAATAAACGACAGAGAGACAGAGAAAACCTCTTACAACTTTTCCTCAGGGACGGTGATGCAACATGGATTGAACACATCTAGACCCACAGCAGGATGAGACATAAGGCTGGAAACTGTTTGCACTAAGAGAAATGTGAGGTTGGGTGAGGAAATGCACACCCTTTAAAGTAATACTACCTGGTACCCATTCAATGGGTCCCAAATCTGCAGGTTCAAGGGATCTTCCTACAGCTAAAACATGCATGGAAAACCCAGAGGACTGTACACCATGTGATCGGGAGATGTGTCTAAAATGCAGCTCATTTATCCTCTCCTGGTGCTCCTGTTCACCATTCCAGCCACGTTACTTAGAATCTCCCCACTTGGAGAATCAGCACATTTCAACTTCTGTTTCACACATTTTGCAAATTGTGAGGAGGATGAACGGGAAGAGGGGGAACCAATGAGAGAATAGTTGTAGGGGTTTGGACGGGCACATATCACTCTAATTTCCCATTAAGAATAAGAATTGAAAAAAGGCTCAGCCCGCCTCGCCGGAGCCAAAATAGGGCCTGAAGCAATCCTGCGGGTTTGAGGCCAGCTCACAAAAGAGCAACTTAAAAAATGGAGCTCAGGGTCACTGCAATTCACAAACCTGCAGAGTTATAAATGAAAACTAACGTCCAAACCTATGTTGAGGTAAGGCAAAGAAGAGGATCTGAATGCAAGACAGAATTGCAAGAAACAGATTTCAAGAGATAGATTGGACTCGTCTTTAAAGCACATGAAAAGCGGCAGAATTTCGACAATGATGCAGTTGGCCCAAAAGGGCGTATGCGTTTTTCCTGATTATATCCAGGAAAAAACGCATACGCACTTTATGGGCAACGAAGCAAGCAAGCAATGCAAATGTGCACAACAAAGAAGTCTCATTTCCCACCGGTCAAAAGGGCCATCCTAAAAAATTGTAAAAACCAGAAATGCAGGACAGGCCATGGAGAACAGGGAGCCTTTATACGCTGATGGGCAGTGTGTGAACTGCCGAGAGCCACTCTGGAGAAGTGTATGGTGGTTCCTAAATCATCTAAAAAACAGAGCTACAGAGCATAGGACACTTCCTATCATGGGAATATATCTAGGGAAGTCTAAAAATCAACAAGACACAAGCACACCACAGTTTAGGGCTACTCTGTTTACAAGAACCTCAACTTCAGTACACCTTAAATATCCCAGGAAAGAGAACAATGGATAAAGAAGATGTGGTACTTATGTACAATGGAATATCTCTTCACCATGAAATCAATGTAATAAGGCTAGTAGAAGGATAAAGAGTGGATTTAGGTCCGATAATACTACTTGAAATAAGTCAAACAGAAAAAGAAACATATCATAAGATATCACTTATAGAGGGAGGGTAAATATGGCTGCACAAGAAATGAATTACAGAACAGAACAGTGTCTCACATTTAGAAAACACACTTATGTCAGCTTAAGGGGAAAGGAGAGGTGGGGTGATGCATAAAAGCAGAGTTTGAAATTAACACAGATACCGTTCAATAAACCAAATAGATATTAGACAAGATCTACACCTTGCTCAATGAACTGGCCTCAACACACCTTATAAACCGCAGAGAAATATATCTGAGTAATAAGAATCTTAAAATCCATGTATTGATATATCTCCATAAGGGAATCAAGTGTGTGCAGAGCGGCACAAACACAGCAGTGAAAATGAGCTAAACCCCATTATAGAAATAAATTTTAAAAACAAAACGCAGAAACAATGAAAGAGAGAAAAATTCTTACAAAATTTGCTCAGGGGCTGTGATGCAACCTGGATTGACCACATATAAACCCACAGCTGGATAACACATAAGGCTGGACACTTGGGGCTGAGAGGATTGGTGAGTTTTGGTGAGCAACTGCCAAAAGTTTAATGCAATACTTCATGCTACTCATTCCAAGGGTCCCAACAATCCAGGTTGAAGGGAATCTTCCTACAGCTAAACCATGCTTGGGAAACCCAGCGACTGGTATACCATATGATCGGGAAAGGTTTCTAAAACGCACCTCATTTTTCCTCTCCTGGGGCTCCGGATCGACATTCCAGCCGCTTTACTAACAACATCCTCACATGGAGAGTCAATGCCTTTAAGTTCTGGTATCGCACAGTCTGCAGTTAGTGCGGAGGATGAATGGGAATAGGGGGAACCAGTGAGAAACAAGCTGTAGCGGTTTCAATGGGCACATGTCACTCTAATTTCACATCAGTAAGAAGAATAAACCAAAGGCACAGCAAGGTGCCCCAGAAGAAGAATAGGGCCTGAAGGAATCCTGTGGTTATGAGGCAAGATCACAAAAATATGAGCTGAAAAATGGAGCTAAGGGCCACTGCAATTCAAAAACGTGCAGAGTTATAAAGGCCAACTATTTTCAAAAACTATATTGAGGTAAGGCTATGAAGAGGCATTGAAAGCAAGGCAGAATTGCAGGAAACCTATTTCAGGAGGTAGACAGGAATTGCATTTAAAGCATAGGAAAAGAGGCAGAACGACGACAATGATGCACTTGGCCAAAAAGGGCGTATGCGTTTTTTCCTGAATATATTCAGGAAAAAACGCATACGCCCTTTTTGGCCAACCAAGCAAGCTTGCAAAGGAAATCTGCACTACAATGAAGTCTCACTTCCCCCCAGTCAAAAGGGCCATCTGAAAAAAGTGTAAAATCCAGAAAGGCAGGACAGGCAATGGAGAACTGGGAGCATTGTTATGCTGATGGGTGGGATGTAAATTGCCAACAGCCACTCGGGAGAAGTGTATGGTGTTTCCTGAAACATCTAAAAAACAAAGCAACAGAGCCTAGGGCACTTCCACTTATGGTGCTATAGCTTAGGGAAATTAAAATCAAAAAGACACAGCCACCCCAAAGTTTGGGACGGCTCTGTTTACAAGAACCTCGTTTACGGGACAAGTTCAATATTGCAGAAAGCGAAAAATGGATAAAGAAGTTGTGGTACTTACGTACAATGCAATATCACTGAGCAATGACATCTATGTCATCAGGCCCGTAGAAAATAATGAGTGGATTCAGGTATGATGATTCTAACTGAAATAAGTCACACAGAAAAAGAAACATCATAAGATATCACTAATACACGGAATGTAATCTTGGCTACACAGGAACTGGATTACCAAAGAGAAGAGGGTCTCAAATTTAGAAAACCAACTTATGCTTGCTTAAGGGGAAAGGTGAGTTGGGGTGGTGCGTAAAACCAGAGATTTAAATGATCACAGATAAAGTTCCTTAAGCCAAATGTGTAATAGACAAGACCTACTCCTTGATCAACGAAATGGACTCAACACCCCATATTAAACGCCTAAGAATGTACCTGACTAGTAAGTATCTTAAAACCTATGGATTGCTATGTCTGCGAAAGAGAATCAAGCGTGTGTACAGGGGCATAAACGCAGCAGTGATAGGATTGGAGAGGTTCAGTGAGCAAATGAAGACCCTTTGAAGTCATATTGCATGGTACCCATTCCACGGGTCTCAACTCTCCAGGTTTAAGGGATTCTTCCTTCAGCTAAAACATGCATGTGGAATCCAGGGTATGATCAACTGTGTGATCGGGAGACGTGTTCCAATATGTCTCAGTTTTCTCCCCTGGTACTCGGGTGCAACATTCCAGACACTTTACTAACAATCTCCCGACTTGGAGAGTCAGTGCCTTTAACCTCCTGTTTGGCCCAGTTTGCAATTTCTGTGGAAGATGAACAGGAATAGGGAGAACCAAAGAGAGACTAGCTGGAGGTGTCTGGACGGGCAAATTTAACTCTCATTTCCCACCAGGAAGAGGAATTAACCAAAGGCTCAGCGTGCCATGCCGGAACCAGATTAGGGCCTGAAGCAATCCTGCGGTGTTGCGGCCAGCTCACAAGAAAGCGAGTTGAAGAAAGGAGCTCAGGGGCACTGTAATTCACAAACCTGCAGAGTTATAAATGACAGCTATCGTCCAAAAATATACTGAAGTAAGGCTGCCAAGAGGACTTGAAAGCGGGGTAGAATTGCAGGAAACCGATTTCAGGAGGTAGACTGGAATTGCATTTAAAGCATAGGAAAAGAGGCAGAACGTCGACAATGATGCACTTGGCCAAAAAGTGCGTATGCGTTTTTTCCTGAATATATTCAGGAAAAAATGCATACACACTTTTTGGCCAACCAAGCAAGCTTGCAAAGGAAATCTGCACTACAATGAAGTCTCACTTCCCCCTGGTAAAAAGGGCCATCTGAAAAAAGTGTAAAATCCAGAAAGGCAGTACAGGCCATGGAGAACTGGGAGCCTGGTTATGCTGATGAGTGGGATGTAAATTGCCAACAGCCACTCGGGAGAAGTGTATGGTGTTTCCTGAAACATCTAAAAAACAAAGCAACAGAGCCTAGGGCACTTCCACTTATGGTGCTATAGCTTAGGGAAATTAAAATCAAAAAGACACAGCCACCCCAAAGTTTGGGACCGCTCTGTTTACAAGAACCTCGTTTACGGGACAAGTTCAATATTGCAGAAAGCGAAAAATGGATAAAGAAGTTGTGGTACATACGTACAATGCAATATCACTCAGCAATGACATCTATGTCATCAGGCCCGTAGCAGCATAATGAGTGGATTCAGGTATGATGATTCTAACTGAAATAAGTCACACAGAAAAAGAAACATCATAAGATATCACTAATACACGGAATGTAAACTTGCTACAAAGGAACTGAATTACAAAACAGAAGAGGGTCTCAAATTTAGAAAACCAACTTATGCTTGCTTAAGGGGAAAGGTGAGTTGGGGTGCTGCATAAAACCAGCGATTGAAATGAGCACAGATAATGTTCCTTAAGCCAAATATGGAATAGACAAGAGATACTCCTTGCTCAACGAAATGGACTCAACACCCCATATTAAACGCCTAAGAATGTACCTGACTAGTAAGTATCTTAAAACCTATGGATTGTTATGTCTGCGAATGAGTATCAAGCATGTGTACAGGGGCATAAAAGCAGCAGTGATAGGATTGGAGAGGTTCGGTGAGCAAATGAAGACCCTTTGAAGTCATATTGCATGGTACCCATTCCACGGATCTCAACTCTCCAGGTTTAAGGGATTCTTCCTTCAGCTAAAACACGCATGTGGAACCCAGAGTATGATCAACCGTGTGATAGGGAGACGTGTTCCAATATGTTTCAGTGTTCGTCCCCTGGTACTCGGGTGCAACATTCCAGACGCTTTACTAACACTCTCCCTATTTGGAAAGTCAGTGACTTTAAACTCCTGTTTGGCCCAGTTTGCAATTTCTGCGGAAGATGAACAGGAATAGGGAGAACCAATGAGAGACAAGATGGAGGTGTCTGGACGGGCAAATTTAACTCTCATTTCCCACCAGGAAGAGGAATTAACCAAAGGCTCAGCGTGCCGTGCCGGAACCAGATTAGGGCCTGAAGCAATCCTGCGGTGTTGCGGCCAGCTCACAAGAAAGCGAGTTGAAGAAAGGAGCTCAGGGGCACTGTAATTCACAAACCTGCAGACTTATAAATGACAGCTATCGTCCAAAAATATACTGAAATAAGGTTGCCAAGAGGACTTGAAAGCAGGGCAGAATTGCAGGACACCGATTTCAGGAGGTAGACTGGAATTGCATTTAAAGCATAGGAAAAGAGGCAGAACATCGACAATCATGCACTTGGCCAAAAAGGGCGTATGCGGTTTTTACTGAATATATTCAGGAAAAAACGCATACGCCCTTTTTGGCGAAGCAAGCAAGCTTGTAAAGGAAATCTGCACTACAATGAAGTCTCACTTCACCCCGGTCAAAAGGGCCATCTGAAAAAAGTGTAAAATCCAGAAAGGCAGGACAGGCCATGGAGAACTGGGAGCCTTGTTATGCTGATGGGTGGGATGTAATTTGCCAACAGCCACTAGGGAGAAGTTTATGGTGTTTCCTGAAACATCTAAAAAACAAAGCAACAGAGCCGAGGGCAATTCCACTTATGGTCCTATAGCTTAGGGAAATTAAAATCAAAAAGACACAGCCACCCAAAAGTTTGGGACAGCTATGTTTACAAGAACCTCGTTTATGGTACAAGTTCAATATCGCAGAAAGTGAAAAATGGATAAAGCAGTTGTGGTACTTAGGTACAATGCAATATCACTCAGCAATGAAATCTATGTCATCAGGCCCGTAGCAGCATAATGAGTGGATTCAGGTATGATGATTCTAACTGAAATAAGTCACACAGGAAAAGAAACATCAGAAGATATCACTAATACACGGAATGTAAACCTGGCTACACAGGAACTGGATTACAAAACAGAACAGGGTCTCAAATTTAGAAAACCAACTTATGCTTGCTTAAGGGGAAAGGTGAGTTGGGGTGCTGCATAAAACTAGAGATGAAATGAGCACAGATAAAGTTCCTTAAGCCAAATATGGAATAGACAAGTGCTACTCCTTGTTCAATGAAATGGACTCAACACCCCATATTAAAAGCCTAAGTATGTAGCTGACTAGTAAGTATCTTAAAACCTATGGATTGCTATGTCTCCGAAAGAGAATCAAGCATGTGTACAGGGGCATAAACGCAGCAGTAATAGGATTGGAGAGGTTCGGTGAGCAAACGAAGACCCTTTGAAATCATATTGCATGGTACCCATTCCACGGGTCTCAACTCTCCAGGTTTAAGGGATTCTTCCTTCAGCTAAAACATGCATGTGGAACCCAGAGTATGATCAACCGTGTGATCGGGAGACGTGTGCCAATATATCTCAGTTCTCGTCCCCTGGTACTCGGGTGTAACATTCCAGACACTTTACTAACACTCTCCCGACTTGGAGAGTCAGTGCCTTTAACGTCCTTTTTGGCCCAGTTTGCAATTTCTGCGGAAGATGAACAGGAATAGGGAGAACCAATGAGAGACTAGCTGGAGGTGTCTGGACGGGCAAATTTAACTCTCATTTCCCACCAGGAAGAGGAATTAACCAAAGGCTCAGCGTGCCGAGCCGGAACAAGATTAGGGCCTGAAGCAATCCTGCGGTGTTGCGGCCAGCTCACAAGAAAGCGAGTTGAAGAAAGGAGCTCAGGGGCACTGTAATTCACAAACCTGCAGAGTTATAAATGACAGCTATCGTCCAAAAATATACTGAAGTAAGGCTGCCAAGAGGACTTGAAAGCGGGGCAGAATTGCAGGTAACCGATTTCAGGATGTAGACTGGAATTGCATTTAAAGCATAGGAAAAGAGGAAGAACGTCCACAATGATGCACTTGGCCAAAAATGTCTTATGCGTTTTTTCCTGAATATATTCAGGGAAAAACGCATACGCCATTTTTGGCCAACCAAGCAAGCTTGCAAAGGAAATCTGCACTACAATGAAGTCTCACTTCCCCCCAGTCAAAAGGGTCATCTGAAAAAAGTATAAAATCCAGAAAGGCAGGACAGGCCATGGAGAACTGGGAGCCCTGTTATGCTGATGTGTGGGATGTAAATTGCCAACAGCCACTCGGGAGAAGTGTATGGTGTTTCCTGAAACATCTAAAAAACAAAGCAACAGAGCCTAGGTCAAATCCACTTATGGTCCTATAGCTTAGGGAAATTAAAATCAAAAAGACACAGCCACCCCAAAGTTTGGGATGACTCTGTTTACAAGAACCTCGTTTATGGTACATGTTCAATATCGCAGAAAGCGAAAAATGGATAAAGAAGTTGTGGTACATACGTACAATGCAATATCACTCAGCAATGAAATCTATGTCAACAGGCCTGTAGCAGAAAATGAGTGGGTTCAGGTATGATGATTCTAACTGAAATAAGTCACACAGAAAAAGAAACATCATAAGATATCACTAATACACGGAATATAAACTTGGCTACACAGGAACTGGATTACAAAACAGAACAGGGTCTCAAATTTAGATAACCAACTTATGCTTGCTTAAGGGGAAAGGTGAGTTGGGGTGCTGCATAAAACCAGAGATTGAAATGAGCACAGATAAAGTTCCTTAAGCCAAATATGTAATAGACAAGAGCTACTCCTTGCTCAACGAAATGGACTCAACACCCCATATTAAACGCCTAAGAATGTACCTGACTAGGAAGTATCTTAAAACCTATGTATTGCTATGCCTCTGAAAGAGAATCAAGCGTGTGTACAGGGGCATAAACGCAGCAGTGATAGGATTGGAGAGGTTCGGTGAGCAAATGAAGACCCTTTGAAGTCATATTGCATGGTACCCATTCCACGGGTCTCAACTCTCCAGGTTTAAGGGATTCTTCCTTCAGCTGAAACATGCATGTGGAACCCAGAGTATGATCAACCGTGTGATCAGGAGACGTGTTCAAATATGTCTCAGTTTTCGTCCCCTGGTACTCGGGTGCAACATTCCAGACGCTTTACTAACACTCTCCCGACTTGGAGAGTCAGTGCCTTTAACCTCCTGTTTGGCCCAGTTTGCAATTTCTGCGGAAGATGAACAGGAATAGGGAGGACCAATGAGAGACTAGCTGGAGGTGTCTGGACGGGCAAATTTAACTCTCATTACCCACGAGGAAGAGGAATTAACCAAAGGCTCAGCGTGCCGTGCCGGAACCACATTAGGACCTGAAGCAATCCTGCGGTGTTGCGGCCAGCTCACAAGAAAGCGAGTTGAAGAAAGGAGCTCAGGGGCACTGTAATTCACAAACCTGCAGAGTTATAAATGACAGCTATCGTCCAAAAATATACTGAAGTAAGGCTGCCAAGAGGACTTGAAAGCGGGGCAGAATTGCAGGAAACCGATTTCAGGAGGGAGACTGGAATTGCATTTAAAGCATAGGAAAAGAGGCAGAACGTCCACAATGATGCACTTGGCCAAAAATGTCGTATGCGTTTTTTCCTGAATATATTCAGGAAAAAACGCATACACCATTTTTGGCCAACCAAGCAAGCTTGCAAAGGAAATCTGCACTACAATGAAGTCTCACTTCCCCCCGGTCAAAGGGCCATCTGAAAACAGTGTAAAATCCAGAAAGGCAGGACAGTCCATGGAGAACTGGGAGCCTTGTTATGCTGATGGGCGGGATGTAAATTGCCAACAGCCACTAGGGAGAAGTGTATGGTGTTTCCTGAAACATCTAAAAAACAAAGCAACGGAGCCTAGGGCACTTCCACTTATGGTCCTATAGCTTAGGGAAATTAAAATCAAAAAGACACAGCCACCCCAAAGTTTGGGACGGCTCTGTTTACAAGAACATCGTTTACGGTACAAGTTCAATATCGCAGAAAGTGAAAAATGGATAAAGAAGTTGTGGTACTTACGTACAATGCAATATCACTCAGCAATGAAATCTACGTCATCAGGCCCGTAACAGCATAGAGTGGATTCAGGTATGATGATTCTAACTGAAATAAGTCACACAGAAAAAGAAACATCATAAGATATCACTAATACACGGAATGTAGTATTGGCTACACAGGAACTGGATTACAAAACAGAACAGGGTCTCA
Organism: Orcinus orca; assembly: GCF_937001465.1. Taxonomy (NCBI): domain Eukaryota; kingdom Metazoa; phylum Chordata; class Mammalia; order Artiodactyla; family Delphinidae; genus Orcinus; species Orcinus orca. Next base: position 15,360 of record NW_026043962.1, on the reverse strand, counting down.
AATTTAGAAAACCAACTTATGCTTGCTTAAGGGGAAAGGTGAGTTGGGGTGCTGCATAAAACCAGAGATTGAAATGAGCACAGATAAAGTTCCTTAAGCCAAATATGTAATAGACAAGAGCTACTACTTGCTCAACGAAATGTACTCAACACCGCATATTAAACGCCTAAGAATGTACCTGACTAGTAAGTATCTTAAAACCTATGGATTGCTATGTCTCTGAAAGAGAATCAAGCGTGTGTACAGGGGCATAAACGCAGAAGTGTTAGGATTGGAGAGGTTCGGTGAGCAAATGAAGACCCTTTGAAGTCATATTGCATGGTACCCATTCCACGGGTCTCAACTCTCCAACTTTAAGGGAATCTTCCTTCAGCTGAAACATGCATGTGGAACCCAGAGTATGATCAACCGTGTGATCGGGAGACGTGTTCCAATATGTCTCAGTTCTCGTCCCCTGGTACTCGGGTGCATCATTCCAGACGCTTTACTAACACTCTCCCGACTTGGAGAGTCAGTGCCTTTAACCTCCTGTTTGGCCCAGTTTGCAATTTCTGCGGAAGATGAACAGGAATAGGGAGGACCAATGAGAGACTAGCTGGAGGTGTCTGGACGGGCAAATTTAACTCTCATTACCCACGAGGAAGAGGAATTAACCAAAGGCTCAGCGTGCCGTGCCGGAACCACATTAGGACCTGAAGCAATCCTGCGGTGTTGCGGCCAGCTCACAAGAAAGCGAGTTGAAGAAAGGAGCTCAGGGGCCCTGTAATTCACAAACCTGCAGAATTATAAATGACAGCTATCGTCCAAAAATATACTGAAGTAAGACTGCCAAGAGGACTTGAAAGCGGGGCAGAATTGCAGAAAACCGATTTCAGGAGGTAGACTGGAATTGCATTTAAAGCATAGGAAAAGAGGCAGAACGTCCACAATGATGCACTTGGACAAACAGGGCGTATGCGTTTTTTCCTGAATATATTCACTCGGGAGAAGTGTATGGTGTTTCCTGAAACATCTAAAAAAGAAAGCAACAGAGCCTAGGTCAATTCCACTTATGGTCCTATAGCTTAGGGAAATTAAAATCAAAAAGACACAGCCACCCCAAAGTTTGGGATGGCTCTGTTTACAAGAACCTCGTTTATGGTACAAGTTCAATATCGCAGAAAGCGAAAAATGGATAAAGCAGTTGTGGTACTTACGTACAATGCAATATCACTCAGCAATGAAATCTATGTCAACAGGCCTGTAGCAGAAAATGAGTGGGTTCAGGTATGATGATTCTAACTGAAATAAGTCACACAGAAAAAGAAACATCATAAGATATCACTAATACACGGAATGTAAACTTGGCTACACAGGAACTGGATTACAAAACAGAACAGGGTCTCAAATTTAGAAAACCAACTTATGCTTGCTTAAGGAGAAGGTGAGTTTGGGTGCTGCATAAAACCAGAGATTGAAATGAGCACAGATAAAGTTCCTTAAGCCAAATATGGAATAGACAAGTGCTACTCCTTGTTCAATGAAATGGACTCAACACCCCATATTAAACGCCTAAGAATGTACCTGACTAGTAAGTATCTTAAAACCTATGGATTGCTATGTCTCCGAAAGAGAATCAAGCATGTGTACAGGGGTATAAACGCAGCAGTGATAGGATTGGAGAGGTTCGGTGAGCAAACGAAGACCCTTTGAAATCATATTGCATGGTACCCATTCCACGAGTCTCAACTCTCCAGGTTTAAGGGATTCTTCCTTCAGCTAAAACATGCATGTGGAACCCAGAGTATGATCAACCATGTGATCGGGAGACGTGTGCCAATATATCTCAGTTCTCGTCCCCTGGTACTCGGGTGTAACATTCCAGACACTTTCCTAACACTCTCCCGACTTGGAGAGTCAGTGCCTTTAACGTCCTGTTTGGCCCAGTATGCAATTTCTGCAGAAGATGAACAGGAATAGGGAGAACCAATGAGAGACTAGCTGGAGGTGTCTGGACGGGCAAATTTAACTCTCATTTCCCACCAGGAAGAGGAATTAACCAAAGGCTCAGCGTGCCGTGCCGGAACCAGATTAGGGCCTGAAGCAATCCTGCGGTGTTGCGGCCAGCTCACAAGAAAGCGAGTTGAAGAAAGGAGCTCAGGGGCACTGTAATTCACAAACCTGCAGAGTTATAAATGACAGCTATCGTCCAAAAATATACTGAAGTAAGGCTGCCAAGAGGACTTGAAAGCGGGGCAGAATTGCAGGAAACCGATTTCAGGAAGTAGACTGGAATTGCATTTAAAGCATAGGAAAAGAGGCAGAACGTCCACAATGATGCACTTGGCCTAAAAGGGCGTATGCATTTTTTCCTGAATATATTCAGGAAAAAATGCATACGCGCTTTTTGGCCAACTAAGCATGCTTGCAAAGGAAATCTGCACTAAAATGAAGTCTCACTTCCCCCGGGTCACAAGGGCGATCTGAAAAATGTGTAAAATCCAGAAAGGCAGGACTGGCCATGGAGAACTTGGAGCCTTGTTATGCTGATGGGTGGGATGTAAATTGCCAACAGCCACTTGGGAGAAGTGTATGGTGTTTCCTGAAAGTTCTAAGAAACAAAGCAACAGAGCCTAGGGCACTTCCACTTATGGTCCTATAGCTTAGGGAAATTAAAATCACACAGACACAGCCACCCCAATGTTTGGGACGGCTCTGTTTACAAGAACCTCGTTTACGGTACAAGTTCAATATCGCAGAAAGTGAAAAATGGATAAAGAAGTTGTGGTACTTACGTACAACGCAATATCACTCAGCAATGAAATCTATGTCATCAGGCCCATAGCAGGATAATGTGTGGATTCAGTTATGATGATTCTAACTGAAATAAGTCACAGAGAAAAAGAAACATCATAAGATATCACTAATACACGGAATGTAAACTTGCTACACAGTAACTGAATTACAAAACAGAATAAGGTGTCAAATTTAGAAAACCAACTTATGCTTGCTTAAGGGGAAAAGTGAGTTGGGGTGCTGCACAAAAACACATATTGAAATGAGCACAGATAAAGTTCCTTAAGCCAAATATGTAATAGACAAGAGCTACTCCTTGCTCAACGAGATGGACTCAACACCCCATATTAAACGGCTAAGTATGTACCTGACTAGTAAGTATCTTAAAACCTATGGATTGCTATGTCTCCGAAAGAGAATCAAGCGTGTGTACAGGGGCATAAACGCAGCAGTGATAGGATTGGAGAGGTTCGGTGAGCAAATGAAGACCCTTTGAAGTCATATTGCATGGTACCCATTCCACGGGTCTCAACTCTCCAGTTTTAAGGGATTCTTCATTCAGCTAAAACACGCATGTGGAACCCAGAGTATGATCAACCGTGTGATCCTGAGACGTGTTCAAATATGTCTCATTTCTTGTCACCTGGTACTTGGGTGCAACATTCCAGATGCTTCACTAACACTCTCCCGACTTGGAGAGTCAGTGCCTTTAACCTCCTGTTTGGCCCAGTTTGCAATTTCTGCGGAAGATGAACAGGAATAGGGAGAACCAATGAGAGACTAGCTGGAAGTGTCTGGACGGGCAAATTTAACTCTCATTTCCGACCAGGAAGAGGAATTAACCAAAGGCTCAGCGTGCCATGGCGGAACAAGATTAGGGCCTGAATCAATCCTGTGGTGTTCCGGGCAGCTCACAAGAAAGCGAGTTGAAGAAAGGAGCTCAGGGGCACTGTAATTCACAAACCTGCAGAGTTATAAATGACAGCTATCGTCCAAAAATATACTGAAGTAAGGCTGCCAAGAGGACTTGAAAGCGGGGCAGAATTGCAGGAACCCGATTTCAGGAGGTAGACTGGAATTCCATTTAAAGCATAGGAAAAGAGGCAGAACGTCCACAATGATGCACTTGGCCAAAAAGGGCGTATGCGTTTTTTCCTGAATATATTCAGGAGAAAACGCATACGCCCTTTTTGGCCAACCAAGCAAGCTTGCAAAGGAAATCTGCAGTACAATGAAGTCTCACTTCCCCCAGGTCAAAAGGGCCATCTGAAAAAAGTGTAAAATCCAGAAAGGCAGGACAGGCCATGGAGAACTGGGAGCCTTGTTATGCTGATGGGTGGGATGTAAATTGCCAACAGCCACTCGGGAGAAGTGTATGGTGTTTCCTGAAACATCTAAAAAACAAAGCAACAGAGCCTAGGGCACTTCCACTTATGGTCCTATAGCTTAGGGAAATTAAAATCAAAAAGACACAGCCACCCAAATGTTTGGGACGGCTCTGATTAAAAGAACCTCGTTTACGGTACAAGTACAATATCACAGAAAGTGAAAAATGGATAAAGAATTTGTGGTACTTACGTACAATGCAATATCACTCAGCAATGAAATCTATTTCATCAGGCCCGTAGCAGCATAATGAGTGGGTTCAGGTATGAGGATTCTAACTGAAATAAGTCACACAGAAAAAGAAACATCATAAGATATCACTAATACACGGAATGTAAACTTGCTACACAGGAACTGAATTACAAAACAGAATAAGGTCTCAAATTTAGAAAACCAACTTATGCTTGCTTAAGCGGAAAGGTGAGTTGGGGTGCTGCACAAAAACACAGATTCAAATGAGCACAGATAAAGTTCCTTAAGCCAAATATGTAATAGACAAGAGCTACTCCTTGCTCAACGAGATGGACTCAACACCCCATATTAAACGCCTAAGAATGTACCTGACTAGTAAGTATCTTAAAACCTATGGACTGCTATGTCTCTGAAAGAGAATCAAGCGTGTGTACAGGGGCATAAACGCAGCAGTGATAGGATTGGAGAGGTTCGGTGAGCAAATGAAGACCCTTTGAAGTCATATTGCATGGTACCCATTCCACGGGTCTCAACTCTCCAGGTTTAAGGGATTCTTCCTTCAGCTAAAACACGCATTTGGAACCCAGAGTATGATCAACCGTGTGATCCTGAGACGTGTTCAAATATGTCTCATTTCTTGTCACCTGGTACTTGGGTGCAACATTCCAGATGCTTCACTAACACTCTCCCGACTTGGAGAGTCAGTGCCTTTAACCTCCTGTTTGGCCCAGTTTGCAATTTCTGCGGAAGATGAACAGGAATAGGGAGAACCAATGAGAGACTAGCTGGAAGTGTCTGGACGGGCAAATTTAACTCTCATTTCCGACCAGGAAGAGGAATTAACCAAAGGCTCAGCGTACCATGGCGGAACAAGATTAGGGCCTGAATCAATCCTGTGGTGTTCCGGGCAGCTCACAAGAAAGCGAGTTGAAGAAAGGAGCTCAGGGGCACTGTAATTCACAAACCTGCAGAGTTATAAATGACAGCTATCGTCCAAAAATATACTGAAGTAAGGCTGCCAAGAGGACTTGAAAGCGGGGCAGAATTGCAGGAACCCGATTTCAGGAGGTAGACTGGAATTCCATTTAAAGCATAGGAAAAGAGGCAGAACGTCCACAATGATGCACTTGGCCAAAAAGGGCGTATGCGTTTTTTCCTGAATATATTCAGGAGAAAACGCATACGCCCTTTTTGGCCAACCAAGCAAGCTTGCAAAGGAAATCTGCAGTACAATGAAGTCTCACTTCCCCCAGGTCAAAAGGGCCATCTGAAAAAAGTGTAAAATCCAGAAAGGCAGGACAGGCCATGGAGAACTGGGAGCCTTGTTATGCTGATGGGTGGGATGCAAATTGCCAACAGCCACTCGGGAGAAGTGTATGGTGTTTCCTGAAACATCTAAAAAACAAAGCAACAGAGCCTAGGGCACTTCCACTTATGGTCCTATAGCTTAGGGAAATTAAAATCAAAAAGACACAGCCACCCCAAAGTTTGGGATGGCTCTGATTACAAGAACCTCGTTTACGGTACAAGTTCAATATCGCAAAAAGTGAAAAATGGATAAAGAATTTGTGGTACTTACGTACAATGCAATATCACTCAGCAATGAAATCTATTTCATCAGGCCCGTAGCAGCATAATGAGTGGGTTCAGGTATGAGGATTCTAACTGAAATAAGTCACACAGAAAAAGAAACATCATAAGATATCACTAATACACGGAATGTAAACTTGCTACACAGGAACTGAATTACAAAACAGAATAAGGTCTCAAATTTAGAAAACCAACTTATGTTTGCTTAAGCGGAAAGGTGAGTTGGGGTGCTGCACAAAAACACAGATTCAAATGAACACAGATAAAGTTCTTTAAGCCAAATATGTAATAGACAAGAGCTACTCCTTGCTCAACGAGATGGACTCAACACCCCATATTAAACGCCTAAGAATGTACCTGACTAGTAAGTATCTTAAAACCTATGGACTGCTATGTCTCTGAAAGAGAATCAAGCGTGTGTACAGGGGCATAAACGCAGCAGTGATAGGATTGGAGAGGTTCGGTGAGCAAATGAAGACCCCTTGAAGTCATATTGCATGGTACCCATTCCACGGGTCTCAACTCTCCAGGTTTAAGGGATTCTTCCTTCAGCTAAAACACGCATGTGGAACCCAGAGTATGATCAACCGTGTGATAGGGAGACGTGTTCCAATATGTTTCAGTGTTCGTCCCCTGGTACTCGGGTGCAACATTCCAGACGCTTTACTAACACTCTCCCTATTTGGAAAGTCAGTGACTTTAACCTCCTGTTTGGCCCAGTTTGCAATTTCTGCGGAAGATGAACAGGAATAGGGAGAACCAATGAGAGACTAGCTGGAGGTGTCTGGACGGGCAAATTTAACTCTCATTTCCCACCAGGAAGAGGAATTAACCAAAGGCTCAGCGTGCCGTGCCGGAACCAGATTAGGGCCTGAAGCAATCCTGCGGTGTTGCGGCCAGCTCACAAGAAAGCGAGTTGAAGAAAGGAGCTCAGGGGCACTGTAATTCACAAACCTGCAGAGTTATAAATGACAGCTATCATCCAAAAATATACTGAAGTAAGGCTGCAAAGAGGACTTGAAAGCGGGGCAGAATTGCAGGAACCCGATTTCAGGAGGTAGACTGGAATTGCATTTTAAGCATAGGAAAAGAGGCAGAACCTCCACAATGATGCACTTGGCCAAAAAGGGCGTATGCGTTTTTTCCTGAATATATTCATGAGAAAACGCATACGCCCTTTTTGGCCAACCAAGCAAGCTTGCAAAGGAAATCTGCACTACAATGAAGTCTCACTTCCCCCAGTCAAAAGGGCCATCTGAAAAAAGTGTAAAATCCAGAAAGGCAGGACAGGCCATGGAGAACTGGGAGCCTTGTTATGCTGATGGGCGGGATGTAAATTGCCAACAGCCACTCGGGAGAAGTGTATGGTGTTTCCTGAAACATCTAAAAAACAAAGCAACAGAGCCTAGGGCACTTCCACTTATGGTCCTATAGCTTAGGGAAATTAAAATCAAAAAGACACAGCCACCCCAAAATTTGGGACGGCTCTTTTACAGGAACCTCTTCTTCAGCACAAGTTAAATATGCCAGAGAGCAAATAATTGATAAAGAAGTTGCGGTACTTACGTACAACAGAATACCTCTCAGCAATGAAAACTATGTCACCAGGCCCGTACCAGCATAATGAGTGGATTGAGGCACGGTGATTCTAAGTGAAAAAAGTCACACAGAAAAAGAAACATCATAAGTTACCACTAATACATGGAATGAGAACTTGGTTACACATGAACTGAATTACAAAACAGAACAGGGTCTCATGTTTAGAAAACCAACTTATGCTTGCTTAAGGGGGAAGGTGAGTTGTGGTGCTGCATAAAAGCAGAGTTTGAAATTAGCACAGATACCGTTCCATAAGCTAAATATGTAATAGACAAGACCTACCCCTTGCTCAACAAAATGGACTCAACAATGAGGTATCACCTCACACCTCGTAGAATGGGCATCATCAGAAAATCTACAAACAAAAAATGCTGGAAATGTGTGGAGAAAAGGAACCGTCTTCCACTATTGTTGGGAATATAAATTGATACAGTCACTATGGAGAACAATATGGAGTTTCTTAAGAAACTAACAGTAGAATTACCATATGATACAGCAATCCCAGTTCTGGACATATACCCAGACAAAACCATAAATCAAAAAGAGACATTCACCGCAATGTTCATTGTATCACTCTTTACAATATCGAGGTAATGGAAGCAACCTAAATGCCCACAGACAGACGAATGCATAAAGCAGTGGTACATATATAAAATGGAATATTACTAAGCCATGAAAAGGAATGAAATTAGTCATTTGTAGAGACGTCGATGGATCTAGAGACTGTCATACAGAGTGAAGTAAGTCAGAAAGAGAAAAACAAATCTTGTATATTCATGCATATATGTGGAACCTAGAAAAACTGTACAGATTAACCATTTTGCAAGGCATAAATAGAGCAACAGATGTAGACAACAAACGTATGGACAACAAGGGGGGAAAGCTGTTGGGGGGGTTGGTGGTGGGAGGAGTTGAGAGACTGGGATTGGCATGTATACATTTATATGTATAAAATAGATAACCAATAAGAACCTGCTGTATAAAAATATAAAATAAAATTCAAAATTAAAAAGAAATAAAATTAAAAAAATAAAACAGAAAAAACAATTATTCCCTTCACATACATGTATTTATATGAATAAATTATTTCTATGCTTTTATCTGTAAATACAAAAAAGAGGAATAAAATCTACCTTGAACCAAAAACGAAAAAGAGAAAAAAAACACAGAACCCACCAGTTCCACAGAGGAAAACCGTATCAGGGCACTTGCTCCAGTTGTAAACAATTCTGAAGTTGGTCAGTGGTGGGGAATCGTCTCCCATTCAGCCAGCAGCCCCCATGCAACAAGCGTCCTCATTGCAAAGCTGGGGCACCGTGCCGAGGCATCTGTGAGTAAACGTGAGCTGAGCCCCAGGCCAGTTGCTGCTGAACTATTCCCACCCGTCCCAGGTAAAACACCTGAATATATACAAGGACTTGAAAGCCTAGAGGAAGGGCCATAGAGCCACACGAGTGACAGCATACCGGCCGACTTGGTGCCTGCAGGCCAGCCAGGATGGTCCTGGCCCTGGGTGCTCTTCTGGAAGATTTCCATTTCCCTGCCTGAGATACCCGTCCTGTCCCTGCCCCCACTGCTTTTTTCCTTCCTCACCTCTGCCCAGGGAGAAATTCCAGCAGCAGGTATGGGTGACACATCCTCTTCTTTAGCAGGTGGCAGCCTGGCAACTGCTGCAGAAAGTCCAGCAGAGCCACACTCACACTGGGCCACCCACAAAGCCGTGGCCTCTCACTCCCTCCCACCAGCCCAGCCCCGAGACTGCTGACAGGGCAGAGAAAATGGCGTCAGGCACGGCTGCAGGGCCTCTTGCTGCCTGGAGTGGTATTTATATTGATCTCAACCCAGGCACACCTGGGGAGGGCTGGCCGGCACGGTAAGGCTGCCCAGGTCAGCCAATCATCATCCCTCAGGGGCTCACAGTTGCAGAAAATGGAACTTGCTGAACCGGCCAGGTCCAAGGAACAGGTGTGGGCTCCTGAGAGTCAGGATAGACAAGGGGCTGCAGCTTTGGCTTGTTTTCTAATCATTTTATCTGGCCCATGAGTGGGAGACAACTTCAAGAAAACCCTCTCCTAATGAGAGGAACCCAGGAGTCAGGGAGAGGAGGGGTGGGTGGTGGTTGGAGACAGAGGCCTGGTGCCCCGGGTGCAGTGGAAGTCTCTGGAAGACCAGGTGGAGGGAGGCCGCACAGAGTGATGCCCAGGGTCACAGACCTGTCGCAGCTGCTGTTTGTTAGTTCAAGTCCTGCTCTGAGGTGCTCTGTGTCAGCTCTGAGCGACAGGTGAGCTGGGGGTGCTCTGCAATGAGGGCTATGTGCACGGTTCCTGTGTGCCCAGCCCTGCCACGGTACCTGCAAGGGTAGCTCTGTATCCTGGGAGGGGCCTGACCACGAGAGCCCCGTGGGCTGGGGTGGGGGTGGGGTACCTGCCCAGGTGAGCTCCATATTCTGACCACGAGAGCCCCATGGGCTGCTGGGGACCTGGTAAAGGATGTCAGGACAGTCAGTGAAGCCACCGAGGATATACCTCCAGCTGCTCCTAATTCCTACACCCTGCTGGTCATTCTACCAACCACCAGGACATGGTATTCTGTATTAGTCTTCAATGATGCCTTCTTTTGTATTCCATTAGTCCCAGAGTCACAAGAAATTTTGGCTTGTGAGTGGCAGGACTCAACATACAACTAAAACAATACTTCCGGGCCGTCTTGCCCCAAGGGTGCAAAAATTCCCACACCATCTTTGGGGAAAGCTTAGCTAAAGACCTAAAAGTTCTACCTCTGGGAAAGGAAACCCTCCTTCAGTACGCAGACGACATTCTGATCGCCAGCCCTACTAAGGAGGCCTCTGAACTACCAAGCCAATAAAGGATAGAAGTTGTCCAAGAAAAAGCTCAAATATCACAGACTGCAGTGACCTGCCTGGGCTTCATTCTCACAGAAGGTCGGAGAAGCCCATCCCAGGAAAGGGAAGAAACCATTTTCAGCCTTACCCCTTTCTAAAACTAGAAGACAGCTTAGGGGTTCCTGGGGAGGCCAGGGTTTGCTGCTTCTGGATCCCTAACTACAGTCTACTAGCTGGGCCTCTATATGAAACACTGAAAGGAAAAGATGATGATCCTTTTGAATAGAATCCAGAAGTGGCCTTTCAAGAATGGAAAGAGCAGTCAATTCAGACCCTTGCCCTGGAACTCCCTAATTTAGCTAAACCCTTTGACCTTTACATTCCCGGTGAAAGGTGAATCGCCATTGGAGAATTAGTGCAAAAACTGGGACCACTTGAAATGGAACAATGCAAGAATGCCATCCAGGTAGGATAAACTACGGGCACCAAGGGGCTTGGCCCACTGCCACATCTGGCCAAGATACTGGCGGTATCTAAAAACCTGGAAATCAGCAGCCCAAAAGGCCACCTCCCTCCTAAGGGAAAAGGACCCCACGTGGTGATCCTAACCACCAACCATGCCCTGAAGTTGCAGGGTTCGCTCCGTGGGCACACCAACCTCGAGTGAGGAGGCCCTCCAACTCCAACATCCAGAGAGATAACCGGGGGCAACAGGGCACCATGACGACTCGTGTGAACATCACTTGACCTGGAGTTTCTCTCATAAAACAACAAGAGTGTGTCCCAAAAGAGTAGACTACTGCTTACCCAGAGGGGAGCTAATAATCTTGGCGGGGGAACCGTATATCACACTGTCACCATAGAAAAGCCTACAGACACCGTGATGATGGTGGCCAATAAGACCAGCTGGACTCCTGTTTACTTCAAAAGGCTGTTGGCTCAGTGGCCATCATGGTCCTTGATCACCACTGACCCTGGACTGTCTGGGAGTTGAGCAGGCAGGGCTCTGACACCTGGTGCTGTTTGTACGTTAATTCAGGAGCCTAATTGAAGAAAGCGCAGACTACTGGTCAGAGCATCTAGGCTGGCAGAAACGGTCAGCCTAAGGTGGCCGAACAAATGTGGGGCGGGGTGAAACCGGCCCCCACAGCGTCTCTGCACATCTCTTTCCTGGACCCTTAAAGGTCATTAGAATCTATAACACTTCCAATGCTGGTGCTCAGGTGGACGAGCAGGGAGGCAGGGGGCCTGGGGACAATCAACGTCACCTGGAGGCTGCTGGGGAGAAGCTCTGACCCTCGCCCCCGGGTATGAGGGCTCCCAACTCAGCACTCAGCAGTTACAGAAGAAGGGTCTGCACCCTCAGCACTCCAAGAATGAGGAACGGGACAAAAGACAGAGGAGGGGTTTGTCCCCAGCAAAGCCCATTAAAAATCCCTGGGAGATAAAAATAGAATCTGGGCAATAAAGTCAAGTCTAACCTTTTTTATCCTTTGTGCTTTGTCTAATTTCATGTGCTCCTAGGGTCCCGCATGCAGAGGTTCCACACCCGGCACTTCAGACCAGATTTCCTAGTGCAGAATGGCTGGGACGACACCTCAGCTCCTGGGGCCCAGTGCAGACTCCGCGATATAGAGCCTGAGCTGCAGCCAACCCGGCCCTCGAGAGCTCCGCCCCCTCCCTCCCACTGACTCTGACAGGATCTCTACACAACAGCCCAGCCCACAGCCCACGGGGTAGTGCATGCTCTCACCTCTCCATTCTCTGATCAAAATATAAAGTTTCCTTTGCTTGTGAACCAAACTCAGTCTCGATCTGTTGGCCCCAATGACACTGGGCAGGGGGACACTTGTTGGGGTCCACTCTGGAGGATCAGTAACAGAAATTGAGACTATTGTAACCTCAATGAACAGATGTGTGAGCCAAACTGTAGTTAACATAGAACAGTGTATAAGGCTCGGGTAAAATAAGATGTTTCTAACACTTCCATTTGATATTTCCATCACTTTATTATAAGCAAGTTCAGTGAAAAGGTCTGTCTTATTTGTCAGGTCAATATTAGAGAAACGAAGTGATTTCTTTCCAAGGATGTACATCTAATAATCTTGGTTAAAGCTTCAATCTTGTTTTAAATGCTTTTCCATTGAAAATGATACCTCTCTTTCAGCTCCCCCATTTCTGAGAAGTATAAAATCTTATAATTTATTATTACCAAAGGGGAAAGGTGGGAGGAGGGATAAATTAACAGTTTGGGATTAACACATACACACTGCTATGTATAAAATAGATCATCAACAAGGAACTACTGTATAGCACAGGGAACTACACTCAACATTTTGCAATAACCTATAAGGGGAAATAATCTGGAAAAGAATAGATATTTTTATTGTCATTGTCATCTATCAATGACAGTTAAAGTGTAACCTAAGGGAAGCTGGTGGTGAGTGCTTCTGACCCTGAAGACTTCAATCATCTAAAGTTTGGACTCTGCCTACTTCCCCAGGCCCTTAATGAACATATGTGTAGCCGTAGCTTAAAAAATTCCCCAGTTTGGGTTTTGGGCAGACACTGATTTTGAAAAAGCCCTGGTGTTCTCCTTACATGAATGGGACTCTTCCTACTGCTAAAACATGTCTGTCACACACAGAGGATGGTATACCGTCTGATCGGGAAGAGTTTGGAAAAGGCATCTCATCTCCTCATCTCCTGGTGCTCGGGTTCACCCCTCCAGCGTCTTTACTAACAGTCTCCCCACTTGGAGATGTCAGCACTGTCAACATCCTGTTGCGTACAGTTTGGAATTTGTCCAGAGGATGAAGCGGAAGGATGAGGAACAATGAGAGACAAGTCCTAGGTGTTCAGACAGGCACATGTCACTCTAATTTCCAATCAGGAAGACGAATTGACCAAAGGCTAGGGTTGCCCATGGAAACAGTATAGGGCTTGAGGAAATCCCGCTGCTTTGTGGCCAGTTCCCATAAACACAAGTTGAACAATGGAACTCAGGGGCAGTAAAATTCACGAAACTGCAGAGTTGAAAATATCCATCACTGAAAAATGTCTTGAGGAAAGTCAGAGAAAAGGACTTGTAAGCAAGGGAGAATGGCAGGAAAGGGATCTGAGGAGGTAGAAAGGACTCGCCATTAAGCACGAGAAAAGGAGCTGAACATTGCCAACATTGCAGTTGGCCAAAAAGGGTGTATGCGTTTTTTTCTGTATATATTCAAGAAAAGGGCATACACTTTTTTAGCCAAGCAAACAGGTGGGCACTGGAAGTCAATACTACAAAAGATATCACTTCGCATCAGTCAGAAGAGCCATCCTCATAAAGCGTAAACAACAGAAATGCAGGACAGGGCAAGGAGAAGAGGGAGCCCTGTGAGACTTATAGTGGAAATGTATATTGCCAACGGCCATTCTGGAGAAGTGTATTGTGTTTACTAAAGCATCTAAAAAATGAGCTACAGAGCATAGGGCACTTGCACTCATGGGCGTATATCTTGGGAAAAACAAAAATCGAGAGGACACAGGCACCCCAATGTTTACCCCCTCTCTGTTTAAAAGATCCTCGACTAGGATATAACTTAAATGTCTCTGGAGAGAAAAAATGGATAGAGATGTGGTACTTAGGTAGAGTGGAATATTATTCAGCCTGGAAATCAATGAACTATGGCCAGTTGTAACAACTCCGGAGGAGTTATGTATGATCTTTCTAAGTGACATAATTCAAAAAGAAAAAGACACATATCATAAGATATCACTTAAAGGTGGAATCCAAAATGGCTACACATGAAATAAATTACAAAACAAAAACATAGTCAAATATGTAGGAAACACGCATAAGGCTGCTAAACGGGAAAGGTGGGGAGGGGTGAGGCATCATCCAGGAGGTTGAAATTAGCAAAGATACCATTCCAAATACCAAACTGATAATCAACAAAGCCTACACGGTAGCTAAAAGAACTGCACTCAGCACACTCAAGTCACCGGAAAAGAATATATACGACTGGTAAGAATCTGAAAAAGAATTTACTGATGTCTCTCTGTACGTGAATCAAGTGGATGTACAGCAGCAAGAAACAGAGCTTTGAAAATCAGCTGTAACCAATATAGTAACAAATTGAAAAAAATAAACGACAGAGAGACAGAGAAAACCTCTTACAACTTTTCCTCAGGGACGGTGATGCAACATGGATTGAACACATCTAGACCCACAGCAGGATGAGACATAAGGCTGGAAACTGTTTGCACTAAGAGAAATGTGAGGTTGGGTGAGGAAATGCACACCCTTTAAAGTAATACTACCTGGTACCCATTCAATGGGTCCCAAATCTGCAGGTTCAAGGGATCTTCCTACAGCTAAAACATGCATGGAAAACCCAGAGGACTGTACACCATGTGATCGGGAGATGTGTCTAAAATGCAGCTCATTTATCCTCTCCTGGTGCTCCTGTTCACCATTCCAGCCACGTTACTTAGAATCTCCCCACTTGGAGAATCAGCACATTTCAACTTCTGTTTCACACATTTTGCAAATTGTGAGGAGGATGAACGGGAAGAGGGGGAACCAATGAGAGAATAGTTGTAGGGGTTTGGACGGGCACATATCACTCTAATTTCCCATTAAGAATAAGAATTGAAAAAAGGCTCAGCCCGCCTCGCCGGAGCCAAAATAGGGCCTGAAGCAATCCTGCGGGTTTGAGGCCAGCTCACAAAAGAGCAACTTAAAAAATGGAGCTCAGGGTCACTGCAATTCACAAACCTGCAGAGTTATAAATGAAAACTAACGTCCAAACCTATGTTGAGGTAAGGCAAAGAAGAGGATCTGAATGCAAGACAGAATTGCAAGAAACAGATTTCAAGAGATAGATTGGACTCGTCTTTAAAGCACATGAAAAGCGGCAGAATTTCGACAATGATGCAGTTGGCCCAAAAGGGCGTATGCGTTTTTCCTGATTATATCCAGGAAAAAACGC